>NC_082674.1:52327500-52653333 GCF_025265405.1 Mesoplodon densirostris
AAGACGCGGAGATCACCTTCCTCTCCACAAATAAATCAGAAATACATCTACATGTGGAACAGCTCCTACAGAACACCTACTGAACACTGGCAGAAGACCTCAGACCTCCCAAAAGGCAAGAAACTCCCCACGTACCTGGGTAGGGCAAAAGAAAAAAGAAAAAACAGAGACAAAAGAATAGGGATGGGACCTGCACCTCGGGGAGGGAGCTGTGAAGTAGGAAAGGTTTCCACACACTAGGAAGCTCCTTCGCGGGAGGAGACTGCGGGTGGTGGAGGGGGAAAGCTTCAGAGACACGGAGAAGAGCACAGCAACAGGGGTGCGGAGGGCAAAGCGGAGAGATTCCCGCACAGAGGACCGGTGCTGACCAGCACTCCCCAGCCCGAGAGGCTTGTCTGCTCACCCGCCGGGAAGGGCAGGGGCTGGGAACTGAGGCTCGGGCGTCAGAGGTCGGATCCCAGGGAGAGGACTGGGGTTGGCTGTGTAAACACAGCCTGAAGGGGGCTAGTGTGCCACAGCTAGCCCGGAGGGAGTCCGGGAAAAAGTCTGGAGCTGGCGAAGAGGCAAGAGACTTTTTCTTGCCTCTTTGTTTCCTGGTTCGCGAGGAGAGGGGATTAAGAGCGCTGCTTAAAGGAGCTCCAGAGATGGCCGCAAGACACGCTCTGAGCGTGGACCCCAGAGACGGGCATGAGACGCTAAGGCTGGTGCTGCAGCCACCAAGAAGCCTATGTGCAAGCACAGGTCACTATCCACGCCTCCCCTCCCGGGAACCTGTGCAGCCCGCCACTGCCAGGGTCCCATCATCCAGGGACAACTTCCCCGGGAGAACGCACGGCGCGCCTCAGGCTGGTGCAACGTCATGCCGGCCTCTGCCGCCGCAGGCTCGCCCCGCATCCGTACCCCTCCCTGCCCCCCCCCCCCCCCCCCCGCCTGAGTGAGCCAGCCCCCGAAGCAGCTGCTCCTTTAACCCCGTCCTGTCTGAGCAAAGAACAGACGCCCTCAGGCGACCTTCACGCAGAGGCGGGTCCAAATCCAAAGCTGAACCCCGGGAGCTGTGCGAACAAGAAGAGAAAGGGAAATTTCTCCCAGCAGCCTCAGGAGCAGCGGATTAAATCTCCACAATCAACTTGATGTACCCTGCATCTGTGGAATACCTGAATAGACAACGAATCATCCCAAATTGAGGAGGTGGACTTTGGGAGCAAAGATATATACATTTTTTAACCTTTTTCTCTTTTTGTGAGCGTGTATGTGTATGCTTCTGTGTGTGATTTTGTCTTTATAGCTTTACTTTTACCATTTGTCCTAGGGTTCTGTCTGTCCATTTTTTGTGGGTTTTTTAAAATTACTTAATTTTTTTTCTTAATAATTATTTTTTATTTTAATAACTTTATTTTATTTTATTTTACTTTATTTTATTTTATCTTCTTTCTTTCTTTCTATTTTTTCTTCCATTTATTCTGAGCCATGTGGATGAAAGGCTCTTGGTGCTCCAGCCAGGCATCAGGGCTGTGCCTCTGAGGTGGGAGAGCCAAGTTCAGGACACTGGTCCACAACAGACCTCCCAGTTCCACATAATATCAAATGGTGAAAATCTCCCAGATATCTCCATCTCAACCCCAGCACCCAGCTTCACTCAACGACCAGCAAGCTACAGTGCTGGACACGCTATGCCAAACAACTAGCAAGACAGGAACACAACACCATCCATTAGCAGAGAGGCTGCCTAAAATCATAATAAGGCCACAGACACCCCAAAACACACCACCAGACGTGGACCTGCCCACCAGAAAGACAAGATCCAGCCTCATCCACCAGAACACAGGCACTAGTCCCCTCCACCAGGAAGCCTACACAACCCACTGAACCAACCTTAGCCACTGGGGACAGACACCAAAAACAACAGGAACTACGAATCTGCAGCCTGCGAAAAGGAGACACCAAACACAGTAAGTTAAGTAAAATGAGAAGACAGAAAAATACACAGCAGATGAAGGAGCAAGACAAAAACCCACCAGACCTAACAAATGAAGAGGAAATAGGCAGTCTACCTGAAAAAGAATTCAGAATAATGATAGTAAAGATGATCCAAAATCTTGGAAATAGAATAATTACAAGAAATGTTTAACAAGGACCCAGAAGAACTAAAGAGCAAACAAACAGTGATGAACAACACAATAAATGAAAGTAAAAATTCTCTAGAAGGGATCAATAGCAGAATAACTGAGGCAGAAGAACGGAGAAGTGACCTGGAAGATAAAATAGTGGAAATAACTACTGCAGAGCAGAATAAAGAAAAAAGAATGAAAATAATTGAGGACAGTCTCAGAGACCTCTGGGACAACATTAAATGCAACAATTTTTGAATTATAGGGGTCCCAGAAGAAAAAGAGAAAAAGAAAGGGACTGAGAAAATATTTGAAGAGATTATAGTTGAAAATTTCCCTAATATGGGAAAGGAAATAGTTAATCAAGTCCAGGAAGCACAGAGACTCCCATACAGGATAAACACGCCAAGACACATATTAATCAAACTGTCAAAAATTAAATACAAAGAAAAAATATTAAAAGCAGCAAGAGAAAAATAACAAATAACACACAAGGGAATCCCCATAAGGTTAACAGCTGATCTTTCAGCAGAAACTCTGCGAGGCAGAAGGGAGTGGCAGGACGTATTTAAAGTGATGAAGGAGAAAAACCTACAACCAAGATTACCCAGCAAGGATCTCATTCAGATTTGATGGAGAAATTAAAACTTTTACAGACAAGCAAAAGCTAAGAGAATTCAGCACCACCAAACCAGCTTTACAACAAATGCTAAAGGAACTTCTCTAGGCAGAAAACACAAGAGAAGGAAAACACCTACAATAACAAACCCAAAACAATTAAGAAAATGGTAATAGGAACATACATATAGATAATTACCTTAAATGTAAATGGATTAAATTTTCCAACCAAAAGACACAGAGTGGCTGAATGGATACAAAAACAAGACCCATATATATGCTGTCTACAAGAGACCCACTTCAGACCTAGGGACACATACAGACTGAAAGTGAGGGGATGGAAAAAGATATTCCATACAAATGGAAATCAAAAGAAACCTGGAGTGGGAATTCTCATATCAGACAAAATAGACTTTAAAACAAAGAGACAAAGAAGGACACTACATAATGATCAAAGGATCAATCCAAGAGAAGATATAACAATTGTAAATATTTATGCACCCAACATAGGAGCACCTCAATACATAAGGCAAATACTAACGGCCATAAAAGGGGAAATCGACAGTAACACAATCATAGTAGGGGACTTTAACATCCCACTTTCACCAATGGACAGAAGAGCCTGTGCACTGCAATGAAAGATCCCGCGTGCTGCAACAAAGACCTGACACAGCCAAAAATAAATAAATATTTTTTTAAAAAAGCCCCAACCAAGAGTACCAAGAGTCCAGGGGGCCAAGCCACAGGCAACAGGAGCCTTAAAGGATGTGAGCAGAGGACAGACATGGTCAGTAACACTCAGAAGGACTCTCTGGTAGCAAGTGAGGTGGAGTGAAGGGAAGCAAGGTTGGCAGCAGTTGATGGGCTACTGCAAGGGTCCGAGTTAGAGGTATTAAGGGCAGAATTAGGGAACAGCACCAGGAACACAAGAAAGGAGGCTGCCTTGGGAGATTTAAGAAGCTGAATCATCAACTTGATAATAGCCTGGACTGTGGGCAAGAAACTGAAAAGGTTTCTTTTTGGAGTGCTGTATGTCTAGGTAGATGACGGGGCTTCCATTCATTAATATAGGGAATACAGGGAGGAAGAGTATTTTAGGGAAAGGAAACTAATCTCTGTTTTATATACACTAAGTGTGAGAGGATAGTAGGGCAGCCAAATGTACAGGAAATGGGGGAAAATAGGTCTGGAGACCTGGTAAGAAGGCTGGGCTGGAGATAGAGATATGGGAGCCAGCAATGCACACAGAAGTGCAGGGGCAGCCTTGGGTGTGGATAAGGCTGCCTGTGGGCAATGAGAGGCAAGAACCTGAGGATGGAAATGTTGGCAAACACCAGCATCTAAATAAGCAGTGACAGGAGGACTAACAGGAAAGGGACAGTGGTCATGAGAGATACAAAGATCTAGTTGAAACTGAGCAGAACCCTGTAGGGTCCTCCTGGGCACAGAAGTCTTTCTGTGTCCCCATTTCAAAGGGCAGCTTCAAACAGTTACTAATTTGAGGAGTGAGGGAATGCAGAAACAAAGGAAAAGCAATCAAGAAACAGTAGTGAAGGAAAGGGGAGGGTCCTGGTTCCTCCTCAAGGGATATATGTAACAATCTGATACGAATCTCTGAGTTCTTCTACAGGAACTAAGACCCCCACCCAGGTGGAGGATGGTAACTTTAGGCTGAGCCCAAGCACATGGACCCCAGACTGGCTGGAACCAGAAGGCTGATGACTGAGATTCCTGGAACACCACCCTGTTACCTCCCCATCAACCAATCAGAGAAAGGTTACACACCCTGCAGCCCTCCCCGCTAATTCTGCCTATAAAAACTCTTCCCCATTAGGGGAGTTTGGGCTTTTTGAGCACAAGCCGCCTATTCTCCTTGCTTGGGGTTGCAATAAACCTTTCTCTGCTCCAAACTCCACTATTTTGGTTTGTTTGGCTTCACTGTGCATTAGGCACACAAACTTGAGTTCAGCAACAAAGTGATAAGGGTATTTAAAAGAAGGGAGCTTTGGTTTGGTTTGAGTTTGGAAGATAAGGGAAGGCTTCCTATAGGAGGTGATGTTTGGGCTGAGTCAACGAATGGAAGAATCTGGGGGATCATAGAAAGTATTATATATGGGGAAAGAGGGAACAGGTACTCCAAAGGAAATGACGTTAGCAAAAGTGATGGGGATGGGGGCGGTGGTGTGTGGTGGAAAGCAACGTGCACACAGCTGCAGGCTAAAAGGAAAGTAAAAATGCATAAAGCAATTTTGGGAAGCAAGCCTGGAAAGGGAAGTTAGGGCAAGCAGGCGGTGCTTTCTGTTTCTTGTCTACCACTGGCTCCTGACCACTCACGGGTCACCTGGTTTCAGCCCCTTTACAACCCTTCAAAGCTGAAAGGGTTTGATGAAAGTTAAGTAACTTTTCAGTTTGGAGCGTTCTCGTGGCGTGGGGAAAAGATTACAGACGTGGTGTCAGCATTCTCATTCATGCCTAGGTTCTGCACTTCTTAGCCATGTGACTTGGGCCCTAGCCTTTTGAACTTTAGCTTTACGATACATAAAGTATGTGTGCCAGGTGTTAAACCGGTGTCTCGGCTCCAAAGCCGTGCTATGTGATGCTGGGCTTGGGACTCTGCAAACCACATTTCCGCTTTGCCAGCTGCTTCCCGCTAGACTCTGCTAACAGTGGGGCTACAGGGAGACTGCAAGGCTGGAGGAAGAAGCAGGGACTTATTCCTTCCTGTTAGTTCTCCATCTGCTAATCCGCTTGTACCGCCCCAGCAGGGTTCCTTGTCCGGGCGGGCGGCAGGAGCTCCTACTAGCAAAAGTGGCCGATTCCAGTTTGCAGTTTTTCCGAAGCTCACAGAATCAGCATATCACCTCGGCTTACTGTTCCCTCTCCCTGCCTCCATATATCTGAACAGCCCAACTGCTCACTCCTTCAGACCTTCACTCAAAATGTCATCTTCTCAGCAAGGCCTTCATTGACTACCCTGTTTGAAATTACAGGGCTTCCCTGGTGGCGCAGTGGTTGAGAGTCCGCCTGCCGATGCAGGGGACGCGGGTTCGTGCCCCTGTCCGGGAGGATCCCACGTGCCGCGGAGCGGCTGGGCCCGTGGGCCATGGCCGCTGAGCCTGCGCGTCCGGAGCCTGTGCTCCGCAACGGGAGAGGCCGCAACGGGAGAGGCCGCAACGGTGAGAGGCCCGCATACCGCAAAAACAAGAAAGGAAAAAAAAAAAAAAAAAGAAATTACAGCCTCTCCCCTGACTCACTGTCAGCCTCCCTTTGCTGCTATCTCTCATAAGTACTCACCACCAACTGATATCTCTGCTGATTTGTGTGCTGGATGTCTGCCTCCACCAAAAAGTGAGCATCACAAAAGCAAAGCGTTTGTGTACTTCGTTCAGTTGTTCCCCAGCGCCTAGAAAAGTGCCTGGCCAATGGCAGATGCTCAATAAGTATTTGTTGGATGAGCGAATGTCCAGCTAAAACAATATTAAGTTTCTCCCAAGGAAAGAGGACAGGTATTCCCTCATAAAGACTGAATCAAAGAAATATTGGCTGCTCAAGAGTGATATCCTACTGAGTATTAAGGAAAGGGCTTATTTTCCAAAAACTACCATTGAAACAGAGTGGATATTCCAAAGACTCGCTTTTAGGCAAAAGCATTCACATGCTCTCCATTCATTCTTTTAGAACACTCCTTAAAAGGAGTCCTTATAACAATCATTTTCACAGAAAGGATGAAGTTTATTTGAACCTGGAAAAACTGTTTGAAAAAGATATAGAAGGATGAGTAGCTTCTGAAGACATGCGGTAAACGATAATTATACTTATGCACTGACTTTTGCACAGTATCCATTCCATTTCAGCTTAATACTGGTAACACTAGTCTGAACTTTTCGGGTAAAGTGATCTCACAGTGTTTTACCCAATAAATGGTTAATAAGCAACTTCCAACTCTAATTTCATCTTAAATTGTCTCCACACAGAAGGAAACATTTAGTAGTTCAAATAATCTAGACCAAGGACATTATTTTCCAAGAGCCTAAAATAGCACCCTTTCCCTTTAATTGTTGAGCTTTCTGTGGAATGTTTTTGTTCAGGCAGCCACTAGATTAGAGGATAATCTTCCCTAGATTGGCTTGACCCATTTAGATGATGTCTCCTTCCAACACATGTTGCTTCATTAGTAATCAGCACTCATAATTATTTGTGTTATAGTCGATCTACTATCATCTACAATTATGGAATTTTTATTTAAAAAATTTTTTGCATTAAAGGGATTTGTAAGGAATGAGGCAGATCTAAATGTACATAAGAGAAAAAAAGCAAGTGGCAGAACAATATGTATCTATAAAATGCTACCATATATTAAAATATTATGTACACAGGAGACAGGAAAAAGCCCAGAATATATATCAGTTTCAAAACAGTGGCTACTGATGAGGAGGGAGGGGGGAACCAGATTTTCTTTTAGAGGGGAGAAGTGTTAAAAGGGCTTAACCCTTATTTATAACATTTTTTTAACATCTTTATAAAAATATGGATCACTTCACTAATTTAAGTGTCATCCTTGCACAGGAGCCGTGCTAATCTTCTCTCTATTGTTCCAATTTTAGTATATGTGCTGCCGAAGCAAGCACGGTATAACATTTGAAATTTTAAAAGGAGAATGTGTTCATGTATTACTTCTATAATTAAAATGTAACTTAAAAAGAAAAAGAATGTTTTGTGAATATTAATACTAAATTAAAAAATGAACAATTTCTCATGGCTACTTGGTCTGCCTGGCACCTCCCGTGCTCCTTGGGGAAGTGGCTCTCACACTGCCCCAGAGATCCTGCCTACCTGTCCCTTGCTCTTCTACCTGCTCCCACCCCGACTCCCAACTACCCATGATAATTCCTTTATTTCTTCAGTAAAAAAAAAACCCATCAGAGGGAAGTTCCCTCATCTTCCCATCTACAAAACTGCCTGCCTTTGTGCCCCTTTGCTCCTTCCCTCCTGCTTCGGGGATGAAATGTCCTTCTCTTAGCAGCATTTGCCCCTTTCCCTTAGCATTGAAAGCAATAAATTGGAAACTTCCACACCCCTGCAATAATTCTTCTACCACTGTAGCTGGTCTTAATCTCTTTTGCCCCCTTTTTCTCTACCTGACTGTTAAATGTCAAGGGTTTTAAGAGTTCTATACTAGGCCCCTTCTCTTCTTTCTCTGAACTCTCCCCTTAAGTGACTTAATCCAGTGCTTCAAAAATGCTGAAAACTCCAGATGGAGATTCTCCGTCCCACACCCAACAGGACTACAGTTTCATAGGCCCAACTGCTTCCTACATCTTTCCACTTGGTAGTTTCACAGGTATCTCAAATTTACCATGTTCAAAACTGAAACCTTGATTCCCACTCAGCCCCTGAATCTATTCCTCCCCAAGTTACCCACAATTCAGTAAATGATGTTATCTTCTATGCAGCTGGTCAAACCAGAAACGTGGGAATGAGCATTCTTGACTTCTTCTTCCTTGGCCTTCACATCCAATCTAATCTAAGTCCTATGCAATCTGTCCACTTCTTGCCATCTCCCCCGGGCTCTAGGTCCAAGCCACCACTTCTAGCACCTGAATTACTGCAAAAGCCTCCTATCCAGTCTCCTTTCTTTGTCAAACCCTCCAATCATTCTCCACAAAGCCATCAGAGTCATCGTTTTAAAATGTAAATAGGAACATGTCACTTAAAGGTCTTCAAGGACCTCTCACTGCACCTGCAATAAACGCTAAACTCCTTACCTTGGTCTACAAGGCCCTCCTTACCTCTCCAACCTCATCCCCTCCCCTCTCCCTCTCTCTCTTCTCCAGTCCCATTGGCTTTCTTTCAGATCCTTAGTCACACAAAACTCTCTCTCTTCCTATCTTTGGGCCTCTGCATATGCCGCTCCCTCTGCCTGGAATGCTTTTCCCACCCCCACTCTTCAAATGGCTGCTCTTTCTCATCGATTAGGCATTGGCTTAAATGTTAACTCACTGAAATAGGTTCCTTCCTATTTCTTTTTTTTTTTTTTTTTTTTTTTTTTCGGTATGTGGGCCTCTCACTGTCGTGGCCTCTCCCGCTGCGGAGCACAGGCTCCAGACGCACAGGCTCAACGGCCATGGCTCACGGGCCCAGGCGCTCCGTGGCATGTGGGATCCTCCCGGACCGGGGCACGAACCTGCGTCCCCTGCATTGGCAGGCAGACTCTCAACCACTGCGCCACCAGGGAAGCCCTATTTCTTTTTTTAATTATAGTAAGCTGTTCATTTCTTTCCCAACATTTCCTGTCTTACAATCATTTGACTGTCCATTTTTTATTGTCTAACTTCCCCATCAGAATGGAAGCACTGTGACGACATGAGCTATGTCTGCTTCATTCACTACTGAATAGTCTGTGACTGGCACTTAATAAATGCTCAATATTTGTTGAAAAAGAGAAGGCCATCCCACTAGGAAAGTCAGTGAAATTTTAACTGTGAATTATAGAATAGTGCTTTACCCATGTCATCATCAACCCCATAGCAAGGTCTATGAACTGATATCTCCAACTGAGGCTAGATTCAAGAAATATGACTTAGTGCCCTATATGGGCACGGAGTCCTGCAAGGGGTGTGCATGGAGCCGGTGGTGGGGCGGGGGTTGCTTTGGCAAACCAAAGGACTTAAAGGGGCCTACTGTGACAGTTGGTTCTCTAATCAATTTTGTGTGGTGATTCTGGTAAGCTGAGTTTACTCCATCTTATAGATGATGAAGTTGAGACAAACTAACCTTTAAAAAACCAAGGTGGAGGGACTTCCCTGGTGGTGCAGTGGTTAAGACTCTGTGCTCCCAATGCAGGGGACACAGGTTCGAGTCCTGGTCTGGGAAGATCCCACATGCCTCGGAGCAACTAAGCCCGTGCGCCACAGCTACTGAGCCCGTGTGCTGCAACTACTGAAGCCCGCGCACCTAGAGCCTGTGCTCTGCAACAAGAGAAGCCACCACAATGAGAAGCCCGTGCACCACAACAAAGGCCCAATGAAGCCTAAATAAATAAATAAATAAAACAAATAAATAGAAAAATAAAAAACCCAAGGTGGAGACCAAGCCAAACTGAAGAAGGCAAAGCTTGGCTCGTGCACTCCCTTTCTTGGCTTTTCAGTGCTTTGTCTGCCAACCCCATGTCCTCTGACCATCAGGCCTTCTACAGTGGCAGCTTATCCAGATTTGCTTTTGGGTCCTTCAAGTACAGTGGTCTCAAAACAGTGTCAAACTCCAAACTTAGCTTCCTTTTTCAGTAGGACCATGCCCCTTGGAGATTAGCTCATTAAGCTAACCTCTCCTAAGGTGATGTTTCTCATACAAATCTGCAGTTTACCAGGGCACTCTGGAAGTATACCTGTGGCTACAGAACTGACTGCTTCCTCCACCACAGCAAGCCAAAGTAGAACTTAATCTTTGCAAGAGTTGTTCAAATAACAGTCCCACTGGCAGTTGTTATTATTATTACTAATTTATACAAACTGTCCTTTAGCTATGACATACTCTCTCATTTGGTTATTATAATAGCCCAGTGAGACAAGAAAGAGAGACAGTTATTATAGTTCTTTTACAGATAAGGAAACTGAGATTGAAGGAAGTTACTTCTGAGTATCAACTAGCAAATGAACAGATCCTAGCCCGGGACTCCAAATCCTTTTTCTCCATTCAATTTTTTTTCCAACATAAGTTTGCCTCCTTTGTTGGCTCCTGAAATTTGTGTTGAGGGGAAGCTTTATCATGAATGAATCTGGTCCTAGGTCACTGACCCTGGTTCATGTTCAGGGTCTCAATCTGCCTTACTCTGGATAACCTCAAGTAGTTTATCTGTTGATAAAATACTGCCCATAAAAGGTGTTGCTACAGATTTTCTCATTAACAGTTTTAGTGTAGATTAAAGAGATTAGAATTCCAAAATACCCAGTAATTTCTATTAGCCCCAGACCACAATGTTTTGAATCTGAGAAGCTTTGGACAAATGGTATTAAGAATCTTTAACCGGGGTTAAGGAGGTTTATGTCTGCAGATTACTAGTTAAAATTCAAGGTTCCCATCTTTTAAGTGAACAGAGCCGATGGCAGACTTGACCCTCTACCTGGTAGACAGGTGGGTCACAACACATTGGACACCGAAAATTGATCAGTGAAAAAGCTGTCTCACCCCACCCTTAAGAGCCGTGTGGAAACATTGGAACCTCAGTAATTTGTTTTTCTGGAGGCTTAACTATATCTGTCTGATTTACCCAGCGAACTCTTGCTGGTTTTAAACATCATCTCTCATGTTCTGTATTAAAATGCACCAATAACCAAGACATCAAGATGACAACAAAACACACCTGACAGCACAGCTGATTCAGTGGCGTTTTATGGGTTATCCTCTATGGTTAGAACAGTTTTCCTCAAGTTGAAAAAAAAAAGAAGAAAAAGAAAAGCAAATATCTACTCCCAACAGATGCTGGGGCATAAGGAGTAAAGTTCTGTACTTTTCACTCTCTGGAAACAGACTAACGTAAATGCTCTCCAAGAAATTTTTACAACAATCTCTTTACTTAAAGTTAAAAGACTTTTCAACGCCTTGGTTTTGAGTATTTTCCGTGGGATCACAGAGAACGTGGTGGGCCAGGCTCACCGGTAGGGAGGGATCTGGACAGGGCGCGCGTTTCCCAGCACGCGCCTCACCAGCGGGGTCGCCGACCAGCCTCCAGTTGCACCCCCCCGGGGCCTAGCCCCAGCCCACTTCCCGCCCCTGCATTACCGGCGCCCGCGCCGACCCCGCTGCCTCTTCCTCCTCCTCCAAGGCCGCCGCCGCCGCCGACAGGGACTCTACGGGGTCTTTGCGTTCGTAATGGGTGACCCGCGCTCCGGTGCTGGGATTGACCGGGGCTTGGAGACTGCTGGCCGCCAGCTTCGCTGCTCGGTGCGAGGCGGCCATCACCAAGCCACCGAGGCCTGAGCGCCCGCGCTGGGCCGGGGCGTGGAAGCCGGCGCGGCCGTAGGCGCCCGACAGCTCCTTGCTTGGGGAGGTGGTTACTAGGGGTCCGGTAACTAAGGACGCTACAGGTGCCGCAACGGGCCAAACGTCACTCAAAACCGGCGCACACTGCGGGAGGCCCGAAGTGGGGGCCTCCTGGACAGCGGGAATCAGTATTGAATCTTTGCTGGTTTAGAGGGCTGGTGGGCAGAATAGGGCACCTCTTCCCCTCCTTCGCGCTTCACCGCCTAAACGCAGGCTTCTCACATTATACTAATGAAACGACACGTTTTGTGAGTGAAAAAGTGCATTTTTATTCATTGAAATAACCTGTTAGGAGGAGACGGCGGCGGCAGAGGAAAGCTGGAGATGTTATCACGTTGCGGTCTCAGGACTGGAAGGTTCGCATGCCGCTACCCAACATGGCTCCCCCGGAAGCCAGAGAATGGGAGTCCAGTACATTCTGTTCTGATTGACTTGAGAGCTAGCAGAAATCGACCAATCCGGAGGAGGCTGCTAGCTATCCCTCTCGTCTGACCAATAAAAGCCCAGAGTTGGGTGGAGCCTGGTCCACCCACCAGTGAGTGACAGTGCAAGTGTATGAACCGCGTGTTTGCTCCTTGGGTTCCTCAGCCTTATAGTGGCGCGGGTCGGAGGGCGAGAGAGCCCAGCAGTAGCCACAGACAAGTGTCATCTCCATCTCACCCCCATCAACATCTCCCACCTGGGATGTGGGTGCTTCAAATGACGCCTTCCCTCTACACCACGCGCCTGGAAGAGAGGCCTAGCCTTAAAATAGCAGGCGTGGTGCAGTCCAGCCACCTGCTACCTAAGCCCCTACCTCCTGAGGCTGAGGCTGCAGCAAACTTCCCCCCGCTATTCTTCAGCTTCCTCCCACTCCCTGCGATACAACCTGCCACCGCCACCACAAAGGTAGAGTGTGCAGCACGCGATGTCTAGAACCCTTCTCTGAGATCTGAGCCCTTTATACCAAGTCTTTCTCGTTCGCTGGTCTGAAGTGTGAGCACTTGCAAAATCCCCTATTCCCTCACCTTCTTCAGGCTGCTCTTTGTTTTGACTGAGCATTTGCTTCGACCACTGGAACAGACGCTGGCTGGATTTTGAGCAGAAGCCAGAGTTGGAAGCCCATGAGGTATGGATGCCCCAAGTGACCGGAGAAGGGACTTCCAGTCATTTGCATGCAGCTAGTTCTGTGGCTGCACGTCCCCCTCTTGGGATTCATTTTAACTCAGACCCAAAACCAGCAAGACAAGTCTACGTGCTGAAGCACTGCAAATGGAAGATTAGGCTAGAATAGGATAGAAGGAATGAGTGTGGAGGACATATTGTATGTGTTTATAGAAGAGCAGAAAAGCTTCCACTCATCAGCAATATTCTAAATTTGCAGATATCTTTTTAAAATTGTTTTGATTGAAATATAGTTGATTTACAATGTTGTGTTAGTTTCAGATGTACAGCAAAGTCATTCAGTTATATATACATAAATTTGCAGATATCTAACAATATAGCCTCAAAATATATACAGCAGAAATGGACAGATCTACAAGAAGAAAATGACAAATCTTACATCATCATAGGAAGAATTATTTTTGCACTTTTATATTGAGATGTAACATACACAGTGCAATGAATAGATCTTAAATGTATAGTTGGGGGACCTCCCTGGACGTTCAGTGACTAAGACTCTGTGCTTCTAATGCAGGGGGTCTGGTTTGATCCCTAGTCAAGGAACTAGATCCCACATGCTGCAACTAAGAGTTAACATGCCACAACTGAAGATCCCACATGCCGTAGGAAGATCCCGTGTGCCGCACCCAGCACAGCCAAATAAATAGATATATTTTTTAAGTGTACAAAAAATGTATAGCTGGATGCGTTTTGACAAATGCATACACTCATGAAATCATATTAAGAGACAGAACATTTCAGTCATCCTGGAAAGATTCCCTTGTGCCCCTTCCCAGTCTGTTCCCCATTCCACATTCCCTAGACTGTTATAGAACTTCATATAAATGGAATCATACTGTATGTACTCCTTTTGCTCTTAACTTCTTTTGATCAGCATATTGTTTTTTTGGGATTCATCCATGTTGTATATATGAGTGGTCTGTTCCTTTTTAATTGCTGAATAGTATTCTTTGCTGAGATAATAGTTTTCCAATACTGGAAGAATTTTCCTCATTATTTTGTGCTATTCATAATGTAACAGTTACAGTCAAGGCATACTCTTTTTTTTTTTTTTTTTTTGCGGTACACGGGCCTCTCACTGTTGTGGCCTCTCCCGTTGCAGAGCACAGGCTCCGGAAGCGCAGGCTCAGCGGCCATGGCTCACGGGCCTAGCCACTCCGCGGCATGTGTGATCTTCCCGGACCGGGTCACGAACCCATGTCCCCTGCATCGGCAGGCGGACTCTCAACCACTGCGCCACCAGGGAAGCCCCAAGACATACTTTTAAATTTAATCCGTGCCATTGACATTGTCTTTATCACTTTCTTAAGTTTATTCACTCACCTGTTGTTTCCATATTTTCAGCTGTTAGTTTGGGTCCTTCAGGAAGATGATACCAGGAAGGAGTTAGAAGTGAAAGAGAGTTATTGGGGGAAGTTCCTGTGAAAGATAAAGGGAGGGGAGTAGGAATGTTTTCAGAACAAGATATATTCTAACACCTTAGAAAAGAGAGGGAAAGGAGAATAATTGTGTAGGTGAAGGTTGAAACTACAGTGAAGGTCTGAGAAAGTCTCAGCCAGGTAGAAAGAGAACTCCAGCACAAAGATTGCTCATAGAGCAGACATGGCCAGACCCTACCAGCCCTGCCATCTGAATCACTGGCTAGCACTCCCTCTGAAGAGCAAGTTCTCAAATGGAACACTGTGGGAAAACCCTGAAGTGCTGTGGTTGCCGGCTGTTAGCCAGTGTTATGCTGGTAAATGTTTGATGACTGGCTCTCTGGGAGAATGTGTGTGTGTATGTGATTGTACTTATAAATTTTAGTAATATAAAGAATTGTAGCACAAAACTTATAAATAAAACATACTCTTTACTGTAAATCCCTCACAAATGATTCTCCCAGAGTACTTTCATTGGTCTTTGCTGAACTCTTGTATCTATAGCCAACCTATGGTTGCAACTGGTGAATGTAGTTCCAGCATGAATGCTGGTTGATATTTTTGTTTATATTAATGACTAAGATGAAAGTGAAACAACCAACATGTATGTCAGAATTTCACTTGTCTGCCAATGTTGTGAGTAACTTTTTTGCTAGAATAGATAAATACTTTGCTAATACTAAAAGAATTTTCCTTAAATTTTTATGCTGTTCACAATGTGACAGCTATAGACACCACACACTAAGTTTTTTTCTGTATTATTAGCATTTTCCTCATTGTTTTAAGTTTAAAACCCAACCTGTAGCACTCGTTGATTTCCATGATGTCAGTACCCTCACCAAGGCCAATTTCAAGTAACCAGTGTGACATCACTGAACATGAACTTGGGGAATGATGCCCAATAGGACACCATTATATAGTTTTTCCACCATATGGATAGAGTAGATGCAAATAATCTTGAGAGCCTAAGTACAAGTAAAATGTAGTAACAGAAGAGGAAGTGAAGAGTTTTGAGAAATTATCTTTGTTTTAAATATAATTTATTTAATTATAATTTAGCAAAACTTAATTTTTAATAATGGCTGTGTTTAACAGTTTGCAAATATCCTGAAATTTTTACAGTCAGGTCTTTCAAGCCAGTACTAACAGGCCCCTGCACACTGCTGTGTCAATTGACTGCACTCCTCACAGAAGAGCCTGTCTTTAAAGGAGATCCAAGCAGCTAAGCTAGATGACTGCCACATTTGCTATTGTGAATAAAGCAGCTATGAACAGTCCTGTAAGTGTCTTTGATACATTTGTGTATATATGGAGGGATATAGAAGATTTGAACAGCACAATTATAATTAGGTAACATATGTCTATTAGAAAATATATTTTTCTAATATGTATATAAATATATTTTATATATTATATTATAGAAATAAATTTATATAAATATATATATAACAATTGGAGAATATATATTATCTTAGGAACATTATAAAAAGAAACCATAGCACTCAGCCATAAAGCTAGCCTCAACAGACTTCAAAGGATTAATATTATACAGTTAACATTCTCTGATCACTTAATGCAATTAAGTTAGACATTAAATCTTTTTTAAAAACTAGAAAAGGCTTTCAGTTTGGAAACTCTAAAATACTTCTAAAAAACAACTCATGGGTTACAGAAGAATTCATGAAAGAAATTATAAAATATATAGTAAGTATATATACTTAAATTATATATGAAATAAATATATTTATTAATATATTAATATGTTCCTTAGAAACCACTTAAATGTATATTAAATAAATAGAAACCATATATTAATTATATTTAAATTTACATATAATATACAAAATGTAATATTATATAATTATATTCATTTGTGATAGTATATTAATGTATTTAATAAAATATTTTAAGTGGTTTTTAAGCCATGTGTTAGAATAATTTTGGGGGGGGAGGGCTGCTCCGCATGGGCTGTGGGATCTTCGTTTCCCAACCAGGGATCAAACTGGAGCCCTCAGCAGTGAGAGCACAGAGTCCTAACCACCGGACCGCCAGGGAATTCGAGTAATTTTTTTAATGCAGAAATAGATAATTGAACACTGGATTATCAGATAGCTTCCAAAATGCTTCAGATGATTTTAATCTTTTACAGGTTGGAGAACCAAGGCTCTAATTCTTCTCTAGGATACCTAACTATTTGCTCAGTTCCATTTGCTCTCTGGTCCTTTGGCTCGCTGCTGTAGTAGCAAAGTAGCATCTCTTGTGCTAAAGCAACGCTGCCTACACCCACAGAGGCTCTCGCTCCTTACACCACTTCCAGACTTAGATGAAGCACTGAGCTTTTGGGCTTCCCCAGCAGCTGACTGGAGGCACTGGGCAAGGATCAACATGCTAGGATAAGCTTTGACCAATGAGAGATGTGAAACTGGCAAATACATTTCTTTCCCTTCCTTTACCTGATAGACTCTTCTAAGGTAGGATGATTCTATGGAGACTGTCTGGGCAAGTCACTAATGACAAGAAACCGATCTTTTTTTTTTAAAGAAATGGCCAGCTTAGTAATTCATACCTTTGTATTTGTTTTCCATCTTTTGCTGTCTCATTTCCCTTTCTTCTACATTCTTGATGTCCTGGGATTTAATGACCCAATAAAATATTAGTAGATTTTTAAAAATAATAAAATAAAAAATAATATTACATAAAATATATATTATATGTAACATTATATATTTATATAATAATGTATAGGTTAACATATAATTTTATAATATAATAATATAAGTGGCTTCAAACCACTTAAAATGTATTAAATAAATATATATATATGTATATGTGTGTGTATATATATAATCTCCCATGCACCTTGGGATAGGGAGTGTTCTCAGAGCAATATGACTCCTGGATTCTTTTTTTTTTTTTTTTTCTTTTTGCGGTATGCGGGCCTCTCACTGCTGTGGCCTCTCCCGTTGCGGAGCACAGTCTCCGGACGCGCAGGCCCAGCGGCCATGGCTTACGGGCCCAGCCGCTCCGCGGCACATGGGATCCTCCCAGACCGGGGCACGAACCCGCATCCCCTGCATCGGCAGGCGGACTCTCAACCACTGCGCCACCAGGGAGGCCCTGGATTCTTCCACAGAACAAGTGCAGGGTAAGATCATTGGTTCAGCAACAAACAGAAACTACTGAAGTAGCTGAAATGTGCAGAATGCTTAGAAAAATAAGGCAGAAATGAGAAAAATAAATTTTGAGGTTAAAAAGCCTTGAATAACAAAATGAGTAACAGAAATCCTTGGGTTTAAAGACAATGTTATGGGACTTCCTTGGTGGTGCAGTGGTTAAGAATACGCCTGCCAGCGCAGGGGACATGGGTTCGAGCCCTGGTCCGGGAAGATCCCGCATGCCACGGAGCAAGTAAGCCCATGTACCACAGCTACTGAGCCTGCACTCTAGAGCCCACGCACCAGTACTGAGTCCACGCGCTGCAACTACTGAAGCCCACACGCCTAGAGCCCGTGCTCCACAAGAGAAGCCACCACAATGGGAAGCCCACTCACTGCAACAAAGAGTAGCCCCCACTTGCTGCAACAATGAAAACCCAACGCAGCCAAAAAAAAAAAATTTATTTTTAAAAAAATAAAGAGATGGGCTTCCCTGGTGGCTCAGTGGTTGGGAGTCTGCCTGCCGATGCAGGGGACACGGGTTCGTGACCCAGTCCGGGAAGATCCCACATGCCGCGGAGCGGCTGGACCCGTGAGCCATGGCCGCTGAGCCTGTGCGTCCGGAACCTGGGCTCCACAGAGGGAGGGGCCACGATAGTGAGAGGCCCGCGTACCGCAAAAAAAATAAAAATTAAAATAAAATAAAATAAAATAAAGAGAATGTTATGACTGAGTTTAGTCAACCAACTGGAAGTGAAGGGCTGAACCAAGATGGAAATTATTCTTTGCATCTGAAGTGTAGTACCATCACCTTATTAGGTCACAACAGAGTGAACCAGTGTGGCTCTGGCCCAATTCTCTTGGCCGTTTTTGGAGAATCCAGGCTCTAAAATGATGCGAATCAACCAGACTGGCGTTTTGAATGAAAAAAAAAATTCTACAGAGTTTATGGGAGAACTGTGGCCCCTCCACAAGAAAATATCGCTGGAATCCCTTTCACTTTCCTAGACCTGAAGAAAGAAGAAAGGAAACAGACAGATTGAAGAAGAAAAATTGCCACCTATGAAAAAAGCAAGACAAAAGAGAGATAAAGAAGAAAAAGAAAGCAGTAGAGAGAAAAGGTAGAGATCTTGAAGTCCAAGAAGACTCCAGATCTCCTACCCTAAAAGACAATCCTGCCCAGTCAGGACAGAGAGAAAGCACAATCATGTTCAGCCTTCTCATCAAAGAACCAAGAGCCAGAGTCCTTTCTCTACTCCAGGAAAGAACACTCCAGCACTCCCAGAACCTTCAGTACAAGTGACCACTTCTGACCCTTAGTGATATCCTGAAATTTCCCCAGCCTGAAACTGTACCAAAGCTAAAGGATATTCTCTGGAAAAAAAAAATTCCAAAAACAAGAGGAAAAGGAGAAGAATCAACCAAAATCTCACGCTTCTTCTCATACTTGATCTTGCTGGTGCTACAGATCCCATCAAGTTCATGTTCACCTAGAAGACAGCTAAGCCCAAGGAGGCAGCTCACCTGGAGGAAGAACTCCACCAAAGCATAGACGGAGCAGATCTCCAGTGAGATGAAAAAGGCACTCATCAGCATTCTTGTCTAGGAGTTGTTCATTGTCCACTTTGTCTTGTGTTGGGTCACTGACAAGTCTCCCAAGAGGACCTTCAGCCCCCTTGAAAAACTGGTAGTGAAACAGGAGGTAAGGAGGCAGGGCACAACCTTGAAAAGAACGGCATAGCCCGAGGACGTGACATAAACTGATGAGAACCAAATAGGTCCAAGATGGTGGATGAGTCGACTTCCACTAGACCTTGAGCCTCAGTATACGCTCACTGTAACACATCAGCAAGCTAAATGACACACCCACAGGTGCCATGACAGTTCCAAGGCCAACCATAATGGTCAAAGAATGGGAGGTGGCCCAATTCCTGGAAATCCCCACCCCTTCCCCAAAATAGCTGGACCACTCCTCCCACTCATTAGCCTATGAAATTACCCACCCCTATAAAAACTGACAACCCCATACCCTGATGCCACTCTTGCCTTCTGAGATGGCCCACACTCCATCTGTGGAATGTGTTTCTCTAAATAAATCCACTTCTTACCTATCACTCTGTCTTTCACAGAATTCTTTCTGCAGCAAGACATCAAGAACCTGAGCTTCATTAAGTCCTGAGACCAGGTGTGTGATCTCAGTTAAAAGACCGTGGGTTCAAGTCCCAATCTGAGTTGCATGGTTTCAGCAGGTTATCTCCTTCAGCAAGTCCTCCAAGGCAAAAGCACCAAACATCACCTACAGCAACTCTACCACCAGAAATTCATCATTCCCCAGCACCCAGCAGCAAAGCCCTACAAGAAAAAGTTGTATTTCTGTTTCTCCAGGGAGAACTTCAGGTAAAGTGACAAAAAGTGATAGAAGTGACAAAAAATGATAAAAGTACTGAGAATAAAATAGAATACTATTCAGCCATAAAAAAGAATCTAGGGCTTCCCTGGTGGCGCAGTGGTTGAGAGTCCACCTGCCGATTCAGGGGACGCGGGTTCGTGCCCCGGTCCGGGAAGATCCCATGTGCCGTGGAGTGGCTGGGTCTGTGAGCCATGGCCGCTGAGCCGGTGCGTCCAGAGCCTGTGCTCTGCAACGGGAGAGGCCACAACAGTGAGAGGCCTGCATACCGCAAAAAAAAAAAAAAAAAAAAAAAAAAGAATCTAAAAAAAAACAACAAAGGAATGAATATAACAAAAAAGAAGTAGACACAGATAAAGAGAACAAACTAGTGGTTACCAGTGTGGGGAGGAGGGGCAATGTAAGGGTAGGGGAGTAGAAGATACAAGCTATTGGGTGTAAGATAGGCTCAAGGATGTGTTGCACAACATGGTGAGTATAGCCAATATTTTGTAATAACTGTAAATGGAAAGTAACCTTTAAAAATTGTATAAAATAGGGACTTCCCGGGTGGGCCAGTGGCTAAGACTCCATGCTCCCAATGCAGGGGGCCCAGGTTCGATCCCTGGTCAGGGAACTAGATCCCACAGGGAACTAGATCCCACAAGCCGCAAATAAGAGTTCACAATAAGAATTCACATGCCACAATTAAAAGATCCCGCATGCCACAACTAAGACCCGGCGCAGCCAAATAAATAAATAAATAAATAAATATTTTTTAAAAAATTGTAGAAAATAAAACAGAAAAAGAAAGTACTGAGAAAAAAGTCTCCCTCATCTAGAAAAGTGGAGTTCTCTGAATCAGAGGACAAAGGTGGCAAAATGGCTGCTGCATTTTCTGTGCAGCAGAGACACCAAATCAGACGACAAAACCAGCTCCTCCTCAGATGATGATGGTGATGATAGACGCAGAAGTCCTACATGAGAAATGGTGAGGTAGGCAGGTGGCAGTTCAGAATGCCTCTCCATCACTACAGAAGTGCCAGAAAGAGATTTTCCCTTTTAGAGAAGTCCTTCCCCACCACCCACCAGAAGGCACGGTTTTCCTTCTCTCACACATCACTTCTCCTCAGCTCACGTAGCCCATGACACCACCATCATTAACCCCTTAATGACCATATCATTTGCAGATATTTTCTCCCATTCAGTAGGTTGTCTTTTCGTTTTGGTGGTGATTTCCTTTGCTGTGCAAAAGCTTTTAAGTTTAATTAGCCACCATTCTACTTTCTGTCTCTATGATTTTGACTACTCTAAGTGCCTCATATAAGTAGAATCATATAGTATTTGTCTTTTTTTGTGACTGACTTATTTCACTTAGCATAATGTCCTCAAGGTTTATGTTATGGCATATGCCAGAAATTCCTTTCTTTTTAAGGCTGAATAATAGTCCATTGTGTGTGTGTGTGTGTGTATATCACATTTTGCTGATCCATTCATCCATCAATGGACACTTGGGTTGCCTCCACGTTTTAGCTATTGTGAATAATGTTGCTACGAACATGGGTGTACAAATACCTATTTGAGACCCTGCTTTCAATTCTTTTGGGTATATACCCAGAAGTGGAATTGCTGGATCATGTGGTAATTCTATTTTTAATTTTTGAGGAACTGTCATCCTGTTTTCAACAGCAGCTGTAGCATTTTACATTCCTACCAACAATATCCACGGGTTCCAGTACCCAGTATTGTTTTGTTTTTCTTTTCTTTTTTTTTTTTTGTTGGCTGTGTTGGGTCTTCATTGCTGCACTCAGGCTTTCTCTAATTGCTGCTAGTGGGGGCTACTCTTCATTGTGGTGCATGGGCTTCTCACTTGCAGTGACTTCTCTTGTTGCAGAGCACAGGCTCTAGGCACACGGGTTTCAGTAGTTGCAGCATGTGGGCTCAGTAGTTGCGGCACACGAGGCCTAGAGCACAGGCTCTGTAGTTGTGGTGCATGGGCTTAGCTGCTCCGCGGCATGTGGGATCTTCCCGGACCAGGGATCGAATCCGTGTCCCCTGCATTGGCAGGCAGATTCTTAACCACTGCACCACCAGGGAAGTCCCTCTTTTCTTTCTTTTTTTTTTTTTTGCTGCGCCACGTGGCTTGCAAGATCTTAGTTCCCCAATCAGGGATCGAACCCATGCCCCCTGCAGTGGAAGTGAAGAGTCTTAACTGCTGGACCGCCAGGGCATTCCCGTTGTTTTGTTTTTCTGATAGTAGCCATCATAAAGGGTATGAGGTGATATCCTGTAGTTTTGATTTGCATTTCCCTAATGATTAGTGATGTTGAGCATCTTTTCATGTGCTTATTGGCCATTTGTATATCTTCTTTGAAGAAATATCTATTCAAGTCATTTGCCCTTTTTCTTCTTTGCCCATTTTAAAATTGGGTTGTTATTTTGTTGCTGAGTTTTAGTAGTTCTTTCTATATATTCTAGGTACTAATCCCTATTAGATATGGGATTTGCAGATATTTTTTCCCTTTCTGTAGGTTGCTTTTTCCTCTGTTGATAGTGTCTTTTGATGTACAAAACTTTAAAATATTCATGAAGTCCAATTTGTCTATTTTTTCTTTTGTTATCTGTGTCTTTTATGTCATATCTAAGAAGTGACATTGCCAAATCCAATATTGTGAAGATTTTGTTCTATGTTTTCTTCTAAGAGTGTTATTGTCTTAGGTCTTTCATCCACTTTCAGTTAATTTTTGCATATGGTGTAAGGGCCTATCCTCATTCTTTTGCATGTGGACATCCACTTTTCCCAGCACTATTTGTTGAAAAGACTGACCTTTCCACATTGAGTGGTCTTGGCTTGTCATTTGAACTCATTTGAACATATTTGTGTTTATTTATTCTATTCCACTGGTCTAAATGTAGGTCTTTATGCCAGTGCTACACTGTTTTGATTACTGTAGCTTGCTGTATAGCTTGAAATCAGGGTGCATAATACCTCCAGCTTTGTTCTTTTTAACATTGCTTTGGACATTCAAGGTCTTTTGTAGTTCCATACAAATTTTAGGATATTCGTTCCAGTTCTGTGATAATGCCATTGGTATTTTGATAGGGATTACATGGAATCTGTAGATCACTTTGGATATATTGACATTTTAACAATATTCAGTCTTTGAATCCATGAACATGGGATCTTTTCCCATTTATTTGTCTTATTTCTTTCAACAATGTTTTGTAATTTTCACTGAGCAAATCTTTCATTTCCTTGGTTAATTTCTAAATATTTTATTTTTGATGCTATTATGAATTGTTTTTGTAATTTCCTTTTCAGATTGTTGTTAGTGTATAAAAATGCAAATGATTTTTGTGTGTTTTGTATCCTGTTACTTTGCTGAAATCATTTATTAGTTCTAACAGCTTTTTTGGGTGTGTGTGTGTGTAATCTTTGGGGCTTTTTACCTGTAAGATCATATCATCTGCAGATGTAATTTTACGTCTTCCTTTCCAATTTGTATGCCTCTAATTTCTTTATCTGGCCTCATTGCTCTGGCTAGAATGTCCATACTATGTTGAATAGAAGTGGTAAAAGTGGGCATCCTTGGATTTTTTAAAGAAAAAGCTTTCAGTCTTTCACCATTGAGTCTGATGTTTGCTTTGGGTTTTTCATATATGGCTTTTCATTATGTTGAGGTAGTTTCCTTCTATTCCTTTTTTTTTTTATCATGAAATTGTTGCAATTTGTCAAATGCTTTTTCTGCATAAATTGAGATGATCATGTAGGTGTTCTTTTTTTTGGTTTTTTAAAAATAAATTTATTTATTTATTTTTGGCTGCATTGCGCCTTCATTGCTGTACACGGGCTTCTCATTGTGGTGGCTTCTCTTGTTGCAGGGCACGGGCTCTAGGCACGCAGGCTTCAGTAGTTGTAGCACGAGGGCTCAGTAGTTGTGTCTCACGGGCTCTAGAGCGCAGGCTCAGTAGTTGTGACACATGGGCTTAGTTGCTCCATGGCATGTGGGATCTTCCCAGACCAGGGCTCGAAGCCATGTCCCCTGCATTGGCAGGCAGATTCTTAACCACTGCACCACCAGGGAAGTCCCATGTAGGTGTTTTTCACTTAATTTTTTTTGCATTGATTAATTTAATGATATATTGCATTGATTAATTTTCACATGTTGAAACATCCTTGCATTCTAGGAATAAAAGTTCACTTGGTCATAGTGTATAATACTTTTACTATGCTGCTAAATTTGGTTTGCTACTAGTGAGAATTTTTGTATCATTGTTCATAAGGAATATTGGTCTGTAGTTTTCTTGTAATGTCTTTGTCTGGCTTTAATGCTGGCCTTATAGAATGAATTAGAAAGTGTTCCTTCCTCTTCAATTTTTGGAAAAGTTTGAGGAGGCCTGGTATTAGTACTTTAAATGTTTGGTTTAATTCACCAGTAAAGCCACTGGGTCAGGTCCAGGGCTTTTCTTTGTTGGGAATTTTTTTTTTTTTTTTTTTTTTTTTGCGGTACGCAGGCCTCTCACTGCCGCAGCCTCTCCCGTTGCAGAGCACAGGCTCCGGACGCGCAGGCTCAGCGGCCACGGCTCACGGGCCCAGCCGCTCCGCGGCATGCGGGATCCTCCCAGACCGGGGCACGAACCCATGTCCCCTGCATCAGCAGGCGGACTCCCAACCACTGCGCCACCAGGGAAGCCCCTTTGTTGGGAGATTTTGATTATTGATTCAATGTCCTTACTGGCTATAGGTATATTCAGATTTTGTTTCTTCATGATTGAGACTTGATAGGTTTTGTGTTTCTAGGATTTGTCCATTTGATCCAGGTTATCTAACTTGTGAGCATACAAATTGTTCATTATATTTTCTTATAATCCTTTTCGGCTGTAAAATCGGTAGTAATGTCACTTTCTTAGCACTGCTTTTGCTGTGTCCCATAGTTTTGGTATGTTGTTTTCATTTGCATTCATCTCTAAGTATTTTCTAATTTCTTGTAGATTTTAGTAATTTTTCTTTTCTTAATCCATCTAGAGTTGTTAATTTATTGATCTTTTCCAACAAACATCTTTTTATTTCATCAATTTTCTTTATTGTTTTCTATCCTCTATTTCATTTCTCTCTGCTCTAATCTTTATTTCCTTCCTTCTGCTAGCTTTGGATTTAATTTGTTCTTCTTTTTCTAGTTAAAGTTGTAGTTAGGTTGTTTTGAGTTTTTATTTTTTAAAGTAAGCGTTTTATAGTTATAAATTTCCTTCTTAGCACTGCTTTTGCTGTGTCCCATAAGTTTTGGTATGTTGTGTTTTCATTTGCATTCAACTCTAGGTATTTTCTAATTTCTTTTATGATTTCTTCTTTGGCCCATCTGTTGTTGAAAAGTGTGTTTAGTTTACACAATTTTTTTAATTTTCCACTCTTCCCTCCGTTATTGATTTCTAACTTCATCCTGTTGTGGTCAGAGAAGATACTTTGTATGCTATCTACCTTTTAAAATCTATTGAAACGATTTGTGGCTTAACATATGGCATATCCTGAAAAATGTCCCATGTGTACTTAAGAATATGTATGCTCTTATTGTGGAGCAGTGTTCTGTATGTCTATCTAGCTGGTTTATTGTGCTGTCTTCCATTTCCTTACTTTCTTAGATTGTTTTGTCCGTTATTCTGAGTGAGGTACTTAAGTCCCCAACTACTTTTTTGTATCTCCCTTCAATTGCCAGTAATGCTGCTTATGTATTTACCTTTATTGAGATCTTTATTTCTCCATACAGCCTCAAGTTACTGTCTACTGTCCTTTCACTTGCATGACTGATGATTTTTGCTTCACAGTATTTTGATGTCCTGTCATTGGGTGCATGAACATTTCTAATTGTCATATCTCCACAATGTTCTTTTTTTTCTTGTAACTTTTTTTTAGGTTCTATTTTGTCTGTTATCAGTAGAGCCACTCCTTTCTTTTGGTTCCTATGTGCATGAAATATATTTTTTCTATCATTTCACTTTCAATATATTTGTCTTTGGATCTAGAGTCTTCATAGACAGCATATAGTTGGATCATGTGTTTATATCCATCCTGCCAACCTCTGGTTTGATGAGTTTCATCTATTTACATTTAATTACTGGTTAGGAGGAACTTACAACTGTCTTTTTCCTATTTCTTTTCTATATGGCTTACAGGTTTTTTCATCCCTCATTTTATGATTTACTGTCTTTTGTGTTTAATTTTTTGTAGCCAATTGTTTAAATTCTTTTCTCACTCTCTTTTGTATATATTCTATAGTTTGTGTGTGCGTGTGGTTACCACAGGGATAACATTTAATATCCTAAAGTTATAACCCTCTAATTTGAATTTATAGCAGCTTAACTAACTTCAACAGCATACAAAAACTGCTACTTCATAGCTTTGTTCATACCACTTTCATTTGAGGTCACAAAATTTCACCTTTATATACTATGTGCCCCAAAACATAAATAATTCTCTTAAGTGCATTACTCTCTTAAACTATGTAGAAAACAAGATTCGAAGTTACAAAGTTTGTAAAACTTAGACTAATTTTTTTCTTTAAATATATCACTCTTAAGTCATATAGAAGACAAAAAGTAGTTAGAAACTGTTGTTACAAAAACACTAGCTTTTATATTGCCCATGTAATTACCTTTATTGAGATCTTTATTTCTCCATATGGCTTTGAGTTACTCTCTACTGTGCTTTCACTTGCATGACTGATTTTTTTCATATGTTGATGCCCTTTTTAAAACTGAGATGTAGTTGCTATACCATATTATGTTACATGTGTACAATATAGTGATTCACAAATCTTTATAAAGGCTATACTCCATTTATAGTTATTATAAAATATTGGCTGTATTACCCATGTTGTACAATAATACCTTTGTAGCTTATTTTATACCTAATGGTTTGTATCTCTTACTCCCCTACCTCTATATTGCCCCCCCTTCTTCTCTCTCCCCACCGGTAACCACTAGTTTGTTCTGTGACTGTTTCTTTTTTGTTATACTCACTAGTTTGTTGTTATTTTGTCAATTCCACATATAAGTGACATCAGACAGTATTTGTCTTTCTCTTATTTCACTTAGTATAATGCCCTCCAAGTCTATCCATGTTGCTGCAAATGGCAAAATTTCATCCTTTTAAAATGGCTGAGTAGTATTCCATTGTATATATATATATACATCTTCTTTATCCATTCACATTACTGATGATTTTTGATTGAATACCAGACATTGTGAATTTTATATTATTGTATCCTTTAAGGGAGTTTTAAGCTTTGTTCAGATACACAGGTATGTTGCTTGGGATTGGTTTGATCCTTTAAAGAAATCCTTTGCTATGAAGAGTCCACAGCAATCTTTACTCTATGGCAAATTTAGCCTCGCTACTAAGGCAGAACCCTTCTGAAGGCTCTATTCAGTCCTTGTATATTGCAAGGTTTCTCCAATTTGGCTAATGAGAATTTAAAATATTCCTAGCCTGTTGTAAACTTCAGTCTACTGCTTTTCATTGGTTGTTCCTTGAACTCTAGTTTTACCCCAGACACAGAAATAAGTACTCAGCCAAATATTCAAGGCTACACCTCTACACGTCTGGGAACTATTTCTGTAAAGCTTCCTGTTTTCTAGTACTTCATCCCACAACTTCTAGCCAACTCAGTCTTTTGGAACTTTGATCCCTAACTCAATTCAACAAAACCGATGGAAGAAATATTAACCTGTACCTCTAAAAACCTCAAGAAACTGAAGGGGACCAAACTTAAGACACGATAGTCAAACTGTCAAAATACGAAGAATCTTTAAGTAGCAAGTGAACAATCTGAGCAAAATCCCAGTTTCACATTTGTGTCATTTCCTCAGAAGAAAAAAGCAAACACAAGGACTTACTTCCCTAGTGGTCCAGTGGGTAAGACTCTGTGCTCCCAATGCACATGGCCCGGGTTTGATTCCTGGTTGGGGAACTAGATCCCACATGCATGCCGCAACTAAGAAGCCCACATGCCACAATCCTGCAACTAAAGATCCCACGTGCCGCAACTAAGACCTGGCACAACCTAAATAAATAAATAAACTTTTAAAAAAAATTTAAATGACAATTAAAAAAAAAAAGCAAAGACAGAAAAAATGCATCCATCTGAATCAAACTGCCCCAAAACACACAAAACCACACTTATACCTCAAAATACAGAGACATCAATTAACTTTTATGAGCCACACTCATCACATCAGTTATTACAACTTTGTCACGTTTCAGATAACCCTCCTTCTACTTTACAATGACAGTAGCTCCTACTTCCGACAGCTACTTCCACAACTTGAGGTGTTTCCAAGTGGCATATTTAATATACTATGCAGTTGTTAACCATTTAGCATCTGTAAAACTGTCTTTATCAGGTTCCTTTTGCATTGCTGATTAAGTTTTGCCTCAACCATATTTCTGTAAGCCCTGTGATTTCTATTGCACAATTTTGCACAACATGATTTTTAGTTATACATGTTACAGAACTGACTTTATGGCAAAATACCAAAGTAGTTAAATTTAGGTGGAGGGTATATGGTGTTCATACTATTCTTTGAACTTCACTGTATTAAAATTTTTTCATCTTAATGAAAAGCTGAGGGTGGGAATTCCCTAGTGGTCCAGTGGTTAGAACTTGGTGCTTTCACTGCCTAGGCCCAGGGTTCAATCCCTGGTCAGGGAACTAACATCCTGCAAGCCTTGCTGCGTGTGGCCCCCCCCCAAAAAAAAAAACGAAAAAGAAAAAAGAAAAACTGAGGGTGAGGAATAAATAGTACTCAAGAGGAAAAAAGTATGCAAAACTTTTGCCTCATTAGGATAGTCATCCTTTCTCATTGTTAAAAAGCATACCTTTTAAATACTTAACAGGATAATTTCCCTTTCATTACTTTAGAATTATTTAACTGTATCAAACCACTATTTTGAGTTTTGTCATTTGGGCTTCGATTTCCTAAAACATAACTTATTTTATAAACTGTTGTAAAACCCAAGTCAAACCCTAAATAAAGTAGTTAGTGGCTTAATTTATATCAAACTTAACAGAATAAATGACTAGGGAATGTTTGTCTTGTTAGAGTTCCCTTTACAAGGTTTTAAATATAAACTACTCATATATTTAGATATATAGGTATAGCCTAAGAGACAGACACACGTAAGGATGCTGAATAACTCAATTAAAAGTTCCAATATAAATAATTTTGGTTAAAGTATTTTCACTTAAGAGTATTTAGGATAGGGCTTCCCTGGTGGCACAGTGGTTAAGAATCCACCTGCCAATGCAGGGGACACGGGTTCGATCCCTGGTCCGGGAAGATCCCACATGCTGCAGAGCAACTAACCCCACGCGCCACAACTCATGAGCCTGCACTCTACAGTCTGTGAGCCACAACTACTGAAGCCTGCATGCTCCGAGCCCATGCTCCACAACCAGAAGCCACCACAATTAGAAGCCCACGCACCACGACAAAGAGTAGTCCCCACTCGCTACAACTAGAGAAAGCCTGCATAGCAACGAAGACCCAACGCAGCCAAAAAAAAAAGTATTTACGATATACATAATTCAGTTGTTTTATGGTAGCTATGATTTTTTTAACAGCAAGCTCCTAATACCCACTAAAATGATAATCACTGAATTATTAAATTCCAGACTATCCAAAGACTTATCTGAATTTACCATGTACCAAATCAGTCATTTTAATTAACTACCGGAGTTCTCAGACACAACCAAGCTTCAGGCTGGTCTGCTGAAGTTTTCTCCAGATGTGAAGGAGCTCCCCCCAGCTGCTTTCATAACACTTTTGTGAAATACACAAAAGAAAGATGGTTGAGTGTGATACCAGATTACAGAGGCCCAATTTGTGGTCCACCTTAAGGGTTTGGCCTTTCTCCAAAGGCAATTAGAAGTCATGAAAGCTTTTATAAAGGAGTGCCTGACAAGTTTAAAAAGATCACTAGCTATATATATAGTGTATGCAGAATTGACTGGAAGGTGGCTAAAGCAAGGACAGACACTAGTTAGATTTTACACCATTCATGGTGCAAGATGATGCTTGTTGATCAGGGTAGAGGCAATAAAGATGTTTTAAACCACTGGAAAAAGACTTACTAGTTATGAATCCTTTTTGTACAAATAAGATTTGCTACATTTTAATTTTTAGAAAGAATCCCAATGAACACAACAGTGGTTATTCTTGGAGAAAGGGATTAGCATGAGAAAGACTTTCATTTTTCACTTTTCTTCTGTATTGTTAACTTTTCAAACAGCATATAAATTATTGTAAGCAGGGATTTATCAGGGTGATGAGCATATTGGGCCATTTTTGCTTCTCAATACTTCTGTTAAAAAAATAACAGAAAACTTAAAAGTACCCAGGATTAAGCCCGTAAGGAAGTTAACACGTTAAGTGTGAATTCTTCCTTCCCTTCCTATACAGATTTCTCAAGAGGATCAGAGGTAACAGAGTTTGTGAGGGCAGGGCAGTGGGGGTAATGCAGGAGCACAATTAATCTGCCCTTTGAAACCATATTTTTAATGTTTTCGTCAAACTGTGTCAATACAATTTGAAGCAAATGCCAGCTGGAAGACCAGGCCCACAGATTCATAAAGGAAACAATCTTCCAAACAACAAGGAATGCCAAGGTGCTCTTCCACTCCAACTGCACTAATAGTGGCCATGATGGTGCCAGTCAGCCAGTGTTATCCATGTTACCGACTGTTTACCTGAAAAGAGAAAAACTTAGATTTCAAAACCTGTAAGGACAGAACTTTAAGGATGGAAGATGTTTAAGGTGGTTATCCAAATCTCCCTATTTTTATAGGTGAAAAAAGACTAGAAGTATGAACTGTTTTCACCCTGATGACTAGCAAACTAACAACATTTACTGCCCCCCACCCCAACTCTTCAAAAATATGCCTTTTTGACCTTGTAGGGAAATTCAGGACCTGTATATACGTACCACATCATCAATTTTCAGAATGCTCCGGACAGTTTCAGTTGCTAGAGTCAGTGCACTGACTGAAACCAACAGAGGCTGGACAACCAGTTCCTCCAGTATGTTGGAAATACCACCCTGCAAACCAGTACAAGTCGCTTTTAGTGTTTTTAACTGATCCATATCACCAAATACAGTTACCAGTAAACCTCAAAGCCTCTCAAACTTAGTTTTCCCTTAGTCTAGTCAAGAGTAAGATACTCTCTACTAAGCTCTTCTCTACACTGTAGCTTGTATTTCAACTAAAATTTGGAAAAATTGAATTCCAAGCCTAACTCCAAAACAACTCCTTGTAAGCATCTTTTAGTTAAAAATACCCTGGCAAAGGGCCTTCCCTGGTGGTGCAGTGGTTAAGAATCTGCCTGCCATTGCAGGGGACATGGGTTAAACCGCTGGTCCAGAAAGATCCCACATGCCAGCTCGTGCACTACAACTACTGAGCCGGCGCTCTAGAGCCCGCGAGCCACAACTACTGAGCCCACGTGCTGCAACTGCTGAGGCCCGCGCGCCTAGAGCCCATGCTCCGCAATGAGAAGCCACCGCAATGAGCCCGTGCACTGCAACAAAGAATAGCCTTCACTTGCCACAACTAGAGAAAGCCCACGTGCAGCAATGAAGACCCAACACAGCCAAAAATAAATAAATAAAAAATAAATTTATTAAAAAATAAAAAGTATCCTGGCAAAAATTATGTAGATGATCATAGTTATTAAAAATTATGAGATTTGGGGCTTCCCTGGTGGCGCAGTGGTTGAGAGTCCGCCTGCTGATGCAGGGGACACGGGTTCGTGCCCCGGTCCGGGAGGATCCCACATGCCGTGGAGCGGCTGGGCCCGTGAGCCATGGCCGCTGAGCCTGCGCGTCCGGAGCCTGTGCTCCTCAACGGAAGAGGCCACAACAGTGACAGGCCCGCGTACAGCAAAAAAAAAAAAAAAAAAAAAAAAAAAAAAAAAAAAAAAAAAAAATTATGAGATTTGTTTACTGTATACCTGAAACTAACACACTATTATAAATCAACTATACTTCAATTAAAGAAAAAAGTTATAAGATTTTAAATCATCTGATTCCCAATTCTGAATTTGGTCATGTCTGCTCTACTCTGCCTTTACATCATTCTCACTTCCCACTTTTAGATTCCTACTGCCACTATCCTAGTCACCTTTATCCTAGGATTACTGGTGATGGTCCTAACAGGTGAACCTATCTCCATTCTTCCCTCCTTAAAATACTCTTTTCAGCACCTTAGCCTCTTGGTTAAAAAAACTTTAGTGGCTCCCAACTACTGGAATTAAAACACAAAAAAACACAAACACCCATGCCTGTCTCAACAACTCAAAGGACTCCTCATTCTAGCTTTTATCTGATCTTTCCAATCTTAAAGTCCACTGTATGACCACCATATAACCTCTGCTCTAGACAAAATGAGTAACTTCTTGGTCCCTCTTACCTGTAAACCACTGCTTCCCCATCTGAAACTTTTTCATTCCCTACCAACCAAGGCTGCAGCTTCATGAAACTTTCCCTAACCAGGTAGTGCCCTCCTTTGAGTTCTGTAACCATTCAAAAAATATCATCTTGGATTGTCAATTTTTTTCCATTACATATTATTTGTCTTCTCAATAAAAGGAGACATAAAACATTAATTCAAAAGGGGAAATTATTATTGTTCTATGTGTTTACCCTATACAACTACACTAGGGTGGTGCTCACAACAGCAGCAATGGTTGACTACACACCAGGCATCTTTGTAAGAACTTTCTAATTAGTAATCCATTTAATCCTCACAGGCCTATGAGGGAACTATTAATAGTCCCTGTTTTTACAACCAAGATAACTGAAGCACAGACTAAGTAACCTGCTAAAAGTTGTACAACCATTAAATGGCAGACTTAATGAACAATACTTCTCACTTAAGGCATCATCTTCATTCTCACTAGATGGCATACATTAACCTGCAGGTCTTATACTTAAATCCAAGGTTAACTCTATTTTTAATTACAAAGCCTTTCATTCGACAATTATGAAGCTTTTAGTATTTTATAATAATCAACATTTTCTGCAGTAACTAAAGATTAAATTATTACCTTTCGGACATTAATGCCTGTAGTTTTTTCTCCTTGGGCATGCCTGTTTCTTAGTTCTGTTACTGTAGAAATGGGATTCAGGCCAGCATTTTCAGCTAGTGTAGATGGAATGACCTCCATAGCATCTGCAAAAGCACGAACGCAGTAGGATTCCATACCACTCAATGTTCGTGAGTATTCAGTTAACCGCAGGGCCAACTCTATTTCTGGAGCACCACCTCCTGCAATAAGAGCCCTGAAATTCACAAATATATTTTTAGCTTATTTTATCCAACAGAAAGCTATTTTTTAATAATAATAACTTAGTATTTATACCTTAATAAAAATATACAAGTTTTTATGTTCAAAATGTTACATAGTAATTTAATGTTACCTCTTCTTCACTAAACAGCGAATAACACATAAGGCATCATGAATGGAACGCTCAGCTTCTTCCATCACCAGTTTGTTAGAACCACGAACAACGATTGTAACTGTTTTTCCAGGGCTTGCACAGCCTGTAATCTTTAGTAAACAAACTCCTAATTAGGTATTTGAAGGATTAAAACAAATAAAATAAAACCAGACAAATAGAAGCTTAATTTTAATATTGTTACCTTGATCAGTTTGCCAGAACCATTTAAGCTGACCTCCTCAGCTAACTCAGCCGATCCCAGCATGTCAGCAGTGAACTGGTCAACATGAGCAACTGGTTTGGTTCCAATAGTCTGAGAAAGATAGTGATATCCACAAATTGAGAAGTGTGAATAGTGAACATTTTCACACATACAGATACTAAGAATAGTTTACCTTACAAATGAATTCAATGTCTTCTCTTTCAATATCCTTAACCACCATAATCTTCATTTTGTTCAGGAAATGTAACGCAAGATCACTAAGAGCATCTCTAAAATACAAAATCAGTGATTATGTCAATACTAGGTTAGAAAAAAACTGCTGTTCAACTCCTTTTTTACGATTTTAGTAATTTTACTGTTGTTTAAATGGCCAATGATTTAACAAATTATTTGTGAAGGAAGATGCTTTAAACAGCTTACCAAGTTTATGACCTCAAAATTCTTAAATAAGATTTCTAATGAATATTTAAAACGTACCCCAACGACACAATTTGTAAAACACACAATAAAAATTATGTCAAAGTTTTTCTTAATACTAAATAAGTATAATTCTGATAATTAACAATCGATGCTTTATGAATTTATAAATTAAGTATGATGTAATTCAAGACTCCACAAATTTATACACTTTTACACAAATTACCTGGAATGATCCTCCTGACAACCCTTGATACTGAAGGGCAGATATTACTATCCTTGTTTTACAAATAAGCACACTGAGCTTTTGAGAGCAGTTTATTCGAGGTTACTAGCTATTACATAACTTGTATTTAGAACCAGGTATTCCAACTCTTCATCAAGGTTTCTATATCAAGAGCATCCATAATACTTTCTGGCATAACATATTAATATAGTACATGAGAATGTGTCTACCTATTAGAAGAAAACACTGAAAACAAACAAAAAAGGGATCAGTTCAAACTTTGGAGAATTCTTCCAATCCATGGACTATCCAGCATTCCCCCCAAATGAACTTCTAAAATTTCAAGGCAAGCTATTACATGGACCTTTAAATAAATGCCTCTAAAATTTTAGCTAGCTAATTAATTTTAGACTAAAGTTAGCTTTTTACTTGATAGTGAGGATATTGGTCTAGAAGGATAACATATCCCACATTTAAATGATCATAACAGGAAGAGAACTCACTTTAGATCATTTACCAGAATACAACAATACCCTAAAATGCAGATTCATTCCAGATTTCTAGTGGTTTACCCACCTCAAGTGTTTCTTAAAAAATTGCTAGAAGGGATCCAAAATCAATTATCATTAAGAGGTGAACAAAATAAACAGCCTCACACCTTAGAATAGACTTCTGTATGAGAAGAACATTACATCCTGTTTTCTTAATTTGCTTCACTAAATTTAGAATATAGGCTCTCTCCTCTCGAAGCACTCGGTCCATCTGGACGTAGTCAGAAACTACTATTTGATTGTCCATCTGTTCAGAAAAAGGATGTATTAATAATTTGCATTTTAAGAGTCCTTAAGCAAAAAAATGACTTTTAATGAAAATATTATATATAGTATAAATTCAACCAAAATCATACAAGAAATTATATAGACATGCACAGAAAAAATTTAGAAAAAGGAATATACACAAAACTTAACTCAGGTTTTTTATTTTCATCTATACAAACTGCTGTCTTATTTTTTACAAGTACATTTTTGGTGATTATAAAACATAAGAATGATTATCCTATTTTGTGAATGTCAGTTCTTTTCATATGAATTTACGTATTACTGAAATATCAATAATTTCAGTTGCAACCTTTTTACTCTAGGGATTGTTAAAAAAACTGGTATGCTGAAAGGAACTACGAAGGACAAATATTGTTATACAAAGACCTACAAAACAACGTTTTTATGTGGGTTAAAATCTGGGAAACAAACGACTCAACAGGAAACTTGTATGCCAACACAATGTAAAATGAGAGCAAACCTGAATGAGATGACAAAGATCAACCACTCCTTCAGGGGATGGTACTTATGACTGATAGATATGGGAATAATAAAAAATCAAGTTTTTCGGAGTATGGGTAATAAACTGGTTTTAAAGTTCCATTGTGCAAACATAAAGACAAAAGATCTGCCTGCTAGGGAAGGATGGGTGAAGGTTTCTGTTCTCAGAAAGCTAGAAAGCATCTGCAAAGTCCATTTATACTATCACTTTCACATAACCTATTTTTATTGTTTCCTAGACATCGCTATCATTATTTGTCTTCATTTCTGAAGTGAACGCTCAATTTCAGTAAATAGCCAACTGAGATTATAGATTTATCATGTGTGGCATCCAACATTTTCTACTTTTATCTAAATTTTACTAATTATTTTTAGATCCTTGCTTTTTATCACTAGTATCAACACTTTCTATTTTTATAAAAAGAAAAGTTTCATTATTAGAAAGTCAAACACCTAAGGAATCATTTCATTTGGTTTTACTTACATCTGTTTTGGGAGCAGATAAGCAGAACTGAATAAGCCCAATCTTGGCCTTTTCAACCCTGGTTATACCAGAATTTGCCACCTTTTGAGTAAGAACCAGACCTTCCACCAACTCACAGTCATCAATTGTCCCACTAAAAAAAAAGAAAATGAAATAGTTATGAAGGAGGGGCAGAAACCTGCAAGTTTAATAGATTGCTAACAGATTAAAAATCATAAGTCTGATAAAATGTGCTTCAGCCTCACTCACATTTATTAGTGCCCCATTCCTGAACCTCTCCGGTCACACCACTGCCCTGCCATCATTAGGGAATATAAACAAATTCTTGAAATTCCCACATTAACACAAGTTGTCATGAAAACAAAACAACAAATGTATGTGACTTTCACCTATGTACTTTTCATTTAACTTATTTATTTTTGGCAAGAGCTTATGTTTAATTTCAAAATTAATTTTTATTAAAGTTATAATTAGAGATGCTTACCCAAGTTTCTTAACTATTTTAACATCTCTAAGATCTACACTAGTAGCTGTGGCTGGGTCAATCACTTTCATCACTGCATTTACAGTCATTGGAGAAAGGAGACTTGAATATTGAGAGACAACCTAGAATTATTAAAAAAGAAAATAAAGTCAGTGTTGTAACACAAAATGTCCTAGTTTTTTAATGATAAAGATATTCAAGAAGTAATCTCAATCATTTATTTGGCTGGGGTGGAGAGCATATGAGAAAACATTCCATATAAACTGTCTTTTCCACTCAGGTTTGTCAGTCACCATATAAAAACATATGCCTGTGTTCCTCTTTTATTAATATAGTAGTCAGGACTAGATTACTAGTAATTCTACAGGAAATCCAAAAGAACAAATTAATTTTATGCTGAGGTTTCCTATCTAAAATGAATTTATGATCAGATGTTATATATGTGCACCCCTATTACTGAGGGGCTGACAAAAATAGCTAATGGTTAACATTTATTGAGCACATATTATATGTCAGGCAGTGGTTTTAACACTGTACATTCATATATTCATTCAACCTTCAGATGAAAAATCTGAAACAGCTTAATTAAATGGAGCCAGCATTAAACCCAAGCAGTCTAGGTTCTATGACCAATGCTTGTAACCACTATGATATTCTGTCTATATTAGTTCTGGGGACATTTATCAATAATATTACTTAATATCACTAATACTATCTAGCTTTCCACTTAATATACAAATAACGCTGATGAAAAGGAAAAAGAACGGGGTGGGGGTGTGACACACAACAGAAAACAGGTGACATGAGTTCCCAAGAAATTTAAACTAACATCACTTCTTTAAGTTTGATAAGAAAAGCAGCATAGATATTAGTAAGAGATGGACCATGATGGGCAGCCCTACCTTGGGTTCAAATCACAGCTCTACCTCTTATTAGTGGGTCTTGGGTAAGTTATATAACTTCACTAGACCTCTTTTCCCATCTGTAAAATGAGGATACTACAACTTACCTGAAAGCCTTGAAGGAGTAAATTTTACTTGAACTAATTCAGTTACACAAATTAGCTACCTAGTCACTCTTTAGAGTTAACATTTATGAACTGTACAGCATCAAAAATCAGTGTAGGGACTTCCCTGGTGGCGCAGTGGTTAACTGAGCCCACGTGCTGCAATTATTGAAGCCTACGTGCCTAGAGCCTGCGCTCCTCAACAAGAGAAGCCACTGTAATGAGAAGCCCGCGCACTGCAACGAAGAGTAGACCCTGCTCACCGCAACTAGATAAAGCCCGCACGCAGCAATGACAACCCAACGCAAAATAAATAAATAAAAATAAAAGTTGCAGTTGTGCTTCTTAATGAACTGTAAACTGTAATTTTACAATGATCCCATAGTGCTTGTCTCACCTTTGAGTTCAGTGAAGTGGCTGCACTATTTAACAAAGTTTCTCTGTCACTCAGTTCCACAGGTCGAGACATGTCAGTCAAGATTTCAATACCCTTTTCCAAAGCCTTCTGGAATGACTCAGAAATGATGGTGGGATGAATCCCTGCCATTTGCGAAAGGTTAGTTATTTAATTGTAACAGATAAACTTCATATTTGATATGACTTAAAATTTCTCTGTTCATTAAAATTTCAAAGTAGTCAAATTTTAAATTAATCTTAAATAATAATGGTTTGAATAACCTTAACTAATATGTCTAATAATTTATTTCCATTTAATTTGGAATAAATCAATTACATACTATGATATTTAAGACTAAAACCAATTTTTCACTTTTCAAAACTCTACAAATCTACATAATAATTAGAATAAGTGACTGGGGAGTCACTATGACATTTAGGCACCATTTACCAAAGCAGGAACCCATACTTTCTCTCCTAAATCACAGTTCTCATCTACATCTTAAGTTTAGTACACCACCAACAAGTCATTTTTGAAAAGGAAAATTTTAACAAGTTCCATTCAAAAGGAAACCTAGCCAAAACAAATAAAACAAGAACAAACAACCCCCCCAAACCAAACCCAGAGCAAAAAGAAAAAAATTTCTAATTCATATGGTAAATATAGCAAAATGTAATCTAAAAATTCCTGCTTAGAAAATTCTGCTTCAAATTAAATTGTAAATCTCATATTACTTAATATTTTTTTGCCTTTATTCAGTAATAAAGCATGTCCTATGTCCTACCCACCTTTCTGAAGAAGCTTGGTACAGGAATCTAAGAGAGAGCCAGCAATAATGACCACTGATGTCGTGCCATCTCCCGCTTCTATATCCTGAGCCTTAGATAGCTCCACCAGCTAAGTGAACAGAACAAGTCAAGTTGCTCAATGAGAATGAGAACCCAGTAACATCTAATTCAAATATAACATCAATGACCTTCACCATGAGGTTCACATATAGAATTTGATTATTATCAACACTGTAAGATTCAATATACTTGACTTCTGATTCGCTGTCCACCTTGGTCTCATTTAAAAATGACGACCTTGGGGCTTCCCTGGTGGCGCAGTGGTTGAGAGTCTGCCTGCCAACGCAGGGGACATGGGTTCGTGCCCCGGTCCGGGAAGATCCCACATGCCGCGGAGCGGCTGGGCCCGTGAGCCATGGCTGCTGAGCCTGCGCGTCCGGAGCCTGTGCTCCGTAACAGGAGAGGCCCCAACAGTGAGAGGCCCGCGTACCGCAAAAAAAAAATAAAAAAAAATAAAAATAAAAATGATGACCTATATAGTTGTGGCATGCAAAATTCTACTTACATACTTTCTAACAAGCTATATTATGATTTCCAGTTCAGACTAAGGGTTGTAAATTTCTTCTTCCCAGTACTTAAGAGAACTATGGGTACCCTGTAGACTCAGAAGCTATGAAATGCAGCATTCAGATGAGACAATATTGTCAGTTTGAAATCCCTGGCCAAGTTTATCTAAACTGACCCTGCATGAAGCATAATCTGATTCATTTTCAGTCATCTTTAACTAATTAAAAGAGACTTTTTAACAGATAGGAACTTCTAAGGAATTTGTTTTTGCTGATATGGTGACTTCTCATTTGACACTGCAATCACCATTATGATCTGTAGTTGAATTAGAAACTGTTTTTAAAAATAAATGTCAGGGCCTCCCTGGTGGCGCAAGTGGTTGAGAGTCCGCCTGCCGATGCAGGGGATACGGGTTCGTGCCCCGGTCTGGGAGGATCCCATATGCCGCGGAGCGGCTGGGCCCGTGAGCCATGGCCGCTGAGCCTGCGCGTCCGGAGCCTGCGCTCCGCAACGGGGGAGGCCACAACAGTGAGAGGCCCGCATACCGCAAAAATAAATAAATAAATAAATAAATAAATAAATGTCAGTGCAAGTTTAAACACAATATTTATTTTGCAAACAATTAAAATTATTTTGCTTTCTTTCAGTTAACACCCATTGAACTAATAATTTGTACAATTTCATGTTTTTCTCTCTTCCTTCCTCATGTGTGGCACATTGCTGTGAACAAAGACAAGATTCATGTTTTATTATAACTTGCAATGGAGAACATGCTAGACATACAACGTATCCTAAAGATATGCATGTTTAGCATAAAAAAGGAAATATTTTCACCATGTTTTAAGCAATATCATGTGATCAAATAAAAAAAATTTTAAACTGTTTACCAAATATCAAACAACACACTTAAAAACCCCCCACAAAACCCTCACCTAAAAATTATACTTACCATTCTGGCTGCTGGATGTAACACCTGCATTTGTTTCAGAATGGTGGCACCATCATTTGTAATGGTCACATCACCTTTTCCATCTTGAATCTACAAAGTTTGTTATTTTTAAAAGAAAGTTATATTTCAAAAATTTTGTTTTCTTCATCCAGTATTAATGTGAAATCCTAAAAGCTCTACTAATTTTAACACTTCTTGTACAGAAGTTAACTTATGTTTGCATATTGTTTAATTTCAAATTGTCTTCCCTTACATTGGTATAATGATTTAAGAATATGCAGTAATAGTCCAGCTTTGCAAATGAAATAGCTGGGTTTTTTCCTACTTAAAAGTGAAGTAACTGAGACACCAAAAAAGGGATGGAAATGATATTATGAAGAATCATTATCATAAACAAAATATGAATTATAGTTAGGTCCCATTCATCCCAAAGTAATCTATCCCTTTCTGAACTCTCAAAGCCTTTCTAACACTTTACTTTTTAAACAGCACATCTTAACCCTCTATAGAGCGCTTGCAGTATGAACAGCAGCACTCAGTAAGTAATGAATGACTGAGCCTTTTACCATTTTATCCATTCCTTTCGGTCCAAGGCTTGTTCTAATAGCATCAGCAACGGCTGTAAACAGAAGAAAAAAAGAAATCAAGACTCTTTAAAGAGCATTTCTACCCTCAAATAATCATTTTCGACTTATTAGAATATGGTGGACAATTCACCATGTTCACTAAAGAAAATTCAATGTCTAATAATAATCTACTGGAAACAGTAATTATTTTACTCCTTTAATTGTACGACACTTCACTTTTTGTTGTTAATATCACTATATATAGCACTTGTACTCTGCATGTGGTAAAATAAATTTTGATGGTTCACCTAATCTTCCTTTAAGTATCAAAATGGTATAACCTACTTATGCGCTCTGAATGAGGACTATATTATTCTCTCCATTCCTTAAAACAAGCCACAATAATAGGACAACTATATAATTTGCTTATTTGTTTACTCTGTCTCTCTAAACTATAGTGTAATTTCTGAGGGCAAAGATTTTTGTTTACTAATGTGAAGCTGGTATATGGATGGACCACAGTTTAAAAAACAGTAACAGGGCTTCCCTGGTGGCGCAGTGGTTGAGAGTCTGCCTGCTGATGCAGGGGACACAGGTTCGTGCCCTGGTCTGCGAGGATCCCACATGCCGCGGAGCGGCTAGGCCCGAGAGCCATGGCCGCTGAACCTGCACGTCCGGAGCCTGTGCTCCGCAACGGGAGAGGCCACAACAGTGAGAGGCCCGCATAACGCAAAAAAAAAACCCAAAAACCAAAAACCAAAAAACAAACAAACAAAAAAACAGTAACAAAAACCCTCTTTGAACTCCAAACCAAATCAAACAAAAACCCCACAAAAAAACAAAACCTTAACTAAAAAACCAAATCTAAAATCATAGTATTTTTTGGGGGGGGGGATACGCGGGCCTCTCACTGTTGTGGCCTCTCCCGTTGCGGAGCACAGGCTCCAGACGCGCAGGCTCAGCGGCCATGGCTCACGGGCCCAGCCGCTCCGCGGCATGTGGGATCTTCCCAGACCGGGGCACGAACCTGTGTCCCCTGCATCGGCAGGCAGACTCACAACCACTGCGCCACCAGGGAAGCCCTAAAATCACAGTATTTAAAAAAATTTTTATTTTAAAAATTTTGGCCACGCTGTGTGGCATGCAGGATCTTAGTTCTCTGAGCAGGGATCGAACCTGTGCTCCCTGCAGTGGGAGCACGGAATCTTAACTACTGGACCATCAGGGAAGTCCCTAAAATCATAGTCTTTAGTCATCATTAGTATGTTATGAACCATCTCTGGACATATAGTCTACCACTCCATTCTTCTTATTACTTGTCCATGAGCATGTTTCTATTTTATTGATCCACTTATTATTTTCTAAGAGAAATTGTAATTGATGTACTTGATCCCCTTTACTGCGACAGGTCCAGGACAAACGATTAAATCTCCCCACCTTTTTTTTTTTTTTTAAAGATTTAATTTTATTTATTTTTGGCTTATTTATTTTTGGCTACTTTGGGTTTTCATCGCTGCACGTGGGCTATCTCTAGTTGTGGCGAGCGAGGGCCACACTTTGCTGTGGTGTGCGGGCTTCTTGTTGTGGTGGCTTCTCTTTGTTGCAGAGCATGGGCTCTAGGTGAGTGGGCTCAGTAGCTGTGGCGCACAGGCTTAGTTGCTCCGCAGCATGTGGGATCTTCCCGGACCAGGGATTGAACCCGTGTCCCCTGCGCTGGCAGATGGATTCTTAACCACTGCGCCACCAGGGAAGTCCGCCTTCCCCTTTCTCATATATCATTTCACCCCATATACAAAGGGCTAAAATAGTGCCCTATTTTTGTGTACTCCACAACTAGCATAATGCTTCCCCTTCATTGTGTAAATACATAACCTGGACTTCCTTGGTGGTGCAGTGGTAAAGAATCCAGCTGCCAACGCAGGGGAAATGGGTTCTATCCCTGGTCCAGGAAGATCCCACATGCCATGGAGCAACTAAGCCCGTGCGCCACAACTACTGAAGCCCGCACACCCTAGAGCCTGCTCACCCCAACTACTGAAGCCCGCGTACCTAGAGCCCGTGCTCTGCAACAAAGACAAGCCACCGCAATGAGAAGCCTGCGCAACGCAATGAAGAGTAGCCCTGGCTCGCTGCAACTAGAGAAAAGCCTGCGCACAGCAACGAAGACCCAATGCATCCAAAACAAAAAATAATAGTAATAATTTAAAAAATACATAATCTTAAAGAGGGTAAGAGAAAATATTTGGTATAGTTTAAGAATTATATTCTACTTAATTATTTCATAATTTGGGGCTGCATTTCCTAATTATTCAGCCATCCCTACCCTTTCGGGTGATTTTAGTGGACCCACATGGCCACAATTCTACAAGCAGACCAATTCATTTAAAGAATGCGCCCTTATATTCATCTATGTGAAGACTCTAGAAAGACACATTGTGCAAAAAATAAAAAATTCTAGACTGATCACCTCTCTCAAAGTGTTTGAAGTTTAACATACTGTGTAGTACACAATTATATGTTAAATGACTCGTGCTGAATAGTACTAAATGACCACTACTACTTTTGTGTGTGTGGTTTTGATATCATCAACCAATGGTACTTAATATACTTTTTGGTTATTAGCAAAATAAAAAACTGGCTCCATGAAGTACACTAAAGATGCATCCGGCAAAAGCTTTTCTCAACCAGTTTGTAGGGCTTTGCATGACTTGGACAGACTACGAGTGGCCCTTTGTTCCAGGAGCTCTCCTCATTTAAGATGTAAGGGTCATGTTATTAGGTAAATAGATGGCCTTTTCTTCCTATATGCATACCTCCCTTGTCCAGTTTTAATTCTCTGTGCCCTGATGTTTCAAAAGCTACCAAAGTAAACATCCCATCTTGTATCCTCCTCGTTTGTTGAAAATCTACCATATTATATAGCATTCTTGCCCACCCCCCTCCAACAGCCCCAGAATTGATCTAACATCTTGCTTCTAATGTAATAAATCTAAGCTTCAACTATGCTCCCTAGATAACTATCCACCAACTTTTATTTCCAGGTAAATATTCTCTCTTGAACTTCCAAATGACTCCTAAATTTACCCATCTGGTCACTCTGACCTCCTCAACTCATTTAGGCTCAAACGAGAACCTATTCTTTCTTCTTCCACCATCCTCCCTTCAGTGCACCTGTTTCTTTCAGCAGCAGCATCACACCGTCAGTCACCTAGACAAATAACCTCAAATATTTGTAAGGCTGTACTTTATATACATCTGGCTCTTCATATGCTTTCTCACTTAATCCTCACAGCAACCCTCCAAATTAGGTACTATCTCACTACACTGAAGAACAATCTGTAGCTGTGCGAGTTGTTTTAAACCCTTTCCAAGACACCAGGCCCTTCCAGATTCGGACCGACTTTACCTTTCCGATCTCACCTCTCATTTCTTCATGCACCTTATGCTCTAACCCGAATGAAATACTCACTGTAGCCAGTACACATAACGGCAACACATAACGGCAAGATCTCTAAGCATTTGTTCTCACTTTTCCTTCCAGACTCTTCCATCTCAACCCGGCTTATCTTAATCCTCACAACACCCCCCCCTTTTTTTTTTAAAAAAAGGGCAACTTTCCCTCCCCGATTTTATAAGTAAGGAAACCTTGGTTAAAGGTCACAAAGCCACGAAGTAAAGTAACTGAATGAAACCCAGGACTTCTTAAATTCCACCAAAGGCCAAACTGTTCTCCAGTTGCTCGTTGCACGTGCAGAGAGGACATCAAAGCACAATGCAGCTTCATAATTATTCTCAAACAAGATGGGTCGGTTGGTTCCCCACATCCCAGTACAATGGGCCCCGCCCCAATCTAAGGCGCAGAGAGTTTACCCGAATTCGTTTCAATAGCTGTACCGAAAGAAGCTTTTAAATAAGAACAAGAAAACTAAAAAGTCCTGTTCAAACATTCTACCAGTGGACCGCTGCATGCGGGCCTCGGCCCTTTTTTTTTTTTCCCTGTACGCGGGCCTCTCACTGTCGCGGCCTCTCCCGTTGCGGAGCACAGGCTCCGGACGCGCAGGCTCAGCGGCCATGGCTTACGGGCCCAGCCGCTCCGCGGCATGTGGGATCTTCTCGGACCGGGGCACGAACCCGTGTCCCCTACATCGGCAGGCGGACTCTCAACCACTGCGCCACCAGGGAAGCCCGGCCCCTTTCTTAAATAGGATGAATGAATGCAGCACGGCCCGGCATGAAAAATTATGGGCGTCTAAGACGCAGAATGGGGCAAGTCCAAAGGCCTCCATACTCGGGGTCGGAAATCATGGGCAGAGAACAGACAGGAGGATCCCTGCACTGAGCTTATTCTACGGGAAGCCCACAGGGGATCATCTGAAGGAACAGAGAACGAATCATGCCCATCCAAGACTGGGAGTGAGCATGCACAGCTAAGCCCGGAGGGCCACAGCTTAGGCCGGGCAGCGATACCTTTGGCCGCGGAGATGTTGCTGAAGCGGATCTGGGCCGGCTTATCGCGGTCCTGATAGGCGCTCTTCCCGCGGCCGCCGGCAGCCCCGGCGGGCGGCCCGCTCCGGGGGGCTACGTTCTCCGGCATGGCAAGCTTGGACGGGTCTGCGTGAGCTCTGGAAGGACAGATGGACGCGGATTCCGGCTGGCCCGGGACTAAAGGTAAGCGCCCACCGCCTTCTCGAAGCTTCCAGAGAGCGACGCCGGCGCCGGGAGGAGGAGGCGGGGAAAGGGGCCTCCCTGGAGGCCCGGCGCCGCCGTGACGTAAAGGCTGCCCGCTGCATGCCGGGTGCGGGGGTCGCGCCGCGGATCTTGGGGCTGTTGGGAGCTGTTGGCAGCTGTTGGCAGCTGTTGGCCTGCGGCCTAGTGGGCGGTGGGCGGGCTCCTGGGAGGCAGAAAGGACCGCCTGCGATTGTAAAGGCTGGTGTTGGGACATCACATCTCCTTGACCCTGAGGTCCCTTCTGTTAACGCAAGCTGCACCTGTCCGCTAGGTGTTGTAGCCGCCGGGAGTTACTCCTGTGTGGGTGGGGCAGGGCTGAGTCGGTTTTTACTGGCGGTAGACGTGTATTTTATTCAGTTTTATATATTTTGAAAGCGAGTTGGAAGAGAGGTTGGCAGGGGTGACTTCTTTTTCCCCCTTTCTTGTTTTAATTGAGGTATAGTTGATTTACAACATTGTATTAGTCTCAGGTGTACAACTCAGTGATTAAAATTTTTCATGGATTATATTCCGTTTAAAGTTATTATAGGGAATTCCCTGGTGTTCCAGTGGTTAGGACCCAGTGCTTCCACTTGAGGGGGCACGGGTTACATCCCTATTCTGGGAACTGAGAACCTGCAAGCCGTGTGGCGCAGACAAAAAAAAAAAAAAAGTTATAAAATATTGACTATATTTCCCGGGCTGTATAATACATATATCCCTGTAGCTTATTTATTTTATACGTCCTAGCTTCTACCTATTAATCCCCTATCCCTGTTTTGCCTCTCCCCCCCCTTCCCTGTCTCCACTGGTAAACACTAGTTTTTTTAAGTTATGTATCTGTGAGTCTGTTTTTCTTGTTATATTCATTCATTTGTTTTAGTTTTTAGATTCCACATATAAGTGATAACATATAGTATTTGTCTTTCTCTGACTCATTTCACTTACCATAATATCCTCTAGGTCCATGCATGTTGTTGCAGATGGCAGAATTTCATTCTTCCTATGGCTGGGTAGTATTCCATTGTGTGTATATACCACATCTTCTTAATCCATTCATCTGTTGATGGACACTTACGTTGCTTCCATATATATATATTTTTTGAATTTTTTTAAAAGAACATTTATTTATTTATTTTTGGCTATATTGGGTCTTCGTTGCTGCACGCGGGCTTTCTCCAGTTGCGGGAGCTGGGGCTACTCTTCGTTGCAGTGCGCCGGCTTCCACTGCGGTGGCTTCTCTTGTTGCGGAGCACGGGCTCTAGGTGCGCGGGCTTCCGGGCTTCCGTAGTTGTGGCTCATGGGCTCTAGAGCGCAGACTCAGTAGTTGTGGCGCACCGGCTTCGCGGCTTGTGGGATCTTCCCGGACCAGGGCTCGAACCCGTGTCCCCTGCATTGGCAGGCGGATTCTTAAGCACTGTGCCACCAGGGAATTCCGCCCGATATCTTGACTAATGTAAATATTGCTGCTATGAGCATTGGGGTGCATGTATCTTTTGGAATTAGTGTTTTCATTTTCTTCAGATACATGCGGAGAAATGGAATTGATGAGTCATGTGGTAGTTCTATTTTTAGTCTTTTGAGAAACCTCAGTGCAGTCTTCCACAGTGGCTGCACCAATTTACATTCTCACCAACATGCCTGCCAATATTTGTGTTCTTTTTGATGCTAGCCATTCTGACAGTTGTGAGGTGATAGCTCATTGTGGTTTTGATTTGCATTTCTCTGATGATTTGCGATGTTGTGCATCTTTTCACAAGAAGAATGTCGTCTATTCAGGTCTTCCGCCCATTTTTAAATTGGGTTCCTTTTTTTTGGTACTATAATTTTGGATATTAACCCCATATTGGTCATATCATATCATTTGCAAATATTTTCTTCCGTTCAATAGATCGTCTTTTCATTTTGTCAATGGTTTCCTTTGCTGTGCAAAAAAGCTTTTAAGTTTAATTAGGTCCCATTTGTTTATTTTTGCTTTTGTTTCCTTGTGACTGCTTTTCTTTGATTTAGATGTTGGAGTTGGTTGTTGAATATTGATTGATACTAGGTGGTAGTTAGAAATTTAAATATACACTGGCTAAATACCAGAGAATCTTAAAAGTTTTGGACCTGTGATTGCCTACCAAATCAGGACTGCCTGTCCAGTTAGTACAGTGCCTTAGTTTTACAGTATTTTCTCCTGCATAACATAGCCAATGACTCTTAGGGAGCCTGAACATTTTCATAACAATCATTTAGTTCAGTTATGTGCTAGTTGCAGTGCTAAACCCTTTACACGTTTCATTTCATTTAATACTCTCAACAATCCTATGAAGTAGGTGTCTGTCTTTTTTGGTAGGAGGTAAGGGAACGAAGCACAGGGAGAACTGAAGCCCAAGGTAAACTTGTAAATAAATGGAAGAAATATTCCAATAGAGCAATGACTTCAGAGGTCATGAGCTAAACTGCTGGGCTTTTTTTACTTCTATATTTTAATATGAAAATAATGCAGGTGAGGTTCTTTCGATATTCATTCACAAATAGTTACTTAGCATCCATAAAATGATGGATGCCTGGGATAAGTTCAAGGACAATTGTTCATAGTACTTAATCCTGTGATCCTTAGGAGCTTTTACACTCAGTCAGGTTACTGGCCGTAGAAGATGAAGCTTCTTAGGTGCTCTGAGATCCATAAGTCTAGTGCTGATTTCTCTTTAAAGGAGCAGATTACTTCTATGCAGCCAACAAACATGCTATGATTATTTGTTAAAACAACTGGTGTAGTATGATGGAAACAAGTGTGATGATGATGGAAATAGCATTAATCTGGGGGCTCAAAGTTCTGGCTTGAGTTCCACTTCTGCTACGTATTAGCTATGTAATCTTGGGTGAGTCATTTAAGTTCTCTGGGTCTCATTTTCCTCACCTATAAAATAGGAGGGTTGAATTAGATGGCTTCTAAAGGCTTATTAAACTACTAGTTTTATCAGTGTGAGGAGTAGACATGTCAGAAAGGACAAAGCAGAATTTGGAATATGCCATTATTGGCTTTTGGGGACAGTCTCCATAGGTATGACAATTGCTTTAATTATCTGAGAGGTTTCAAGTTATAAATACATATTTTTCTTTTTCTGTGACAACTGATATTGGAATTATTTTTCTTCCTAGGATTAAGCAATAATAGATGCTGAACATTTGATTGCTTAAAAGTATTGATGTACACTAATTCTCCATTAGAATGGGATTTCAATAAGTATTAAAACATACAACTTTTGTAGGATACTTTATAGATACAAAGCACTGTTGCTAGTGAAGGATAGACATGTTGGAAAAATTCCTATTGTATCAGATCCAAGCAGAGTTAAGACAGATGTGGGAATGTTGGCAATAACAGTAGCCTTATAGAAGTTCTCTAATGATTTGTAAAATAGTTTTTATAAAACAATAATATTTGGCCAACCATCCAATTGAGGGTTCTCCTCTCTAGGATGGATGTTGAACCATGTGCTAAGCCCTCAATAATAAGACTGAGCCAGGCACCATTTTGGATTGGAAAAGGAGGCAGGAATGTGTTTAACTTTTCTCTCTTAGGTTTTCACTCCATCTTAAAGACAATTTTTTATTTTTTTTAATTTTTTTTATTTTTATTTTTTTTTTTGCGGTATGCGGGCCTCTCACTGTTGTGGCCTCCCCCGTTGCGGAGCACAGGCTCCGGACGCGCAGGCTCAGCGGCCATGGCTCACGGGCCCAGCCGCTCCGCGGCATATGGGATCCTCCCAGACCGGGGCACGAACCCGTATCCCCTGCATCGGCAGGCGGACTCTCAACCACTTGCGCCACCAGGGAGGCCCAAAGACAATTTTTTTTTTAATTGTTATTTTTATTATCCATATTTCTTCCCTTCCGAATCAGTTTATGTTGTTGAGACCACCATTAAGCTCTGTTTTCCTAAACTATATTGTTTGCATCATTCTTTTTTAAAGTTTGGCTTGCAATATGTTAACATGAAGCAGGGGCCTGTTTTCCTTAAATACATTTTGATTTTTCTAATTTTCTCTGAAAGGTTTCTAGTTCACATTTTTATCACTTTCTAACCCTCCCAATTATAAGATTACTATCTGAAAATGGGAGAAGGAAAAGCCCAAGGGTGGTGCTGGAAAACTTAGAAGTTTTGTGATCTATTATAAGTAAACAAGTAACCAGATGTCCTATCTAAAAACAGAAATGAACTAGTATTTAATTATGGTAGTACTATCCAGAGCCATAGAAGTTGCAAATTTGTGGACAAAATAGATAACTGTTATTTTGGAGGTCTAGGGTGTGGAGGGACACAACACAAAAAGAGAGGCAGCAGACACTAGATACCTCTGACGGAACATGAAACAAGCTGAACCTGAGTCTGATCAAGTTCCTAGATCTAACTACAAATTTACAGATTTGTAGGACATACAAGGATACAAGAATATATTTTTAAAAAATGATACCAGGAGGGTATAATCAATAAAATCTAAATCATGGGAAACTCAGTAGGACAAATGACCTACAAACGAATTGCAAGAAAATGAAAACAAAAAACAATGAAGTTGGAAGGGGAACCTATAGGTAATTGCATTTGGCTGGCTAATCAACTACTTAAATATTCAGACAAACAGTTAAAAAATATGAAGTTTGTAAGACAATCAGAAATTTGAATACTGATTGATATTCAATGATTGATTATTAAGAAAGTATTTTTTACATGTAGAATATGGAAAAATGTATTATGGTTTTTTTTAAAGAGCCTTTATCTTTTAAGAGAAGCATACTGAAATATTTACAGATAAACTGCTATGATATCTGTGATTGTCCAAATAAAAGAGAAGGGTGAAGTGGATGGGAGTAGAAAGGAAACAAGATAGGCAGTGTGTTGGTATTCATTGAAGTTGGTGATGGGGACATGGGAGCTCATTATACTATTGTTTATACTTTTTATGTGTTTGAAATTTTCCATGAGAAAATGTTTTTAAAAAATGTTTGGCTATTCAAAAAGAAAACAAGACTAGATTTCTCCGTGTATTTTCCATCTTTCTAAATTCAATCCCATTTAAATCTTTGAGTCTGAATTTGAATTAAAATACTTTAAAATGCAGAATGAGAGTTTTGTTCTGTGGCAGTTTCATTCCAAATGCTTGCTGTGATAGTTATCTTGATTAACACAGCTCATTAAAGGATAAAATAACACACAAGATACATAGAGAGGTAGCCCACAGATAAATGAGCCCCCGTATGCTCTGAACCATCACCTACTCTGTCACCTAAATCAGAAACCTGGGAGTCATTCCTTTCCCTCTTCCCTCATCCAAACTCTGCTAATTTTACCTCCTTTATGTCAAAAAATCCATCTCATATTCTCCATTCTAAGTGCAGCTCCCTTAGATCAGACCCACATCATCATCAATTTGATTACTGTGATGGTCTAGCTTTTGGCCTCCCTTGCTCCTTCAGTTCATTGCCACATCACTACCACAAAGGAATCTTAAAAGCTCAAATCTGATCTTGTTATTACTCTTCTGCTTAAAACCTTTCAGTCACTCTTCAAGGACCAGATATAAAAATCAGCATTACATGTAAACTTTCCATCTCTATGACTGAGGCCCTGTCTATCTTTCCAGGTTTATTATCCTAGGATCCTGGTTCCACTTTGCTACTGTAGGGGAGGAAGCTATATCTTTTTCTTTCTACCCTTCTAGGTGCTTGGCTGGGGCTCTGTAACAAAAGATAGATAACAAGAGAAAAGCATACAGATTTATTTAATGTAAGTTTTATGTGGCAGGAGAGCCTTGATAAGGAAATTAAGACTTGAAGAAGTGGTTAAAACTGAGTGTTGCTGTGATTTGATGAAGAGTGGAAAGTTGTGGGAAAATGTGATGGGACAAAAGGATATGAGCTAAGGGTAGTCAACTGGGAAAACTTAGTAAAGCCTGTTCTTCCCTCTGTCTTTGGAGATAAGAGTGCTCTGGGTATAGGGAGGGTACCTCTCACATGAGGGTCTTATGACCTGTTTCAGGGGAGAAGGGGGAAGTCAGAGAATCCTTCTTGCACCTGTCGTTTCTCAAGTTCCTTCAAATATTCAATATGCCAAGGTGCCATATTTTGGGGTAGTGTGTCCTGAATCCTACCATTACACTATGGGGTTCCTAGTGTACCTCAATACACCACTATGTTTTGTGCTTGCATATATAGGGACATGCTATTTCACCTGCAACATACCTGGCTATTCACATTAAGCCTTTCTTTGACTGATTCAAACTGAGTTAATAATTATTTTCTTTCTTTCTCCACCAATTCTGATAGCTACTTCTAGGTACTAAGTAGTAACAACCCTTAGTTCATTGCATTTTAATAATTTATGGATACAGAGGAGGCAAAAATAATTTTCCCTCCCACTTTTCTGTTCTGGCTGGGACCCCTGTATCAAAAGACAGATTAATGAGAAAAACAGAGGTTTATTAACGTGTATACCTCATGTATACATGTGACATACCCAGGGAAAAATGAGTAACTCAAAGCAGTGGCTTAGAACTCCTGTTTATATACCATCTTCAGCCAAAGACAAAGGAAAGGACCATGTCCAGGAGCTCATTTATGGAGAGATGACAGGGAAAAGCATGGTAAACAAGAGTAAGTTATCGCAGATTTAAGTCGGTGCATTCTCCATTGATAAGGGTCTAAAGTTGTCTTCTGGGATTGGTTTTTGTACTTTCTGGTGGACAGGGAAGGAGAGACACCTTTGAAAATGTATGTCCTGCTTTTAGGTGAATCGGAGAAGGGCTGTGAGCTTTCCTTGTATCTGCTTATTCTCAGTTGCCTTCAGCTCAAAAGAATCCTTATGCCAAAGTGGTATATTTCGGGGTGGCATATTCTGCTACCCTTCATTTACATATTATTTTCCTTTACCAGAATGTAAGATTTTAGAGCAGAGTGTCTTATTCATTCTGTATCCCCTGGAGCCTAGCAGAATGATTGGCACAAAGCTCTCAACCAATATCTGTTGAGTGGAGAGTGAATGGAGATTAAAGTAGAACTGGAAAAGGCAGAGGAGAGACAGGGAGCAAGGGGAGTTTATTGCAAAACTTAGGGGCCCCTGTCTTTCCACATTACTTCAGTTCACATTTTAAATTTTAACATTTTGCAGAGCTGGAAAATCTTATAAAAACATGTATTGCTGGCCTGAGACCAAACAGCCTGTAAGCCATAATAGGAGCAGTTTAATAGGGGAAGCGACTAGTTGCTTGATGAGACTTAGACTGGGAACCTATCTGACCACAATGAAAAGGAAACCTGTTTAGCAGAAGGGCGGCTAGTTAGATGCTTATAATTTCCCTTGAGCCAAGGCTCAAGGTATTTTCCTTGCTGTTGTCTCACAGCAATTAGGCAATTCTTTTAATAGGCCTGCGTCCAGGTTTATCATCTGCGAAACAGGTTGTGTTTTGAAATTTAATAAAATAAAGCTTGTGCTTTGATCCTTTTGTTTGAAACGCATTCTAAAAATGCGGCTGTTACCAGCCTTGAACAGTCACATTGGCAATAGCAGCCCCTGGTGGCACAGGGATGATTTTCTTTTATTGGTCACCTTGGTGTTTTGGAACTTGTAGGCTCAGGCAGGCCCTGTGTTAAAAAACAAAATTCAACTGAGTAAATTTTAAAGATTTTACTGGCTTTATTCAGTGATTCGTGAATCAGGCAACATCCAATCTAGCAAGTAGAAAGTAGCTCCAAGGAGCTGTACAAAATGAAAGACTTTTATAGACAGAAAGGAGTGGGAACATGGAAATTACACTAGACAAAAAAGAAGGTTGGTTATTACAAGGTCACCTTCGTTTAGCGGATGGCAGGGATCTATCAGTTTACCTAACTAGTGTTGATTAGGAGATTCCGAGTTGGTAATTAAGTCTCATTTTGGTGATGTGGAGCTTAGCGTTAAGTGACTCCATTTTGGGCCTCCTTTCTTATTTTTAACAAGTGATATGTCCAGGTATAACATACATTGGAATAAAAGTTGAATAATGATAATGATATGCAGAATTTCCCCCTGCTTCTAATAAAAGAGCAATCTATTTATTGTAAGGATTAATTAGAACTGGGAGTACTAAGAGAGAGTTCTTAGAACCAGTGGAAAACTAGCAGGCTTCCAGAAACTTCAGAGGGGTAAATTAACCCCTAGATATTGTAGACTACATTTGGTGTGTATTTGCATTTTGGGGAGAAAATATCTGAGGCTTCTATAAGATTCTGAAAGCATCTAATTTCATCAAAATGGTTATGAAACACTATGTAAGGTGTGTGGCTTTTCTCAGTAATGTAGAACACATGTTCTTTAAAGCTTTTCATTAAAAGAATTCTGATTTTAGGACACACGTCTTTTTTTAAAACTGAAATATAGTTGATTTACAGTATTGTGTTAGTTTCAGGTATATAACAAAGTGATTCAGATATATATATATATTTTTTTTCCAGATTATTTTCCATTATAGGTTATTATGAGATATTGAATATGGTTCCCTGTGCTATACAGTAAATCCTTGTTGCTTATCTTTTTTTTTTTTTTTTTCGGTACGCAGGCCTCTCACTGTTGTGACCTCTCCCGTTGCGGAGCACAGGCTCCGGACGCGTAGGCTCAGCGGCCATGGCTCACGGGCCCAGCCGCTCCTCGGCATGTGGGATCTTCCCGGACCAGGGCATGAACCCGTGTCCCCTGCATCGGCAGGCGGACTCTCAACCACTGCGCCACCAGGGAAGCCCTGCTTATCTATTTTATGTATAGTAGTTTGTACCTGTTAATCCCATATTCCTAATTTATCTCTCCCTTCCTTTCCTCTTTGGTAACCATAAGTTTGTTTTCTATGTCTGTGGGTCTGTTCCTGTTTTGTATGTAAGTTCATTTGTATATATATATATTTTTAGATTCACATATAAGCAATACCATATGATATTTGTCTTTCTCTGTCTGGCTTACTTTACTTAGTATGATATTCTCTAGGTCCATCCATGTTGCTGTAAATGGCAATATTTCATTTTTTATGTCTGAGTAATATTCCATTATTCCAGTAATATTCCAATATGTGTGTCTGTATACATATATATTTGCATATATATGTACGTATATATACCACATCTTCTTAAACCAATTGTCTGTTGATGGGCAGTTTATTTATTTATTTTTATTGGCTGCGCCGTGCGGCTTATGGGATCTCACTCAGTTCCCCCACCAGGGATTGAACCCGGGCCACGTCAGTGAAAGCCCAGAATCCTAACCACTAGACCACCAGGCAACTCCTGATGGGCACTTTATCTTTTCATTAAATAACTTTTTATTACAACAATATTATATGTACACTGTAGACATTTAGAAAAATCAGGTAAGCAGAAAGAAGCAAATAAAAGCCATCTGCTCAGAGATATACTTCATAACCATGTTGGTAAATAACTTTCCAGACCTTTTTTTCAGGCGGGTTGATAGATTCAACTATATAAACCTAAGGAACATATTGCAATGTAAGTGACAAACATTAGTATTACTAATGTGTAAAGAGCTGTTAGAAATCACTGAAGTGACAAACCTCTGTAGAAGGTGGACAAGGAAATGGGAAGAAATACAAGCAGTCAATAACTATATATAAAAAAGTCCTCACGTAAAGGTGGTTGTTTAAAACAAGACAGCAGGCCCCAAATGGAGTCACTTATGCTAAACCAGCCCCACATCACCAAACCGAGAATTACAGTTTCACCTTTCCCAGAAATGGAATCTTAAACCAGCCAATCAGGAACCGCCTAATCAGCACTAGTTAGGTAATCTGCCTGATAGATCCCTGATGTCCCCTAAAGGAAGGTGACCTTGTAATAACCAACCTGCTTTTTTGTTTTGAGGTACAACTTGCTTATTCTCACTCCCTTCTGCCTATAAAAGTCTTTCATTTTGTACAGCTCCTTGGACCACCTTTCTAGCTGAGATTGAATGCTTCCCTATTCATGAATTCTTGAATAAAGCCAATAAAACCTTTACAATTTACAAAGTTGAATTTTGTTTTTTTAACAGTTCAAAAGGTACAAACTTCCATTTTTAAAATAAATAAGTCCTGGGGATGTAATGTACAGCATGTTAATTATAGTTAATAATAGTGTATTGTCTTTTTTTTTTTTGGCCAAGATGTGTGGCTTGTGGGATCTTAGTTCCCCAAGGCCCTCGCAGTGAAAGCGAGGAGTCCTAACATCTGGACTGCCAGGGAATTCCTGAAAGTTGCTAAGAGAGTTAATCTTAAAAGCTGTCACCACAAGGAAAAAAAAATATAGCTGTGTGGTGATGGATGTTAACTAGACTTATTGTAGCAATCATTTTGCAATATATACAAATATGGAATCATGCTGTACACTTGAAACTAACATAATGTTATATTGTCAATTATATAAATTTTAAAAATCACTCTCAAAATTTAAGAAATACATATTAAAACAATAAGATAGTATTTCTCATGTATCAAATAGCAAAGATTCTAAAGAATAATACCAGTCAGTGTTAGTAAGGTTTCATGGAAATAAATGGGTACAGCCTTTCTGGTGGGTAATTTGGAAGTCATGTACTTAATGATGCTTTCTATCCACTCACCACCCTTATATTACTTTTTCCCTTACAGGGACCATTCTCTGCAACACCTGCAGGCACACTTAACAGGATGTATAGTTTATCTCTAGGTTTGTTTTTCTTGGCATTCTGAAAGCATCTCTGAATTTGCTTTTTAGAAAATTAATTCCTTTAGGGAAAGAAATATCATATCTTTTCTAGTATAAAGAATACCTCCTGACTTCAGGCAAATGCTGGATAAATATTAGTTAAAGTAGTCTAGATCAGTGATTCTCAGCAGCGTGGCACTACTTCGAAAGGGGTATTTCAGTTTTCACAATAATGGAGGGGGAGGAATGGCCAGGGCTGGACAGGCACCAAGGATACAAGACATCTTGCCATGCAGGGGACATTCGTATAGGTGAAAAACCTACCTGTTTATTATTGTCTGAGCCTGAAATGTAACATTTATACATTGAAATGCATATATTATAACTTTCTTTCCTTTTATTTTTATCCTAAATTACAGTTAGATCATTATATTGATTTTAAACTGAGATATAATTCACATACTGTGAAGTTCATTTTCTTTTAAAGTGTACAATTCAGTGGATTTAGTATATTCACAAAGTTATACAATCATAGCCACTATCTAATTCTAGAACACTTTCATCATCCCTAAAAGAAACCCATTAACAGTCATTCTCCATTCCCCACTGCTCTAGTTGCTGGCAACCATTAATCTACTTTCTGTGTCTATAGATTTGACTGTTCTGCACATTTCATATCAATGGGATCATACAATGTCTGGCCCTTTATGTTAGTCTTCTTTCACTTAGCATGTTTTTAAGGCTCATCCATGTTGCAGCATGTATCAGTAACTCATTCCTTTTTAATGGTGAGTAACATATTGATTTTTGGAAATTATATGGGTAAGAAGTTATATTATCTATGCACCTTATTTCAGGATAGTAAAGAAAGTGTTAACAAAATATTTGTTATAGACAGCAACATTGGATCAGAGCCACTAATCTAGCTGGAAAGACAAGACACATGTACGTAAAAAGGCAATTAACAACCCAAGAAAACATATTACCAGGGAATAGTTAAATTTTTGGTGGGCAAAGGTGCACAGGTAAGGATTAGGCAGAGGTCAGATTTGAGTGATAGATCCTATTCAGTTAATGGATTGGCAAACCTTGCAGTGAGATACAGCCATCCGAAAGTTAAACTGCCACCCGCATAGGATGCTACTCCATCTAAAGTAATATCCATTGAGCAATTTTTTCTTCGACAAGCCCCTGGAGTGATGAAGAAAATCAGCGGAAGCAAAGTGAGCGGTATGGAACTTAATGGATTGATAGCTCCGCGGTGGCAAACCTAAGGGTTGGGTTTTGCAGAGCTGGGAGGGGCCAACACCGACCCCTGCTGGAACTCCGCCGCCACTTTCCTCTCGCGCCTTTGTCCAGCTGTTTAGGCCCATATCGGCTGCCGTGGCGGGGCAACGCTCAGCTGTTGGGGGGCGGGGCCTCCGCCAACTATGGCGGGCGAGCTTGAGGGCTCTAAGCCGCTGAGCGGGCTGCTGAGCGGCCTGGCTCAGGACGCTTTCCATGGGCACCGGGGCATCACGGAGGAGCTGCTGCGGAGTCAGCTCTATCCGGAGGTGCCACCTGAGGAGTTCCGCCCCTTTATGGCGAAGATGAAGGGGATTCTTAAGGTACCGCTACTCCCTGCAGCCTCCGCCGCGGAGCCTAATCTCTTCCCCGCCACCCTCCGACTCGTCCCCCCAGAAGCTGAAAGGCTTCCCTCCTCAGACCTCCGCCCCAGGGGCTCCACATTACGCTCCTTCAGATCCCCTGCACTCGTTCTGTCCCTTTTCTCACTTTCTTAGGGCTCCCCGCAGCAGTGCTGACCGACACCCACCGGAGAAAACTTGGGTTTTGTCTCCAGACACTTATCTCTTGTGTAGGTTACGATTTCGAGTTGCCTCGGCGGATCTGTGCGCTCCATTCTTTTTAAAATTAAGAGCGATCAAGCTATCAGCTTTCCTAGGCCGTGGAAGTGTTCAAAAATGTTCAAGTGATCATGTGTATGCCGGCATAAGGGGTGGGTTAGCCGGAGTGAACCCCAGTCAAGCAGTCCACCATATGGTTAAGAGAGTACGTTCACCAGCTTGAAGTCAAAGCGTAGCTCAGCCTGTCCAATAGAAATGTAATGAGAGCCAAACATGTAATTTTTACAATTTCTAGTAGCCACATTAAAAAAGTAAAAAGAAAAAAGTGAAATTAATTTTAACATTTTGTTTAACCTAGTATATCCAAAGTATTATCTCTTCACGTGTAATCTATACAAAATAATAATGAGATGTTTTATATTATTTTTTTCACTAAGTCTTTGAAATCTGGTGAGTATTTTACACTTAAAGCACATGTCAGTTTGGACTAGTCACATTCCAAGTGCTCAACAGTCACTTGTGGCTAATGGCTACCATATTGGACAACACTGGTTTAGACTAAGAACTAGTGATAGGACTGAATCTAGTAATTAAGTGTACTCTAGAGATAACTTGTAAAAATTATTTTTGTGGGCCTCCTATGTGTTAGGAACTCTGTTAGACATGTTATATTTTATTTAATTTGTTTCTTGCAAAAACCTTATGTGGTGTACACCCATTTTAAAGATTAGGAAACAGGCTCAAGGAGTCTAAGCATTTAGCCTAAGCATTACACTTTGATTAAAATCAGTGTTGAAATTTCATCTGTTATCCTTTTGCAGTTACTGTGTTTCAAAACTGCTTATCATACCTTAAAAAGGCAGTTACGTTTTTTTTTTAAAGATTTTGTTGTTGTTATGGACCATTTTTAAAGTCTTTATTGAATTTGTTACTATATATATATATTTACATCTTTATTGGAGTATAATTGCTTTACAATGCTGTGTTAGTTTCTGCTGTATAACAAAGTGAATCAGCTATATATATACATATATCCCCATATCCCCTCCCTCTTGAACCTCCCTCCCGCCCTCCCTATTCCACCCCTCTAGGTGGTCACAAAGCACCGAGCTGATCTCCCTGTGCTATGCGGCTGCTTCCCACTAGCTATTTTACATTTGGTAGTGTATATATGTCCAAGCCACTCTCTCACTTTGTCCCAGCTTCCCCTTCCCCCCAGTTCCCCCACCCCCGAGTCCTCAAGTCCATTCTCTACGTCTGCATCTTTATTCCTGTCCTGCCCCTAGGTTCATCAGAACCATTTTTTTTTTAGATTCCATATATATGTGTTAGCATACGGTATTTGTTTTTCTCTTTCTGACTTACTTCACTCTGTATGACAGACTCTAGGTCCATCCACCTCACTACAAATAACTCAATTTCGTCTCTTTTTTAAGGCTGAGTAATATTCCATTGTATATATGTGCCACATCTACTTTATCCATTCAATCGTCAGTGGACACTTAGGTTGCTTCCATGTCCTGGCTGTTGTAAATAGTGCTGCAGTGAACATTGTAGTACATGTCTCTTTTTGAATTATGGTTATGAATTTGTTATAATATTGCTTCTGTTTTATGTTTTGTTTTTTTGTCCACGAGGCATGTGGGATCTTAGCTCCCTAACCAGGGATTGAACCCTCACCCCCTGCATTAGAAGGTGAAGTCTTAACCACTGGACCGCCAGGGAAGTCCCCTATGTTTCTTTTTTAAAACTGCTTTTGCTTAGAGGATTTGAATCTGAAAAAAAAAAAAAAAACAAAGCAATTATTTCACAGAAAGTAAATGGATTGTCTCATAGAAATGTAAGGAGTAATATCTCATATGTGATTCTAGACATTCTAAGTAATTTTAGTTGATATCATAAATCACTAGTGAATACCTTGTATTTCTATCAAATATTACCCTTTGAGTGGTCAGAAAAGGTTTCCTAGAGAATTTGACATCTTACCTGAGTTTCTGAAGCGTTTGCTAGGTCTACAGGGGATGAGGATAAGGGACTGCAGGCCAAAAAGTAAGAATAGCACTTGTGTAGGCAGTGTCTTAGGATTTCTAAATATTGGGGGCTACTTCTCTCTAGGTGGCCCGTATTTTGATTCTTTTGTTTTGTTATGAGATAAAAATTGCAGTATACTGCGAGAAAAGATTGTCTAGAAACTCTCTCTCTTATTTTCTTTAAAATACATTGCTGGGGCTTCCCTGGTGGCGCAGTGGTTGAGAGTCCGCCTGCCGATGCAGGGGACACGGGTTCGTGCCCCGGTCTGGGAGGATCCCACATGCCGCGGAGCGGCTAGGCCCGTGAGCCATGGCTGCTGGGCCTGCATGTCCAGAGCCTGTGCTCCGCAACGGGAGAGGCCACAGCAGTGAGAAGCCCACGTAATGCAAAAAAAAAAAAAAAAAAAAAATACATTGCTAAGTAATATCTAGGTCTTGCTCTCACTATTCTCAGTCCTCTGCCCAAGGCTAGAATACTTAAGTTTTCTGAGTGGTCGTTGAGTAGCATGGTTCTCTTGGTATTGGGAGAAGAATAGAAGATTTGCCTGTGCCTGGCAGCACAGACTCTGCACAGCTGCTGGTCTGAGGTACCAAGGGAAATAGCCTTTGATTGTTTGACTTAGGGCTGAAACTATGGGCTCAAGATAACATCTAGTTCCAATCTTCATTTACCTTATAAGCAACACTGAGGGATAAAACATCTCTCTAATTCTTATGGAAACATAAAAAGCAAACATGATTTTTAAACAAAAAGGCTTTGAGCAGAGATGGAACGTCTAGCTGCAATAAAAGAGAATATACACAAATAAACATGATGCAAAGATGCTGTAGCATTTGGAAATAGAGGTCTGAGTGGACTACTGTGGACAGAAAAGAGATATTAGTTCCTTCTGGCAGATGGAGATGCCATATTTGTTGGGTTTTTTCCCCAAAATAATTAATTATTTATTTAAGGCTGTGTTGGGTCTTTGTTGCTGCATGCAGGCTTTCTCTTTGTCTGTGGAGTCTCAACAATCTTGAATTCAACATGCAGGCTAGAATAAAAGCAGTGAGGAAAAATACTAAAGAAAAAAATGTAGGAGTCTAAGCAGAGGGAAAAAAACTGAGGATAAAAATGGAGTAGTACCCCAATTGTCATTTGGTGGCCATACCTTTCAATCATCTATAGAACATCAAGTTCTATAAAGAGAGTGAAAATGAAAAGGGACAACAGGGGTAGGAGGAAAGGGAAGGAGGGATGTGTAACTCCCGGCAGGGAATGGACAGTGCGTACCCATTAATAATCTTATTGCCAGCTGCCTGCATTCATTTATTCATAGCCTGTGTTTCAAGTTCAGGTGCTTCCTGAGCTGTAGCTTTTCCCTCTAATCTTCACGTTCCTTGCCCAGGTGTAGTGGGTGAACTGGAGTGAACTGGAGCTTTTCTACCCTACTTGGCTGGGACATTGACCCTCTGTAGCTTTGCCTGTTGATCACAAAAGGACAAACCCTTCATCTGCTTGTAGATACGTGAAGCTGACTGTTCACTTGCTTTAGTTTTATTTTTTGGTATCTCCTGTGAAGCAGTGAAATCAGTGAATTGAGAGTGGTGTGTTTAGTTAGGGAAATGACATCCTATATAAATACTCTGCCTTTTTTATCAAAAAATATTTATTTATTTATTTATTTATTTTGGCTGTGTCAGGTTTTAGTTGGGGCACGCGTGATCTTTAGTTGCGGGATCACAGCATGTGGGATCTTTAGCTGCGGCATGAAGGATCTTTAGTTGTGGTATGTGGTATCTTTTTAGTTGTGGCATGCATGTGGGATCTAATTCCCCAACCAGGGATCGAACCCAGGCCCCCTGCATTGGGAGCTGGAAGTCTTACCCACTGGTCCACCAGGGAAGTCCTACTCTGCCGTTTTTATCTAATTTTTTTTTTGCTCACATTTGTAATTTCAACTTCTCATAGATATGTGTTTGCATACTCTCTACTTCTTGCTCCTGCTGTTAACCTCGTGGGTATGCTCCTTAATTCTAGTTTACTAGAATTCTAGAGAAGGATCTTTAACTATGAAGCTGGATCGCAGTTTGTACACTTATGTCCTGTATTCACTACTGCCCTCTGTTGATGATGATACTATATTTCATCACTGAAATCTCATGTTAAACAAAGACATTTTTTTAAAATATTTATTTATTTATTTAGGCTCCTCCAGGTCTTAGTTGTGGCATGCAGGCTCTTTAGTTGCGACATGCATGCGGGATCTAGTTCCCCGACCAGGGATTGAACCCGGGCCCCTGTATTGAGAGTGCAGAGTCTTACCTACTGGACCACCAGGGGAGTCCCTAAACAAAAATTTTTGATGAAAATTCTATTGAATTTTTTGGGTCTATTGTTGATATAATTCTTTATTCAGTTCTGTCAATCAAGTGTTAATTTTTCCATTTCTCTTTCCCTCTATAATTTTTTTTCCTTTTTTAAAAAATTTATTTATCTTACTTTTGGCTGCATTGGGTCCTCGTTGCTGGCACGCAGGCTTTCTCTAGTTGCAGTGAACAGGTGCTACTCGTCGTTGCAGTGCGCGGGCTTCTTTTTGCGGTGGCTTCTCTTGTTGTGGAACACAGACTCTAGGTGCACAGGCTTCAGTAGTTGTGGCTCGCAGGCTCTAGAGCATAGGCTCAGTAGTTGTGGCACACAGGCTTAGTTGCTTCGCAGCATGTGGGATCTTCCCAGACCAGGGATCGAACCCATGTCCCCTGCATTGGCAGGCGGATTCTTAACCACTGCGTCACCAGGGAAGCCCTCCTTTTTTTTGTTTAATTGAACTATAGTTGATTTACAATATATGTTTCAGGTATACAGCATAGCAATTCAATATTTTTATAGATTATACTACATTTAAAGTTAGTACAAAATAATGGCTATATTTTCCTGTGCTGTACAATCTATCCTTGTTGCTTATTTATTTTATACTATTTTGTCTATAATTAAAATTTTTAAAATGTTTAGATCCTATTTTATTATTTATTTATTTATTTATTATTTATTTAGGCTGTGCTGGGTCTTAATTGCAGCACGTGGGATCTTTGTTGTGGTGTGTGGGATCTTTAGTTGCAACATGCGAACTCTTAGTTGCAGCATGCATGTGGGATCTAGTTCCCTGACCAGGGATTGAACCCAGGCCCCCTGCATTGGGAGCGTGGAGTCTTACCCACTGGACCACCAGGGAAGTCCCTAGATCCTGTTTTAGAAGTCTACAAATACATGGAACAGCTTATGGATTGGCCTTCCTATTCCACTTCTACCTCCTGATCTATTCTCAGCACAGCTACCAGTGAACCTCTTTTTTCCCCCAACTTTATTGAGATATAATTGACAAATAAACCAGTGATCTTTTTAAAACATACATCATACCTACTAACTCTCCTGCTTTCAACCATTCCATATTCATGGCTTCACCTCAAACTTCAAATAAGATCCAGTCCTTTTACCATAGCCTTCACGTCCTTGTGATCTCCCCCTTACCTATTTCTCTGATCTCATTGTCTTATTCCAGCCACACTCATCTTGTCTTTATTTAAACCTGGTAGATGCTTTCTGAATTTCTTTAGGACCTTTGCAGGTAGTTGTCCATATGCCTGCAGTGCTCTTCCCCCAGATAGTCACATGGATTGTTCATTTACTTCATTCATTCTCTACTTAAAAGTGATTTCCTATGAGGTCTTCCCTGATCTATACAAAGAGCCTCACCCTTCCTCTCCACTCTTTGTGCCCTGCTTTGCTTATCTTCATACTTAGCACTAACTGAAATTATGTACTTATTAGCTTGTTTATTTGTTGACTCCCCTATTAGAATGTAAACATTAAGAAGGCAGGACTTTATTATTATTTTTTCCTTTTTTATCACTAACACCTAAAACTGTTTCTGGCATGTGGTATGCACTTAGTAAAAATCTGTAGAAAATGAATGAATGGATAGTGCTTAAATGTGGAGATTGCCATTGAAAAGGTAAGCACAGAGAGAAAACCTACACTACTTCTGTATGGGGAGAGCTGGAAGGTATAATACTCTGGAAGGTATAATCAGGGGTCAGCAAACTATGGCCCCTGGGAGAATCTGGCCTGCAACCCGTTTTTATAAATACATTTTTATTGGAACATGGCCACATGCTCATTCATTTACATATTGCCTATGATAGCTTTCACCACTATAATAACAGGGTTGAGTGGTTGTGACAAAGATCTTGTGGCCTTCAAAGCCTAAGATATTTACTATCTGAACCTTTACACAAAAAGTTTGCCGACCCCTCTTTCAGAATGTTCTTAAATTCATAATGTTTGGTATTTGCAAACAATATTGTATATAAATTATAAGTTGGTTACTTGACTCAAATCTAAAATAGGAATATTTAGGAAATAGGGATTATTTGCTCTTATGTCCTCTTTTTTTTTTTTTTTTTTGCGGTACGGGGGCCTCTCACTGTTGTGGCCTCTCCTGTTGTGGAGCACAGGCTCCGGACGCGCAGGCTCAGCGGCCATGGCCCACGGGCCCAGCCGCTCCGTGGCACATGGGATCCTCCCCGACCGGGGCACGAACCCGTGTCCCCTGCATCGGCAGGCGGACTTGCAACCACTGCGCCACCAGGGAAGCCCTGCTCTTATGTCCTCTTGAGGAATTTCACTAGTTTGTTCTTTATGCTCATGAGGTTTGTGGTAAATAAAAAGTAAGCTTTAATAATTCTGTAGTACTCAGTGTGTGTTCTTGGTAAAACATGGTTATAATTTGAACTTGGAATTTTTCTTCATATTCAGAGGATGTAAAATTTTTGTTTATTAATATAATTTAAAATAATATAAAATTTAATGTAAACTTGAGAATCAAGTTTTTACTGTCAACATATGAAAACTGGTTTAAATTTATTTGAGAAAATAATATCAGTAACATATATTAAGATTTAAAGTAGTAAAAGCCTAAGAAATACTTGTATTTTATTCATTTTATTTTATTTATTTATATTTGGCTGCATTGGGTCTTCGTTGCTGTGCGCGGGCTTTCTCTAGTTGTGGCGAGCGGGGGCTACTCTTCGTTGTCGTGCGTGGGCTTCTCATTGCGGTGGCTTCTCTTGTTATGGAGCACGGGATCTAGGCGCGCGGGCTTCAGTGGTCGTGGCATGCGGTCTCAGTAGTTGTGGCTCATGGGCTCTAGAGTGCAGGCTCAGTAGTTGTGGTGCACGGGCTTAGTTGCTTCGCGGCATGTGGGATATTCCCGGACCAGGGATCGAACCCATGTCCCCTGCATTGGCAGGCTGATTCTTAACCACTGCGCCACCATGGAAGTCCTGAAATATTTGTATTTTAAATACCTGGTTTTGTCTCTTCTCTTGAAGCTATGAAAATTTATAATTTTTTTGAGAATTAGATTGACTGGAAAGGAAAGACCTGTGGTGATACAGTTTTTGTATATCTTATAATGGGGATAGGTCATGTGACGTATGCTGGATTTAATTTAATTTTTAATTTTGCAAACATTCAGCTACCTGTATGCTTTCTCTTAATAATTTGTATTGTAAATATTATTTAACTTTATTAAAGAAAGTATAGAAATTTGAAATGTGTAAAAACACACAATATCATCTGCTGACATGACCATTATTAATATTTTTGTACATTTATTCATCCAACAAATGTTTATTCAGCGTACATATTTTTTTAATGGAGAGTAGACTTTTTTTAATTGGTATTTTCACCATTGTGTTTAATGTGTTCATTTAAAATTAGAGCTGGTAAGCAAGTCCATGAAAGGAACGTCACCAACTAAATGGTTTACTTTGCTCCTCCAGTGTAGTAAAATTTTCAGTACATCTTGGTTGTCCTTTTTTTTTTTCTTTTTTTTTTTTGCGATATGCGGGCCTCTCACTGTTGTGGCCTCTCCCATTGCGGAGCACAGGCTCCGGATGCGCAGGCTCAGCGGCCATGGCTCACGGGCCCAGCCGCTCCGTGGCATATGGGATCCTCCCGGACCGGGGCACGAACCTGTATCCCCTGCATCGGCAGGCGGACTCTCAACCACTGTGCCACCAGGGAGGCCCTTGGTTGTCCTTTTTACAAATCCTCCAGAACCTCACGAAGTGCTTGGCCCGTGGTGGACAGTAGTAAATCCATCTTCATTAAGCAGCAAGTATTAAAAAGTAATTGAAATTCTGTTAGAGGTACTAATTGAAGATATTCTTTATTTACTTCACCTGACTCCTAAAACGTAAAATAAAAGACAGTGTACAGATACTTAGGCCTGTGTAACAGTGAAGAAAACTCAGCTTGGAAAGAGTTGGTCATTGGCCAACAAGAAATTACAACAAATTTAGACTTGATGGGATTCAGTGGTCTCTGGGAGATGGGGGGGGCGGTGTGCCCAACCCGGGCACCACCTGGCTTCCCTAAGCATCTTAATTGTATACCATGCACTATGCTTGGGATACAGCAATAAACATCACAGCTGTAGTCCCTGCCCCAGTGGATCAGATAGCTCCTGGAGAATATAGGCATTAAGCTAATGGTTAGGGGTATTTGGAAAAGGCAGTCACAGAGTACTCTGTGTCAGCTTAAGTAAATTATAGGCAATTTAGAGTAGCTCCTAGCCCACTTGACAGCGTGAACAAAGAAAGAGAAAAAGGGGGAAAAGTCCTACTTTTTAAAATTTTTTGGCTGCATCGGGTCTTAGTTGCGGCAGGTGGGCTCTTCGTTGTGGTGTGCAGGCTCCTTTCTAGTTGTGGCACATGGGGTCCAGAGTGCGTGGGCTCTGTAGTTGCGGCACTCGGGCTTTCTAGTTGTGACATGTGGGCTTAGTTGCCCAGTGGCATGTGGGATCTTAGTTCCCCGACCAGGGATTGAACTGGCGTCCCCTTCATTGCAAGATGGATTCTTAACCATTGGAAAACCAGGGAAGTCCCAGTCTTACTTTTTAGATATAGTGGACTAAAAAGAAAAGATAGAAACAGCACAGAACTAACTTCCCCTAGTTGTGTAGCCCTGGTCCCAAGGTTGAGGTTTCTCATGAATATGGCTGACGAAAGTCATGATAATGTCTTTCCTGGATGAGTATATGGCTGCTCTGGGACCTCATTTTCAGTTTCTTGCCTTGATCTTTGGGACCGTATTGGCTGTCAGAGTGTCTCTTGACCAGACCAAGATGTGTGCTATAGTAGCTCCATCTTCTCACTGGGGCTCAGCTTACTTACTGTGCCTCTTCTCAGATCCTGAAGCATGTTCTCAAGTAGCTCCTTAAGAAAGGATATATGAGAGGTAACTTTTTTCTTTTTAAGTCATAAAAGATATATTTATTCTAGTCTCACACTTAAGTGCTAGTTTGGCTGAGAAGATATTTCTAGGTTGTGAATAATTGAGTCACAGTTTTGAAGGCATTGTTTCATTGAATGTGACTTGTCTTTTTCTCTCTCTGGAAGCTTTTAGGATTTTCTCTTTATCCTTTATTTCCTCGAATGTCATTGATGTATGATTTTCTTTCATTTCATTCTTTGGACTACTGTGTGCCCTTTCAGTCTGGAGACTCATGACCTTTTAGTTCTGGGAAAAGTTGTATTTCTACTTTATTTTCTTTTTTCTTTCTATTTTTTAAATTGAAATATAGTTGTTTTACAGTGTTGTGTTAATTTCTGCTGTACAGCAAAGTGACTCAGTTACACATACATATATATGTGTGTGTATATATATATATATATATACATTCTTTTTTTTAATAAATTTATTTTATTTTTGGCTGCTTTGGGTCTTCGTTGCTGCACGCGGGCTTTCTCTAGTTGTGGTGAGCTGGGGCTACTCTTCATTGCGGTGTGCGTGCTTCTCATTGTGGTGGCTTCTCTTGTTGCAGAGCATGGGCTCTAGGCACACAGGCTTCAGTAGTTGGGGCACGTGGGCCCAGTAGTTGTGGTTCATAGGCTCTAGAGCTTAGGCTCGTAGTTGTGGCACACAGGCTTAGTTGCTCCGCAGCATGTGGGATCTTCCTGGATGAGGGCTCAAACCCGTGTCCCATGCATTGGCAGGCGTATTCTTAACCACTGCGCCACGAGGGAAGCCCTACATTCTCTTTTATATTCTTTTCCATTATGGTTTATCCCAGGACATTGAATGTAGTTCCCTGTGCGATACAGCAGGACCTTGTTATCCACCCATTCTATATATAATAGTTTGCATCTACTAACCCCAAACTCTCATTCCATCCCTCCCCCACCTCCCCTCCCCCTTGCCAACCACAAGTCTGTTCTCTATGAGTGTATTTCTGCTTCATAGGTTCATTTGTGTCATATTAGATGCTACATATAAGTGATATCATATGGTATTTGTCTTTCTCTTTCTGACTTACTTCACTTAGTATGATAATCTCTAGTTGCATCCATGTTGATGCAAATGGCATTATTTCATTCTTTTTTTATGGCTGAGTAGTATTCCATTGTATCATATCTTCTTCATGTACCATCTTTTCTTTATCTATTCATCTGTCAGTGGACATTTAGGTTGGTTATTTTCTTATATCTTTTTTCTCCATTCTCTTTCTAGCACTCTGATTTTTCAAATGTTAGACCTTCTAGACTGAATCCTCAAATTTTCTTTTATTTTCTCTATTTTCCATTTATTTGTTTTTTCTTCTACTGTCTGGTAGATTTCTCAACTTTGCCTTCTAGCCTTTTCTTTTTTGGCTGCACCACATGTCATACAGGATCTTAGTTCCCCGGCCAGGGATTGAACCCACGCCCCCCGCAGTGGAAGCGTGGAGTCTTAACCACTGGACCGCCAGGGAAGTCCCCTTTCTAGCCTTTTAATTGAATTTTTCATTAGATCATGTTTTTAATTTCCAAGAGTTTTGTTTTGACATGGACAATATCCTATATTTAGCCAATGTAGGAGAGGAAGAAGTTTTTCCTTGACTCTCTTGGAATTCCTGGCCAGGTCTGAAATTTAAACTGACAAAGACAGATTGACAGGAGAGAAGTATACAAGTCTTTTTAAAAATAAATTTATTTAATTTATTTATTATTTTTGGCTGCCTTCGTTGCTGCGTGTGGGCTTTCTCTAGTCGCAGTGAGCGGGGGCTACTCTTCATTGTGGTGCATGGGCTTCTCATTGCAGTGGCTTCTCTTGTTGCAGAGCATGGGCTCTAGGTGCGTGGGCTTCCATAGTTATGGCTTGTGGGCTCTAGAGCACAGGCTGAGTAGTTGTGGCGCATGGGCTTAGTTGCTCCATGGCATGTGGGATCTTCCCGGACCAGAGCTCGAACCTGTGTCCCCTGCATTGGCAGGCAGATTCTTAACCACTGCGCCACCAGGGAAGCCCCGAGAAGTGTCCAAATTTGTTTAATATAGTTTTATGTGACAAGGGAGCCTTCATAAGGAAATGAAAACCCAAAGAAACAGACCTGAGTATTTTATATGTTTGATGAAGAGTGGACAGTTCATGGAGAAATAGGATAGGTTAAGGAGTATGAAGTAATTGTAGTAAACTGAGGGAATTTAGCAAGGCCTGTTTGTAGGCTTCTTCTTGGCACTCCTTTGTTTTGTGAGATGAGAATGGACATTCCATTCCTCTGTGTATAGTGAGGGCACCTCTCATGAGGGTTTTATGACCTGTTTTAGGGAGAAGGGTTGGTGAGGAGGTCAGGGTGACTTTCCTCCTCTTCCTTTTCTTAAATTACTTCACCTTAAGATATTCAATATGCCAAGGTGCCATAATTTGGGGTAGAATGTCCAGAACCCCATCACCACCAGCCTCTCCTCTTTTTCTTAAAATACAAGGAGGAGGGGCTTCCCTGGTGGCGCAGTGGTTGAGAGTCTGCCTGCCAATGCAGGGGACACGAGTTCGTGCCCCGGTCTGAGAGGATCTCACATGCTGCGGAGCGGCTGGGCCCATGAGCCATGGCCGCTAAGCCTGCGCGTCCGGAGCCTGTGCTCCGCAACGGGAGGGGCCACAACAGTGAGAGGCCCGTGTACCGCAAAAAACAAACAAACAAACAAACAAACAAAAAACAAGGGAGAGCATACAATACATAATTTTCTGCATTTGGCTTTTAAAAAATTTGACTCTATATTTCTGAATATGTATTTTTTTCTTCTGGCTGCGTTAGGTCTTCGCTGCTGCGCACAGGCTTTCTCTAGTGGCAATGAGCGTGGGCTACTCTTCGTTGTGGTGAGCAGGCATCTCATTGCGGTGGCTCCTCTTATTGTGGAGCACAGCATCAAGGCATGCAGGTTTCAGTAGTTGCAGCACACTGGCTCAGTAGTTGTGGCACACGGGCCCTAGAGCGTGTGGGCTTCAGTAGTTGTGGTGCGTGGGCTCAGTAGTTGCAGTGTGAGGGCTCTAGGCCGTGTGGGCTTCAGTAGTTGTGGCGCAGGCTTCAGTAGTTGTGGCTCATAGGCTCTAGAGCGCAGGCTCAGTACTTGTGGTGCACAGGCTTAGTTGCACCATGGCATCTGGGATCTTCCCGGACCAGGGCTCGAACCCATGTCCCCTGCATTGGTAGGCGGATTCTTAACCAGTGTGCCACCAGGGAAGCCCTAATAACCTGGAAACTTTTGTGGAAAGTACATATGGTAAAAGCAGAGGCTTAAGAGTGAATTTGGTATCAAGTTTGTAAAATGACTCGAGGTCACTGCCCATTAGTGATTTTGTTATTGTTGCCAAAGAGTGGTTTTACCAGCTTCTCTTTTGAAATTTATCTTGTGGCATATATGCAGTGAAAAAGCCAGTTGTGAAAAAGCCATAATGCTTTTAAATATTAAGCTTTCTTGTCTCTGAAGTAGGGTTTTTGGATTTATTATATAATGTTAAAAGATTTTACTGTGTAAGATATTTTAAAATCTGGTATTGGACCCCCCGAGGGAAGATGGCGGAAGAGTAAGACGCGGAGATCACCTTCCTCCCCACAGATACATCAGAAGTTCATCTACACGTGGAACAACTCCTACAGAACACCTACTGAACGCTGACAGAAGACCTCAGACCCCCCAAAAGGCAAGAAACTCCCCACATACCTGGGTAGGGCAAAAGAAAAAAGAATAAACAGAGACAAAAGGATAGGGACGGGACCTGCACCAGTGGGAGGGAGCCGTGAAGGAGGAAAGGTTTCCACACACTAGAAGCCCCTTCGCGGGCGGAGACTGTGGGTGGCGGAGGGGAAAAGCTTCGGAGTAGCAGAGGAGAGCACAGCAACAGGGGTGTGGAGGGCAAAGCGGAGAGATTCCGGCACAGAGGATCGGTGCCCTCAGGCACACACCAGCCCGAGAGGTTTGTCTGCCCAGCCGCCGGGGCGGGCGGGGCTGGGAGCTGAGGCTCGGGTATCGGGTTTCAGTCGGAGCGCAGGGAGAGGACTGGGGCTGGCGGCAGGAAGAGAGCCTGAAGGGGTTAGTGCACCACGGCTAGCCCGGAGGGAATCCGGGGAAAAAGTCTGGAGCTGCCGAAGAGGCAAGAGACTTTTTCTTCCCTTTTGTTTCCTGGTGCGCGAGGAGAGGGCATTAAGAGTGCTGCTTAAAGAAACTCCAGAGACGGGCGCGAGCCGCGGCTAAAGGCGCGGACCCCACAGACGGGCGTGGGACGCTGGGGCTGCTGCTGCCGCCGCCACAAGGCCTGTGTGCGAGCGCAGGTCACTGTCCACCCCCACTTCTGGGGGGCCTGTGCAGCCCGCCACTGCTGGGGTCCCAGGACCCAGGGACGGCTTCCCCAGGAAAGCGCACGGAGCGCCTCGGGCTGGTGCAACGTCACGCCAGCCTCTGCCGCCGCAGGCCCGCCCCGCACTGCGTGCCCCTCCCTCCCCTCGGCCTGAGTGAGCCAGAGCCCCCGAATCAGCGGCTCCTTTAAACCCGTCCTGTCTGAGCGAAGAACGGACGCCCTCCGGCGACCTACGTGCAGAGGCGTGGCCAGGTCCAAGGCTGAGACCCGGGAGCTGTGAGAGCAGAGAAGAGACAGGGAAATCTCTCTGTGCAGCCTCGGAAGCAGCGGATTAAAGCTCCACGGGTCCGCTTGATGTGCCCTGCATCTGTGGAGTGCATGAATGGACAGCGAATCATCCCAAATTGAGGAGGTGGACTTTGAGGACAAGATTTAAGATTTTTTCCTCTTTTCCTCTTTTTACGACGAATTATCCCAAATTAAGGAGGTGGACTTTGAGAGCAAGATTTCAGACTTTTTCCCCTTTTCCTCTTTTTACAACGAATTATCCCAAATTGAGGAGGTGGACTTTGAGAGCAAGATTTTCGATTTTTTCCCCCTGTTCTCTTTTTGTGAATGTGTATGTGTATGCTTCTGTGTGAGATTTTCTCTGTATAGCTTTGCTTCCACCATATATCCCAGGGTTCTATCTGTCCGTTTTTTTTTTCCAATAATTACTTCTTTATTTTAATAACGCTACTATATTTTATACTTTATTCTATTTTACTTTATCTTCTCTCTTTCTTTTCTTCCTACCTTCCCTTCCTCCCTCCCTCCCTCCATCCCTCCTTTCTTTCTTTCTCTTTTTCTTTCCTTCCTCCCTCCCTCCCTCCTTGCTTTCCTTCTTTCTTTCTTTCTTCCTTCCTTTCCTTCCTCCCTCCCTCCCTCCCTTCTTCCTTTCACTCTTTATTTTTCTTTCCTTCCTCCCTCCCTCCCTTCTTACTCTCACTCTTTCTTTTTCTTTCCTTCCTCCCTCCCTCCCTCCTTTCTTTCTTTCTTTCTTTCCGTCCTTCCTCCCTCCCTCCCTCCTTTCTTTCTTTCTTCCTTCCTTCCTTCCTTTCCTTCTTCCTTTCTTTCTCTCTCTCTTTCTTTCTTATACTAATTCTTTCTTTCTACTTTTTCTCCCTTTTATTCTGAGCCGGGTAGATGAAAGGCTCTTGGTGCTGCAGCCAGGAGTCAGTGCTGTGCCTCTGAAGTGGGAGAGCCAACTTCAGGACACGGGTCCACAAGAGACCTCCCAGCTCCACATAATATCAAACAGCGAAAATCTCCCAGAGATCTCCATCTCAACACCAGCACCCAGCTTCAGTCAACGACCAGCAAGCTACAGTGCTGGACACCCTATGCGAAGCAACTAGCAAGACAGGAACACAACCCCACCCATTAGCAGAGAGGCTGCCTAAAAACATAATAAGGCCACAGGCACCCCAAAACACACCATCAGACGTGGACCTGTCCACCAGAAAGACAAGATCGAGCCTCAACCACCAGAACACAGGCACTAGTCCCCTCCACCAGGAAGCCTACACAACCCACTGAAACAACCTTAGCCACTGGGGACAGACACCAAAAACAATGGGAACTACGAACCTGCAGCCTGCAAAAAGGAGACCCCAAACACAGTAAGATAAGCAAAATGAGAAGACAGAAAAACACACAACAGGTGAAGGAGCAAGATAAAAACGTACCAGACCTAACAAATGAAGAGGTAATAGGCAGTCTACCTGAAAAAGAATTCAGAATAATGATAGTAAAGATGATCCAAGATTCTATTTCCAAGATCCAAAATCTTGGAAATAGAATAGACAAAATGCAAGAAACAGTTAACAAGGACCTAGAAGAACAAAAGATGAATCAAGCATTGATTAAAAACACAATAAATGAAATGAAAAATACTCTAGATGGGATCAATAGCAGAATAACTGAGGCAGAAGAACAGATAAGTGAGGTGGAAGATAAAATAGTAGAAATAACTGATGCAGAGCAAAATAAAGAAAAAAGAATGAAAAGAACAGAGGACAGTCTCAGAGACCTCTGGGACAACATTAAACGCACCAACATTCAAATTATAGGGGTTCCAGAAGAAGAAGAGAAAAAGAAAGGGACTGAGAAAATATTTGAAGAGATTATAGTTGAAAACTTCCCTAATATGGGAAAGGAAATAGTTAATCAAGTCCAGGAGGCACAGAGAGTCGCATACAGAATAAATCCAAGGAGAAATACGCCAAGACACATATTAATCAAACTGTCAAAAATTAAACACAAAGATATATTAAAAGCAGCAAGGGAAAAACAACAAATAACACACAAGGGAATCCCCATCAGGTTAACAGCTGATCTTTCAGCAGAAACTCTACAAGCCAGAAGGGAGTGGCAGGGCATAATTAAAGTGATGAAGGATAAAAACCTACAACCAGGATTACTCTACCGAGCAAGGATCTCATTCAGATTTGATGGAGAAATTAAAACATTTACAGACAAGCAAAAGCTGAGAGAGTTCAGCACCACCAAACTAGCTTTACAACAAATGCTAAAGGAACTTCTCTAGGCAAGAAACACAAGAGAAGGAAAATACCTACAATAACAAACCCAAAACAATTAAGGAAATGGGAATAGGAACATACATATCAATAATTACCTTAAATGTAAATGGACTAAATGCTCTTACCAAAAGATACAGATTGGCTGAATGGATACAAAAACAAGACCCATATATATGCTGTCTACAAGAGACCCACTTCAGACCTAGAGACACATACAGATTGAAAGTAAGGGGATGGAAAAAGATATTCCATGCAAATGGAAATCACAAGACACCTGGAGTAGCAATTCTTATATCAGACAAAATAGACTTTAAAGTAAAGACTATTAGAAGAGACAAAGAAGGACACTACATAATGATAAAGGGATCGATCCAAGAAGAAGCTATAACAATTGTAAATATTTATGCACCCAACATAGGAGCACCTCAATACATAAGGCAAATACTAACAGCCATAAAAGGGGAAATCGACAGTAACACACTCATAGTAGGGGACTTTAACACCCCACTTTCACCACTGAACAGATCATCCAGAATGAAAATAAATAAGGAAACACAAGCTTTAAATGATACATTAAACAAGATGGACTTAATTGATATTTATAGGACATTCCATCCAAAAAGAACAGAATACACATTTTTCTCGAGTGCTCATGGAACATTCTCCAGGATAGATCATATCTTGGGTCACAAATCAAGCCTTGGTAAATTTAAGAAAATTGAAATTGTATCAAGTATCTTTTCCGAACACAATGCTATGAGACTAGACATCAATTCCAGGAAAAGATCTGTAAAAAATACAGACACATGGAGGCTAAACAATACACTACTCAATAACGAAGTGATCACTGAAGAAATCAAAGAGGAAATAAAAAAATACCTAGAAACAAATGACAATGGAGACACGACGACGACCCAAAACCTATGGGACGCAGCAAAAGCAGTTCTAAGGGGGAAGTTTATAGCAATACAATCCCACCTTAAGAAACAGGAAACATCTCGAGTAAACAACCTGACCCTGCACCTAAAGCAATTAGAGAAAGAAGAACAAAAACCCCCCAAAGTTAGCAGGAGGAAAGAAATCATAAAGATCAGATCAGAAATAAATGAAAAAGAAATGAAGGAAACGATAGCAAAGATCAATAAAACTAAAAGCTGTTTCTTTGAGAAGATAAACAAAATTGATAAACCATTAGCCAGACTCATCAAGAAAAGGAGAAGACTCAAATCAATAGAATTAGAAATGAAAAAGGAGAAGTAACAACTGACACTGCAGAAATACAAAAGATCATGAGAGATTACTACAAGCAATTCTATGCCAATAAAATAAGGGCCTCCCTGGTGGCGCAGTGGTTGAGAGTCCGCCTGCCGATGCAGGGGACACGGGTTCGTGCCCCAGTCCGGGAAGATCCCACATGCCGCGGAGCAGCTGGGCCCGTGAGCCATGGCCGCTGAGCCTGAGCGTCCGGAGCCTGTGCTCTGCAACGGGAGAGGCCACAACAGTGAGAGGCCTGCGTACAGAAAAATAAATAAATAAATAATTTTTAAAAAGATAAAAATAAAATGGACAACCTGGAAGAAATGGACAAATTCTTAGAAATGCACAACCTGCCAAGACTGAATCAGGAAAAAATAGAAAATATGAATAGACCAATCACAAGCACTGAAATTGAAACTGTGATTAAAAATCTTCCAACAAACAAAAGCCCAGGACCAGATGGCTTCACAGGCGAATTCTATCAAACATTTAGAGAAGAGCTAACACCTATCCTTCTCAAACTCTTCCAAAATATAGCAGAGGGAGGAGCACTCGCAAACATTCTACGAGGCCACCATCACCTTGATACCAAAACCAGGCAAGGATGTCACAAAGAAAGAAAACTACAGGCCAATATCACTGATGAACATAGATGCAAAAATCCTCAACAAAATACTAGCAAACAGAATCCAACAGCACATTAAGAGGATCATACACCATGATCAAGTGGTGTTTATTCCAGGAATGCAAGGATTCTTCAATATACGTAAATCAATCAATGTGATAACACCATATTAACAAATTGGAGGAGAAAAACCATATGATCATCTCAATAGATGCAGAGAAAGCTTTGGACAAAATTCAACACCCATTTATGATAAAAACCCTGCAGAAAGTAGGCATAGAGGGAACTTTCCTCAACATAATAAAGGCCATATATGACAAACCCACAGCCAACATCGTCCTCAATGGTGAAAAACTGAAACCATTTCCACCAAGATCAGGAACAAGACAAGGCTGCCCACTCTCACCACTCTTATTCAGCATAATTTTGGAAGTTTTAGCCACAGCAATCAGAGAAGACAAGGAAATAAAAGGAATCCAAATTGGAAAAGAAGAAGTGAAGCTGTCACTGTTTGCAGATGACATGATACTATACATAGAGAAGCCTAAAGATGCTACCAGAAAACTACTAGAGCTAATCAATGAATTTGGTAAAGTTGCAGGATACAAAATTAATGCACAGAAATCTCTGGCATTCCTGTACACTAATGATGAAAAATCTGAAAATGAAATCAAGAAACACTCCCATTTACTATTGCAACAAAAAGAATAAAATATCTAGGAATAAACCTACCTAAGGAGACAAAAGACCTGTATGCAGAAAGTTATAAGACACTGATGAAAGAAATTAAAGATGATACAAATAGATGGAGAGATACACCATGCTCCTGGATTGGAAGAATCAATATTGTGAAAATGACTCTACTACCCAAAGCAATCTACAGATTCAGTGCAGTCCCTATCAAACTACCACTGGCATTTTTCACAGAACTAGAACAAAAAATTTCAAAATTTGTTTGGAAAAACAAAAGATCCCGAATAGCCAAAGCAATCTTGAGAACGAAAAACGGAGCTGGAGGAATCAGGCTCCCTGACTTCAGACTATACTACAAAGCTACAGTAATCAAGACAGTGTGGTACTGGCACAAAAACAGAAAGATAGATCAATGGAACAGGATAGAAAGCCCAGAGATAAACCCACGCACATGTGGGCAACTTATCTTTGATAAAGGAGGCAGGAATGTACAGTGGAGAAAGGACAGCCTCTTCAATAAGTGGTGCTGGGAAAACTGGACAGGGACATGTAAAAGTATGAGATTAGATCATTCCCTAACACCATACACAAAAATAAGCTCAAAATGGATTAAAGACCTAGATGTAAGGGCAGAAACTATCAAACTCTTAGAGGAAAACATAGGCAGAACACTCTATGACATAAATCACAGCAAGATCCTTTTGGACCCACCTCCTAGAGAAATGGAAATAAAAACAAAGATAAACAAATGGGACCTAATGAAACTTGAAAGCTTTTGCACAGCAAAGGAAACCATAAATAAGACCAAAAGACAACCCTCAGAATGGGAGAAAATATTTGCAAATGAAGCAACTGACAAAGGATTAATCTCCAAAATTTATAAGCAGCTCATGCAGCTCAATAGCAAAAAAACAAACAAGCCAATCCAAAAATGGGCAGAAGACTTAAATAGGCATTTCTCCAAAGAAGATATACAGACTGCCAACAAACACATGAAAGAATGCTCAACATCATGAATCATTAGAGAAATGCAAATCAAAACTACAATGAGATATCATCTCACACCAGTCAGAATGGCCATCGTCAAGAAATCTAGAAACAATAAATGCTGGAGAGGGTGTGGAGAAAAGGGAACACTCTTGCACTGCTGGTGGGAATGTGAATTGGTACAGCCACTATGGAGAACAGTATGGAGGTTCCTTAAAAAACTAAAAATAGAACTACTATATGACCCAGCAATCCCACTACTAGGCATATACCCTGAGAAAACCGTAATTCAGAAAGAGACATGTACCAAAATGTTCATTGCATCTCTATTCACAATAGCCCGGAGATGGAAACAACCTAAGTGTCCATCATCGGATGAATGGATAAAGAAGATGTGGCACATATATGCAATGGAATATTACTCAGCCATAAAAAGAAACGAAACTGAGCTATTTGTAATGAGGTGGATAGACCTAGAGTCTGTCATACAGAGTGAAGTAAGTCAGAAAGAGAAAGACAAATACCGTATGCTAACACATATATGGAATTTAAGAAAAAAAAATGTCATGAAGAACCTAGGGGTAAAACAGGAATAAAGACACAGACCTACTTGAGAATGGACTTGAGGATATGGGGAGGGGGAAGGGTAAGCTGTGACAAAGCGAAAGAGAGGCATGGACATATATACAGTACCAAACGTAAGGTAGATAGTGGGAAGCAGCCGCATAGCACAGGGAGATCAGCTCGGTGCTTTGTGACCGCCTGGAGGGGTGGGATGGGGAGGGTGGGAGGGAGGGAGACGCAAGAGGGAAGGGATGTGGGAACAGATGTATATGTATGACTGATTCACTTTGTTATAAAGCATAAACTAATTTAAAAAATCTGGTATTGGCCTTTCTTTACAAATGAAGAAAAGTATGTAAAGCAGTATCTTTTTGATACTTCAGTCAGTTTAAGAACGAACTTCACCCGTATACGTTTTGGACAGTAAATATTAAGTAATAAGAAATTAACTTGAGTATAAAAAATGTATGCAAAATATCTGGTCTTAAAATGTTTAGGTCAGGAGACATGAATAGGAGAGACTGAAAACATTTGACTTATTCTGTCATATTTTCAGGATTCATTTGTCTTCTGTCTTAACTATAAGCAGTAATTCTCTTTTTCTACTTTAGATGGCAGTAGAATATTGGCTTGCTAGTAACACTGATAAGATACGTTGGAAGCAACGTAATATTTAAAATGTTCTTTCTCTTGAATTGTTCTAGTTCAGAAAACAAAGTTGGCTACTCAACAATAAGAATTTCTCATCCAAAAGAAGTCTAAATATTTGGTTTGATATATTGAATTTAGTAATATCATTTTCTGGAAAACTTAAAGCTCTGTAAACAGATTCCTTTTGCTACAGTTCTTTAGGTTTTGTTTAAGTAAATTTAGCTAATTTCATTGATGATTTTTAAAAATTTAATTTTATTTTTATAATATATTTTTAACTGAGATATAGTTGATGTACAGTATTATATAAGTTACAGGTGTACAACATAGTGATTCACAATTTTTAAAGGTTATACTCTATTTATAGTTATTATAAAATATTGGCTGTATTCCCTGTGTTATACAATATATCTTGTAAGTTATTTATTTTATACATAATAGTTTGTATCTATTAATCCCCAACCCCTATCTTGCCCCTCCCTCACTTTTGGGAATTAAGATAGTAACTCATGAGATGTATTCCTACTTCTCTGAAGGACTGGCAAACAACTATTTGATGTTATGTTTTTTTTTTTTTTTGATGTTATGTTTTTTATGTCACTGGACATCACATGATGAAGCAGCAACTGCAGATTACCAGCTAGAATTTGCAGACTATGTGAATAGGCTCAAATGACCTGTAATGAGGTGTTCTGTAAGTTTTTTTCCTTTCTTTCTTCGTTTAGAGTAAAATGCATATTAATTGAAGACCTTTTTTTGGTTCTCCTATCTCAAAGCAACTATTCTAGGTCTGAAAACTTGACTTGGGTTGAAGGAGTTCCTGGGTAGGAATATTTTTAAAGAAAATTTCTATCTTTGATTTACCTATCAAATACAGTCAGTCCTGCTTATTCATGGCTTCTGCATCAGAGGATACAGAAGGACAACTGTACTATGCCATTTCATATAAGAGACTTGAGCATCTGTGATCTGTGGACACCAAGGGACAACTGTATTTATTGAGTCCCTAATGTGCTATACCCTGCTCTGTACACAAAGGTGAATGTGATAGTCCGTGTCTTAAAGAATCCTGTATTATATGGTAAATGCCTTAAGAAAGGCATAAATAATGTGTTCTGCTAGAATGGATCCTAATTTATAATCCTTATAAACTACAGAAATATAAAAAGTCAGGGGGGTTTGGTCATAATAAAACACCTACTTTTTTTGGCTTTAACTTAGAATGTAATTTTTATAAATTTTAACTTCCATTATGGATCATCTTTAATAAAAATTTATGTTTCAACTAGTTCCTTTTTTAAAAAAAAAGCCATATGATACTAAATTGTAGAAATTTTGGTATGGGTTGTGTTATATATGCTGTATATATGATTAAATTTAATGTTTTTATATGCCAGTATGGGATTATCTCTGAAAGATACTGTTTTCTGTCATGACATCTGATTTCTTCCACAATTTTCTATAGAATTCTTCCTTCCTTCCTCCCTTCCTCCCTTCCTTCCTCCCTTCCTTCCTCCCTCCCTTCCTCCCTCCCTCCCTTCCTTCCTTCTTTCCTTCCTTTCGGCTGACAGGTCTTAGTTGCAGCACGTGGGATCTTCGTTGCCACGCGCGGGCTCTTCATTGCAGCGTGCGGGATTCTCTCTAATTGTGGCGTGTGGGGTCCAGAGCGCGTGGGCTCTGTAGTTGAGGTACACAAGCTCAGTAGTTGTGGCTTACGGGCTTAGTTTCCCCGTGGCATGTGGGATCTTATTTCCCTGACCAGGGATTGAACTCACATCCCCTGCATTGGAAGGCGGATTCTTTACCACTGGACCACCAGGGAAGTCCCTATAGACCTATTTCTATACAAAGAAGCTATCATTTATGAAATCCTTAAATTTCCATTATGTTTTTCCTGAGCATATATTACATATATTACATAGCATATATTATATTTGATTATTAAGAAATAATCAAACATTTACAAATCATTTATCATTTATTTAAAATATGTTTGTTTATTCAAACAAACATTTATTGAGTACCTGCTATGTGCCATGTCCTGTGCCTGGCACTGGAAATATGAATGAACCAAACTGACAATTTTCCTGCTTCTTTAACCTTACACTGAAAGGGGGCTGTGATTTCCTGACAGTAAACAAGAATATGTGCATAAAGGAATGGTGGCAGAAAATGTATTCATTTTTTATGTACTTCCTCCCCTTCACCTCTAATAATCTTTTTTGATCCATTAAAGTTAATGACAGACACTTCCCTGGGATAATGAATCTTAAATCATTAGTATCTTTGATTTTCTTTTAAGAAAACCACTAGATTTTACTTAAAATCAAGGTGATAGATGTTAACATATTAATCTTATATAAATTTCATGTTCTAACGAAATCTCCTAGTATGTTATTTTTTTACCATCCAGATTTGCTTGGTGTATAATAAATTTCTTGGTATAGAGATATAAAGTGACTTAATTTTTCTATTGAGGATTCCACTCCTATACATGTATCATGCATGAGATGTACTCTTCTTTAGATCTCTTTAATTATCTGTCCCTAAAGTCAGTGGATCTTTGTATCTTTTCTGGCTTTTCAGCTAGTTCCCTAGAAAGAGCACTTAAATTTTATTTTCAGACACTTGTTAATTGAATATAGCATACATAAAGAAAGGTACACAAATCACATGTGTGCAACTTAATGAATTTTCACAAACTGAACATAGCCATATAACCAGCACCCTGATCAAGAAACCAAATACTACTAGCACTCTGGAGCCCTCCTTATGCCCTCTTCCTGTCACTAGGCACCCACATCCAAGGGAAGCACTTTACTAACTTGTAATACCATAGTTTAGTTTTGCCTGTTTGTAAACTTTATATAAATGGAATCTTATAGTGCATACTCTTTTTTTTTTTTTTTTTTTGCGGTACGCGGGCTTCTCACTGTTGTGGCCTCTCCCGTTGCGGAGCACAGGCTCTGGACGCGCAGGCTCAGCGGCCATGGCTCACGGGCCCAGCGGCTCTGTGGCACGTGGGATCTTCCCGGACCGGGGCACGAACACGTGTTCCCTGCATCGGCAGGTGGACTCTCAACCACTGCGCCACCAGGGAAGCCCATAGTGCATACTCATGTGTCTGGTTTCTTTCACTCAACATGTTTATGAGATTCAGCATTATTGCATATAGTTGTAGAGTCATTCATTCTTATTGCTGTAGAGGAGGGGTCAGTAAACTATGCCCCATAGGCTAAATCTGGTCCCCTGCCTCTTTTTGTACAGCCAGTGAGCTAAGAATAGTTTCTACTTTTTTTAATGGTTTAAGAAAAAGAATTTTTTGTGGCACACGAAAATTATATGAAATTCAAGTTTCAGTGTCCATAATAAAGTGTATGGTTGCTTTTGCTCTACAAGGGCAGTGTTAAGTAATTGCAATAGAGATGGGATGATTGGCAAAGCCTAAAATACTTACTGTCAGCCCTTTATAGGAAAACTTTGCCAACTTCTGCTGAATACACCAGTGTTTGAATATATCACAATATGCTTATCCATTCTACTGTTGTTGGGGATTTGAGAAGTTTCCAGTTTTTGCCTTATTATGGATAGAAAATACTACTTTTCTTTTTATCAATTTAATTATTTATTTTATTTTTATTTTTGGCTGCGTTGGGTCTTTGTTGCTGCACGCGGGCTTTCTCTAGCTGCGACGCGTGGGGGCCACTCTCCTTTGTGGTGGGCAGGCTTCTCATTGCAGTGGCTTCTCTTGTTGCGGAGCACAGGCTCTAGGCGCACGGGCCTCAGCAGTTGTGGCTGCTGGCTCTAGAGCCCAGGCTCAAGAGTTGTGGCGCACGGGCTTAGTTGCTCTGCGGCATGTGGGATCTTCCCAGACCCGTTCGAACCCGTGTTCGATGCATTGGCAAGCGGATTCTTAACCACTGCACCACCAGGGAAGTCCCTGAGTTGTATTTCTTTTGAACTCCTATATAACTGAGATGTGTTCTGCTTTGAAGCTGCAAATAATTAAATATGTTTGTATATTCTTTTCCTCAACTTTTGTAATTCTGTCTCTCATCGTACATTTTACAGCCTTTCCAATAGTTCTTTAATGGTCTGATGACCTAGTATAGCTAGTGCAGTATTTATCTTTTCTCTCGTTCTATTTTTTTTTGAGTTTTTGAATTTAATTTAATTTATGTTTTTAGATAGCAGGTTCTTATTAGTTATCTATTTTATACATATTAGTGTATATATGTCAATCCCAATCTCCCAATTCATACCACCACCACCACCACTCCCGCCATTCTCCCCCACCTTGGTGTCCATATGTTTGTTCTCTACATCTGTTTCTCTATTTCTGCCCTACAAACTGGTTCATTTGTACCATTTTTCTAGGTTCCACATATATGCATTAATATATGATATTTGTTTTTCTCTTTCTGATTTACTTCACTCTGTGTGACAGTCTCTAGATCCATCCATGTCTCTATAAATGACCCAGTTTCGTTCCTTTTTATGGCTGAGTAATATTCCATTGTATATAGGTACCACATCTTCTTTATCCATTCATCTGTCAATGGGCATTTAGGTTGCTTCCATGACCTGGCTATTGTAAATAGTGCTGCAACGAAAATTGGGGTGCATGTATCTTTTTGGAATATGGCTTTCTATGGATAAATGCCCAGTAGTGGGATTGCTGGGTTTTATGGTAATTCTACTTTTACTTTCTTAAGGAACCTCCATACTGTTCTCCATTAGTGGCTGTATCAATTTACATTCCCACCAACAGTGCAAGAGGGGTCTCATTTCTCCACACCCTCTCCAGCATTTGTTGTTTGTAAATTTTCTGATGATGCCCATTCTAACTGGTGTGAGGTGATACCTCATTGTAGTTTTGATTTGCATTTCTCTAATAATTAGTGATGTTGAGCAGCTTTTCATGGGCCTCTTGGCCATCTGTATGTTTTCTTTGGAGAAATGTCTATTTAGGTCTTCTGCCCATTTCTGGATTGGGTTGTTTGTTTTTTTTTAAATATTGAGCTGCATGAGCTGTTTATATATTTTGCAGATTAATCCTTTGTCCGTTGATTCATTGCAAATATTTTCTCCCATTCTGAGGGTTGTCTTTTCATCTTGTTTATGGTTTCCTGTGCTGTGCAAAAGCTTTTCAGTTTCATTAGGTCCCATTTGTTTATTTTTGTTTTTATTTCCATTACTCTAGGAGGTGGATCAAAAAAGATCTTGCTGTGGTTTATGTCAAAGAGTGTTCTTCCTATGCTTTCCTCTAAGAGTTTTATAGTGTCTGGTCTTACATTTAGGTCTCTAAGCCATTTTGAGTTTATTTTTGTGTATGGTGTTAGGGTGTGTTCTAATTTCATTCTTTTACATGTAGCTGTCCAGTTTTCCCAGAACCACTTATTGAAGAGACTGTCTTTTCTCCATTGTATATCCTTGCCTCCTTTGTCATAGATTAGTTGACCATAGGTGTGTGGGTTTATCTCTGGGCTTTCTATCCTCTTCCATTGATCTATATTTCTTTTTTTGTGCCAGTACCATATTGTGTTGATTACTGTAGCTTTGTAGTATATTATGAGGTCAGGGAGTCTGATTCCTCCAGCTCCACCTTTTTCCCTCAAGACGGCTTTGGCTATTTGGGGTCTTCTGTGTCTTCATACAAATTTTAAGATTTTTTTGTTCTAATTCTGTAAAAAATGCCACTGGTAATTTGATAGGGATAGCCTTGAATCTGTAGATTGCTTTGGGTAGTATAGTCATTTTCACAATATTGATTCTTCCAATCCAAGAACATGGTATATCTCTCCATCTGTTTGTGTCACCTTTGATTTCTTTCAACAGTGTCTTATAATTTTCGGAGTACAGGTCTTTTACCTCCTTAGGTAGGTTTATTCCTACGTATTGCATTCTTTTTGTTGCAGTGGTGAATGGGATTGTTTCCTTAATTTCTCTTTCTGATCTTTCATTGTTAGTGTATGCAAATGCAAGAGATTTCTGTGGATTAATTTTGTATCCTGCAACTTTACCAAATTCAATGATGAGCTCTAGTAGTTTTCTGGTGGCATCTTTAGGATTCTTTATGTGTAGTATCATGTCATCTGCAGTGACAGTTTTACTTCCTCTTTTCCAATTTGTGTTCCTTTTATTTCTTTTTCTTCTCTGATTGCTGTGGCTAGGACTTCCAAAACTATGTTGAATAATAGTGGTGAGAGTGGATATCCGTGTCTTGTTCCTAATCTTAGAGGAAATGCTTTCAGTTTTTCATCATTGAGAATGATGTTTCCTGTGTGTTTGTCGTATATGGCCTTTATTATGTTGAGGTAGGTTCCTTCTATGCCCACTTTCTGGAGAGTTTTTATCATAAATGGGTGTTGAATTTTGTCGAAAGCTTTTTCTGCATCTATTGAGATGATCATATGGTTTTTATTCTTCAGTTTGTTAATATGGTGTTTCACATTGATTGATTTGCATATATTGAAGAATCCTTGCATCCCTGGGATAAATCCCATTTGATCATGGTGTATGATCCTTTTAATGTGTTGCTGGATTCTGTTTGCTAGTATTTTGTTGAGGATTTTTGCATCCATATTCATCAGTGATATTGGTCTGTAATTTTCTTTTTTTGTAGTATCTTTGTCTGGTTTTGGTATCAGGGTGGTGGTAGCCTCATAGAATGAGTTTGGGAGTGTTCCTTCCTCTGCAGTTTTTTGGAAGAGTTTGAGAAGGATGGGTGTTAGCTCTTCTCTAAATGTTTGATAGAATTCACCTGTGAAGCCATCTGGTCCTGGACTTTTGTTGGACGATTTTTAATCACAGTTTCGATTTCATTACTTGTGATTGGTCTGTTCATATTTTCTATTTCTTCCTGGTTCAGTCTTGGAAGGTTATACCTTTCTAAGAATTTGTCCATTTCTTCCAGGTTGTCCATTTTATTAGCATAGAGTTGCTTGTAGTAGTCTCTTATGATCCTTTGTATTTCTCCCTTCTGGCTTGTAGATCCTTTGTATTTCTCCCTTCGGGCTTGTAGAGTTTCTGCTGAGAAATCAGCTGTTAACTTTATGGGGGTTCCCTTGTATGTTATTTGTCATTTTTCCCTTGCTGCTTTCAGTAATTTTTCTGTCTTTAATTTTTTCCAATTTGATTACTGTGTGTCTCGGCATGTTTCTCCTTGCGTTTATCCTGTATGGGACTCTCTGCGCTTCCTGGACTTGAGTGGCTATTTCCTTTCACATGTTAGGGAAGTTTTCGACTATAATCTCTTCAGATATTTTCTCGGGTCCTTTCTCTCTCTCTTCTCCTCTGGGACCCCTATGAGGCAAATGTTGTTGTGTTTAATGTTGTCCCAGAGGTCTCTTAGGCTGTCTTCATTTCTTTCCATTCTTTTTTCTTTATTCTGTTCCACAGCAGTGAATTCCACCATTCTGTCTTCCAGGTCACTTATCTGTTCTTCTGCCTCAGTCATTCTGCTATTGATTCCTTCTAGTGTATTTTTCATTTCAGTTATTGTATTGTTCATCTCTGTTTGTTTGCTCTTTAATTCTTCTAGGTGTTTGTTCTTTAATTCTTTTAGGTCTTTGTTAAACATTTCTTTCATCTTGATCTTTGCCTCCATTCTTTCTCCGAGGTCCTGGATCATCTTCACTATCATTATTTCTGAATTATTTTTCTGGGAAGCTGCCTATCTCCACTTCATCTAGTTGTTTTTCTGGGGTTTTATCTTGTTCCTTCATCTGGTACAAAGTCCCATGCCTTTTCGTTTTGTCTGTCTTTCTGTGAATGTGGTTTTCCTTCCACAGGCTGCAGAATTGTAGGTTTTCTTGCTTCTGCTGTCTGTCCTGTAGTGGATGAGGCTATCTAAGAGGCATGTGCAAGCTTCCTGATGGAAGGGACTCGTGGTGGGTAGAGCTGAGTGTTGCTCTGGTGGGCAGATCTCAGTAAAACTGTTATCCACTTGACTGCTGGATGGGTGGGGCTGGGTTCCCTCCTTGTTGGTTGTTTGACCTGAGGCGACCCAGCACTGGAGCCTACGCTTCTCTTTGGTGGGGCTAATGGCAGACTCTGGGAGGGCTCACGCCAAGGAGTACTTCCCAGAACTTCTGCTGCCAGTGTCCTTTTCCCCACAGTGAGCCACAGCCACCCCCTGCCTCTGCAGGTGACCCTCCAACACTAGCAGGTAGGTCTGGTTCAGTCTCCCCTGGGGTCACTGCTCCTTCCCCTGGGTCCCAGTGCACACACTACTTTGTGTGTGTCCTCCAAGAGTGGAGTCTCTGTTTCCCCCAGTCCTGTTGAAGTCCAGCAATCAAATCCCTCTAGCCTTCAAAGTCTGGCTCTCTAGGAATTCCTTCTCCTGTTGCTGGACCCCCAGGTTGGGAAGCCTGACGTGGGGCTCAGGACCTTCACTCCAGTGGGTGGACTTCTGTGGTATAAGTGTTCTCCAGTTTTTGAGTCACCCACCCAGCAGCTATAGGATTTGATTTTACTGTGATTGCACCCCTCCTATCTTCTCATTGCAGCTTCTCCTCTGTCTTTGGATGTGGGGTATCTTTTTTGGTGAGTTCCAGTGTCTTCCTGTCGATGATTGTTCAGCAGTTAGCTGTGATGCCAGTGCTCTCGCAAGAGGGATTGAGTGCACGTCCTTCTACTCCACCATCTTGAACCTATCTTGTAGCAGGGTAACTGAGGACATGGGAAAAGACGTGACCCAAGAATCGGCTCACCTAACAAGCTGGGTGCGTGAGAATGTTTCAGGACTGCAAGCAGTACTGATTGCTCTGGGCACTGATCCACGCATGTCCTTGGTATAATTGGGAACATAAGAAAATAAGGAGGTGCATTGCTTAGATGTTCAAGGACGACACAGCCTGTGCTAAAAAGAACCTTTTTGTATTAGATAAAGCTTAAATAAATATGCCATAGTGGACTGAGGGCTTTGCTCTTTTGCCTGAGCGAGCAACAGCCCTCTACCACTGTGCTTTAACGCATACGTCTCGTGTGTTGGACTCATTTTCGTCCCTGACTGAACAACTGCAACACTATCTCTTTTCTCTTGTTCTTATTTTTCCTTTATTATTAAGTCATTTATATTTCCACAGGGTCAGGACTGTGTCTCCCATTGCAGACCTATGAACTTCATCTGGTAGTGGGGCTCTGGTTATAATAAAAGATGACCTCTAAGCAATTCTGTTTCTTTCTTTTTTTTGTTTTTTGCTGCATTGGGTCTTTGTTGCTGCGCGCGGGCTTTCTCTAGTTGCAGTGAGCAAGGGCTACTGTTTGTTGTGGTGCATGGGCTTCTCATTGTGGTGGCTTCTCTTGTTGCAAGCACAGGCTTAGGCATGCAGGCTTCAGTAGTTGCAGCACGTGGGCTCAGTAGTTGCGGCACGCGGGCCCTAGAGCGTGCGGGCTTCAGTAGATGTGGCACATGGGCTCAGTAGTTGTGGCTCACGGGCTCTGGTGCAGGTTCAGTAGTTGTTGCGCACAGGCTTAGTTACTCTGTGGCACATGGGATCTTCCCGGACCAGGAATCGAACCTGTGTTTGATGCATGGGCAGGTGGATTCTTAATCACTGCACCACCAGGGAAGTCCCACAATTCTGTTTCTTGTACAGTATTTTTTTTACATAAGTATTAATTTAGGCACTTGGTTTGGATACTACACTAATCATGTGCTCTTTCCCAAGAGAAGGCTTTATGGTCTGTCAAGAGAAAGGGAAGAAGGGGTATTTTTTAAATTTTGTAATTGCTTCTGGAGACTTTCCCACACTTACATCCCTGAGCTGGCCACAAAATGTTCTTTTTGAAAAGGCAAAATTCTTTCTCCATGAAGTTAGAGGCTAATGTCTTGCTTGGAGTGTTTAATAGGAGGAAACTTTCATTGTACCTCATCATGGATTTTTTTTTTTTCTGCTTGCTGACAGAGACAGAAGTCCTACCCCAAATGGGAAAAACATAGAAGATGAGTAAGTTATCGGGTAAAAGTAACTTGGCAGATTGAAAGTCAGTTAGTAACCATGAACTTCTAGTAGTAAAGAGTGTAATTTGGAAGCACCCTGAACGTTAGGTGCTCTCCTTGTGGCATAAATAGCCACTTAACAACAGATCCAAATCACTCTTTGCTTCTCCAGTGAATAGAGGAAATCCTAAGCCTAAAAGATTTTTAGTAGAGAAAATCCTGGGTTTACTCAGAAATATATTTTCTATCTTTAATAATAATACTCAATGTAAACATTTGTAATCGTTTAAAATGTGTTAAATTCTTGAGTTTAGTCATTTATAGAAGCATTAAAGTGTTACGTAAATATATTCAATTGGTCATTGTTTCTTAGAATTAAACCAACCTAGCCTTATTTTGAGGGGAGGGGTGATTGATGAGTTTGCTTTACCCTTCTTTACCTACCTGGTTTGTGTGTGTGTGTGTGTGTGCGCGCGCATTCTTTTTTGTTTTTCTTTTATTGAATGAAAGATTCTTTAAATTCTATAGTTCTTTTTTTTTAAAATTAATTAATTTATTTATTTTTGGCTGTGTTGGGTCTTAGTTTCTGTGCGAGGGCTTTCTCTAGTTGCGGCGAGCGGGGGCCACTCTTCATCGCGGTGTGTGGGCCTCTCACTGTCGCGGCCTCTCTTGTTGCGGAGCGTAGGCTCCAGATGCGCAGGCTCAGTAGTTGTGGCTCATAGGCCCAGTTGCTCTGCGGCATGTGGGATCTTCCCAGACCAGGGCTTGAACCCGTGTCCCCTGCACTGGCAGGCAGATTCTCAACCACTGCGCCACCAGGGAAGGCCTGTAATTCTATAGTTCTTTACAGTTTTTAAAAGTTTCACACACGATTTCATATAATCCCATAATAACCCCTTTTTTTCCCCACTACCCTAATTTTGCCCCTTCTCCCCCACATCACTGGTAACAACTAGTTTATTCTCTGTATCTGTGAATCTGCTTCTTTTTTGTTTTGTTCACTAGTTTGTTCTATTTTTTAGATTCCACATATAAGTGATATCATACAGTATTTGTCTTTCTCTGTCTGACTTATTTCACTTAGCATGATGCCCTCCAAGTCCATCTGTGTTGCTGTAAGTGGCAAAATTTCATTCTTTTTTATGGCTGAGTGGTATTGCAGTGTGTGTGTGTGTGTGTGTGTATACACACACACATATGTATATACCACATCTTCTTTATCCATTCATCTGTTGATGGGCACTTAGGTTGCTTCCATACCTTGCCAATTATAAATAATGCTGCTGTGAACATTGGTTTACCTACCTGTTTTGCATGAATTTTTTTCATCTTGGTATCTAAGAAGATGTCCAAAATTGGCAGTGCTACTGCTTCCTTTGTTTCTTTTGTTAACTTACTATGTTTTCTTCATTATATAGGTACAAACTGGAAAATTAGTTTTTTTTGAACCCTTATTTAACTTTACAATTTTTTTCTTATAATGTGTTCTGTAGAGTGTTTGGACTTGAAAATTATATTTATTACCACTTTAATAACAGACTGCACAAGAAGAAATGTAGGAGATAATAATTAGGTTTATAGCCTTTTAAAAAATTTTTATTTATTTATTTATTTATTTGGTTTTGCTGGGTCTTCGTTGTGGCAGGTGGGCTCCTTAGTTGCAGCTTGCGGGCTCCTTAGCTGTGGCATGTGAACTCTTAGTTTCGGCATGCATGTGGTAACTAGTTCCCTGACCAGGGATCGAACCTGGGCCCCCTGCATTGGGAGTGTGGAATCTTATCCACTGCGCCACCAGAGAAGTCCCTATAGCCTTTTTAATACAGAAAATGACCAGGTCTTGGCTTATAATGTTTCATATTATGACATTAGAAAACTTGGTAATTTTTGGTGTTTAACAATGACATGGGATTATTTTTTTGGAGGAATCTGGGCCAATGAAGGAAGTATTCTAAAGATTTGCCCTGAAGACAGAATCTTAAATTCTTAGTCTGTTTTTTTGGTTCTGTTTCCCTCCTATTTTTTATAGCTTTGTGGCTATCTTATTATCTTTCAAAAGTTTGTGAAGTTTAATTTTTTCCCCTTTTGCAGTTTTATGCAACTTGAATTTGATTAAAATAAACAAATGTGGAGCAATTCCAGAGATACTATTAACTATAATTACTTTTAAAGATACCGTATAGACATCTGGCCAAAGATTGTATATTACCTATGTAGGAGAAGGTTAAGGTGGGGGTAAACATCTGTTTGGAGGAAAATGATTAGAATCAAATTCATAGAATCACTATTGACTTTGCATGATTTCTGAATTAACCATCTTAATTTGTTCCAGAATCACTAAAATTGTAGATCTTTTTGTTGAGTAACAGTGTAATTTAACATAATCCTAATATAATGTTCTGAAATTAGACTAGAGTAATATAGAAAGCAGCAAATTCCTTCCAAGATATCTAGCCTCAAGAGATCTTTGCAGAAGCAGATACTAGGCTGTTCTTTCAGGCATTTAGAATATTAAGATTTGAAAGCTGGCTTGATTAGTGGATTTGAAAACAGAAAACACCACTTTTCATAGAATATCTGTCAAGATTTTTTCATTACATTTCATTTCATTTCATTTTTTCAGGTCATGAAACAAGTATGGTAGTAGACATTTTTCTTTCGTTTATTCCTATATTCATTTAACTGTGTGCAAAGTATCCTGCTAAGTGCTGGGGGGAATATGATTCGTGTAAGACACTGTGAATTTCACACGGAGCCTGAAGTTTACTAGTTTATAACACCCGGCCCACCAATGATAAGGCTTCATTTTCATCATTAAAGTTGTTTAGAAGGATCAAATTTAATCTGTTTGAATTTCACAACATTCTGTTGCTACTTACTCAGCTCAGACTTTCAGTAAACAACAAAATAGTCACATGAGTGCAGCAGAAGGAAGCAAAGTAAGCTGTATGATCCACAAGATGGGAGATGGATCCTGAATTATAAAGATTTTTCCACAGTATGAAATACTGAATTTTGATTCCCATAGTACACTACCTTTTGTTTTTATTTTCTCTCCTATTGTGAATTTGTGTTCATTGATAGTAAACTTACTTAAAAAATTAATGGGGGGACTTCCTGGTGGTGCAGTGGTTAAGAATCTGCCTGCCAATGCAGGGGACACGGGTTTGAGCCCTGGTCCGGGAAGAACCCACATGCCGTGGAGCAACTAAGCCTGTGCGCCACAACTACTGAGCCTGCGCCCTAGAGCCTGAGAGCCACAACTACTGAGTCCGTGTACCACAACTACTGAAGCCCACGTGCCTAGAGCCAGTGTTCCACAACAAGAGAAGCCACCACAATGAGAAGCCCACGCACCACAGCGAAGAGTAACCCCCACTCGCTGCAACTAGAGAAAAAAGTCCACGTGCAGAAATGAAGACCCAACGCAGTGAAAAATAAATTAAAAAATTAAAAAAAAATTAATGGGTATAAATCTGGAAGTATTGGGCCTGAGTCATTGGTTTGGATCAGGCTCTAATTGGGGCAAGCCATTAGAATTGCTTTTAGTTTCCACTATGTCTTAGCCTGCTTTGGCTGCCATAACAAAATACCATAAACTGGGAGGCTTAAACAATAGAAATTTATTTCTCACAGTTCTGGAGCCTGGGAAGTCTAAGCTCAAGGTGCCAGCAAGGTAGGTTTCATTCTGAGTCCTCTTTTGGCTTATAGGCACTGCCATTTCACTGTGTGCTCACATAAACTGTTCTTTGTGCATGTATGCAGGGAGAGAGAGGATAAACTCTCTGGTGTCTTGTCTTATAAAGGCACTAATTCCATTATGAGGGCCCTACCCTCATCACCTCATCTAACCTTAATTACCTCCCAAAGGCCCCATCTGCAGATCATCGCATTGGAGGTTAGGGCTTCAACATATGAATTTAGGGGAGACATAAATTGTTATTCATGTTTGAAGAGGAAATTAATCTTCATGCTTACTGTTTAGTTTATGTATAAACTGCTTCTTGAGAATTTAATAGCCATCAGAATCTTTTAGCTAATGAATTTCACATTTTCAGATTCACATAATCAAAACCTGTGGAATGTCCTCATTCTGAAGTCTACCAAATCCAAGTTGTTTTTTGCACAGGGAGAGCAAGCAGTAAACAGAATGGGAGTTGGACATGTGTTTGAGCGGTGATACTGGCTTGTTCTTATCTTTTGACTAAAGAAGTAGGTAACAATGTCCGCTCCGGTGAAACAACTCTGTCTCCTGTTCCCCTTAAAAAACAAGACTAAGGGACTTCCCTGGTGGCTCAGTGGTTAAGAATCTGCCTGCCAATGCAGGGGTCACGGGTTCGAGCCCTGGTCTGGGAAGATCCCACATCCCGCGGAGCAACTAAGCCCATGTGCCACAACTACTGAGCCTGCGCTCTAGAACCCGAGAGCCACAACTACTGAAGCCCACGAGCCTAGGGCCCGTGCTCCGCGACAAGAGAAGCCACTGCAATGAGAAGCCTGCGTACAGCGAAGAGTAGCCCCCGCTCGCTGCAGCTAGAGGAAGAAAAAGCCCGTGTGCAGCAACAAAGACCCAATGCAGCCAAAAAAAAAAAAAAAAGAGAGGCTAAAATTTTTCTTTTGACCACGTATGTCTCCTGATATGAAAACGTGCATTTAATTTTCTTTATAGTAGCTAAGATCAGTGAAACACAGAACTGTTACTTTTTTTTTTTTTTTTTTTTTTGGCGGTACGCGGGCCTCTCACTGTTGTGGCCTCTCCCGTTGCGGAGCACAGGCTCTGGATGCGCAGGCTCAGCGGCCATGACTCACGGGCCCAGCCACTCCACGGCATGTGGGATCTTCCCGGACCGGGGCACGAACCCGTGTCCCTTGCATCGGCAGGCGGACTCTCAACCACTGCGCCACCAGGGAAGCCCCAGAACTGTTACTTTTTAAAAAATGTAAATAGACTTAATTTTTTAGAGCAGTTTTAAGTTTACAGCAGAAAGTACAGAGAGTTCTCATATACTTCCTGTTCCCACATAGGCACAGCCTCCTTTATTCTCCATATCCCCTCCAGAACGGTACATTTGTTACAATAGATGAACCTTCACTGGCACATCATTATCACCCAGAGACCATAGTTTACATTAGGGCTCACTTGTTCATCTCTCCCTCCCTCTTCTCCTTGGCAACCACTGTTTTAAAATTTTATTTATTTATTTATTTTTGTCTCCATGGTTTTGCCTTTTCTAGAATGTCTTATAATTGGAATCATAGAGTGTATAGCCTTTTCAGATTGGCTTCTTTCACTTAGTAATATTCATTTAAGTTTCCTCCATGTCTTTTCACGGCTTGAAAGCTCATTTCTTTTTTGTATTGAATAATATTGCATTGTGTGGATGTGCCACAGTTTATCCATTCAGCTGCTGAAGGACATATTTGTTGCTTCCAAGTTTTGGCAATTATGAATAAAGCTACTATAAATATCCTTGTGCAGTTTTCTGTGTGGACATAAGTTTTCAGCTCATTTGGGTAAATACCAAGGAGTGCAGTTGCTGGATCGTATGGTTAAAACTATGTTTTTTGTTTGTTTGTTTGTTTGTTTTGGAGTATGTTTTGTATTGTAAGAAACCGCCAAACTGTCTTTCAGAGAGGCTGTAGTATTTTGCATTCCCAACAGCAATGACTGAAATTTTACATCACTTCACGTCTTTGCCAGCATTTGGTGTGTCAGTGTTCTGGATTTTGTCCATTGTAATGGGTGCATTGCTGTTACTTTTTGATTTGGTGGTTTATTTATGAAAATTCTAGGGACTGCTTGATTGTGTGAAAGTGTTATTAAATATCTTTCATGACAGACAACATATCAGAATAGAATCTAATTGCAATTGCCAAAGAATCTTAAGCGTCTAAATGTTTACTTTGCTTTAATATATATTTATACTCTGACTATAACTAGAATCACAAATCATATATGCATATAAAGAAGAGCTAGAAGGAAACTATAAATTTATTTATTTTATTTATTTTTATTTTTGTCTACGTTGGGTCTCTGTTGCTGCACGCGGGCTTTCTCTAGTTGCGGCGAGTGGGGGCTACTCTTCGTTGCTGGCCTTTTCTTGTGGAGCATGGGCTCTAGGCACGTGGGCTTCAGTAGTTGTGGCGCTCAGGCTCAGTAGTTGTGGCTCGCAGGCTCTAGAGTGCAGGCTCAGTAGTTGTGGCGCACGGGCTTAGTTGCTCCAAGGCATGTGGGATCTTCATGGACCAGGGCTCAAACCCATGTCCCCTGCATTGGCAGATGGATTCTTAACCACTGTGCCACCAGGGAAGCCCAGGAGGGCTTTTCTTAAACTGAAGCTCAATGTAGCCATCGTCTGTATTGGAGAGCCTTGAGTATTTCACTTTACTACTGGGGATTCCAGTATCCAGATTGGTACGAGACGGCATCATAACACGCTGACACAGCTACAGTCGGAGCCCCGGCCAGGCCACCCACATGCCGACAGCTCCAGGATGTGTGTTAAATATTTAATATTTGAGTTGATTTTAGTTATAATCCAGGCGTTTTGTTACGTCTTTGTGACATTTGTTTTTGTTAGGTACACATTTATAAAATCTTTTCTTAAACCTGGTCATTTTTTTCTGTATGTTTGATTATATTCCATAAATATGGCAATTTGATAAGAAGTAGAATGTGGGCTACCATGGATTTTAATGACTTTGTATATTTAAAACATTAATGATTCTTAAAATACCTAAAATACCATACCCATGGGTCGGTAATTCAGATTGCTAAATGACTTCTCACCTTAAAATTCTTAAATTCCACTCTTACATGTATTCTGTTAGGTTCCTTTGAAATTTGACAAATGTTCTCCTTGATTATGTTTTTCTTCAAACAAAGCAAAAATAAGACTTGAAAACAAATTACATCAGCAGCAAACAAAATATATAACAAATTATATATCACTTACGTGCTAAGTCATGTTGCAAGAGAAAAAGATTCAAAATTTAAAATAAAAATTTTGCTTTTATAAGAACGGCATTGCAGGAAGTAAGGAGGGGAGTGCTCACCAGTTAGATGGTGAGGATTGTCATCTCATTTTCTTAGTACATCAAAATTATATTTGTCTTTTTTATAAGAGACCTGTTTTGTGTGGGGAGAGGAGAGGGGAGTGGTCTGACTTATCAGCAGGGAGGAGAGTTCTCATGGTGCACAGGTAGGAAAGAGAAGACTTGACTCTCAGGTAGATGACATGAGATCTCATGATACTCAACCTTGGAGAGGGACATAGATGGAGCCAGTAGTCATACATGTTAGCAAACTTCAGAAAGACTGTTTGTTAGGCATACTGATAACAAACATTTGAAAGTGAACATTGTGTTTGTCGAGGAAAATGTTATGGATTTATCATTTGATTCTTTTTTTCTAAGCATTGAAATAAAATGTTGCCTTATTGTGGAGAACCTGATTTCTTCATGTAAATCAGGGAATCCTAAAGCTTGTCCCACAGAATATCAGTACCTCAGGTTATTTTTTTGGAAGAAAAAAAGCATTTAGTGATCAATTAGAATTGGAAAATGCCATATACTATATTTCTTTCTTGGAAATGGGTGTTAACATATTAAAGACACAAAGACATTCTGCACAGAGAAACATGTTTGACTTTCTTTGACTTAGGGTTTCTCAAACTTATTCAGTCCATGGAAGCTCTTCTCCCTGACCCCTACACCATAGCAACCGTAATAATTTTCTGTGGAACAGGTGGTCTATAATAGTTAACACTTACATTATTCTTACTATATGCCAGGCACTGTTTTAAGTGCTTTACTTATATTAATTTGTTAATCTCTGCTGTGCCTCTATCTTCTTTTTTCCTCCATCCCAAGTACTAATGGCTCACAAACTGTGATTCATGGAACAAGAGAAAGTGTAGCCACAAGAAGCTGAGGGCCCGGACTTGGAGCCTTGACTGGGTTAGAATCCTAGTTGATTAAATCCCATTTATGGCTTGTGATCTTGAGCCAGTCACTTAATCTGTGCTGCAGTTTTTTTTAAAGATAGAAACAAAACTTTGAGTTATTATGAAAATGTTCAAACGTAAGAAAAGTAGAGAATAGTAACCCTTCACCTAATTTATCAATTGTTAATATTTTTTTATATTTTCTTTCCTTTTTTTTTTTCTGGAGTACTTTAAAGTATATGCCATGATATTTCATTTTAACTTTAGTGTGTGTCTCTAAACTACATAACACAATATGATTATACGACCAACACAAGTAACACTAATTCCTTAATATTCAGTGGTCCCCTAATTGCCCCCAGAAATGTCTTTTATTGCTGGTTTATTCAAACCAGGATCTGATCATAGACCACAACATTGCATTTGGTTGTTGTATCTGTAAGGAAAATCAGAAGTAAAGATGAGGTTGAGGGAGTCATTTTTGGATTTTAGTAATGAAGTAGGACATAGATTCCCTGCAGAGACTGAGGGGTAGGAAAGAGGATTTGGAGTCTGGAGAGGCTAGAAAAGATTTGGGATAAATATAGTCAGAGGTGGAGAAATAGACGCTAGGTAGCTTTGGTGGATGAGAATGCCCAGCAACAGAAGCATTGAGAGTCAGTAATGGATACCACCTTAATCAAATGATCAAACTCAACATCGTCAATAGACAAATTGGCATCTCTGCCTCATATATGATATTTCTGCCCCAAAATCATAAACCTACTCTAATGAGTAATTTTGCAAAACAGCCACCCTAGACTCTTCAAAAAGTCTGGGGAGACAGGATCATTGCGGGTCATCTTGGAGACTGGCTACTTACTATAAGGAGGAACAAGTTTTCTAAGTAAAGAAAACCATTTATTGGGACATTCAAGTGACTATTCTAGTAGGCTTGAATATAAGGAATATGGAGTTTAGAAAAGATCAAGATTGGGAGTTGTCGTGATAATGATGATGATAGTACTGTTAAAATGTAATTTTCCAAAAAAGTCAAATTGTTACCCTCCTACAGAAACAAAAACGAACACACGTTAAAGAATTAATTTTACTCATATTATGTGAGACAACCAGGCAGATACAACCGATTCAAAGGAAAAATCAAAGCAGCACAAATTAATGTGATGTAAAGGCATGGTATGAATTGTAAATTGAGACTAGGCAAAACTAGATTTTTCCCCCACTCCCCTAGGAAGGAGGGGGGATGTCAATTAAATTACTATTTGACAGGACATAATTTACGTATCTATCAGTAGTATACCACTTACGAAGAGTTGCTAAGTAGCTCCAAGTCATTTAACTGGACTAGAATCTGATAGCCTGGAAAAGTGTGCTATAGAGGATACATAGGATATTTTGTTCTGAGTTCCTCATTTAATCCTCACTACAATCCAGCAGGGGAGATAATCTTATCTCTATACCAGAAATGACAAAATTGAGGCTTAGAGTGGATGACTAACTTGCCCAAGATCTTACTTAGGGAAGTGGAAAGAGTACTGAACACAGGTTATTTTGACTCCTTAATCTGTAGTTTTAATCACCCATAACAGATATAAAAATGGCACTATGTAGATAAACAGGAGGAAACCACTAGTTTCCTGTGCTGTGTTCTGAAGGAGTTGGAGAAAAGGTGGGGTCGTAGAGGATATCACAACCAGAAGCTCCTTGAGCCAGAGCATTGAGATGTAAAAGATCCTGGGATATTTGGGGAACAATTAGTACAAAGAAATGTCAGCAATCCCCATCTTCCTGCTTAAAAGAAGAAATCATTCTGTTGGTTACTGAAAATGAGGTTTGGACCATTTTAGTGAGTTTGTGCATTTTAGGAGACAGTTTATTACTCTGGAAATAATAGGATTTAGGAGGCAGAAAGACTTTAGTTAAAATTCCCAGTATTACAGTTTACTAGTTAAGTTGGGTGAGTTGCTTAATCTTTCTGAGCCTCAGTTTCTTCATATACAGAATAAGAAAAATATTTATACTTCAGCTAGAATTAGTAATATAATATATGTGATACTATATGTAAAACTCCTAAATAGTGCTTGGCATATGGTTTGTATTTAATAATCATAGCTATTATTATATTAAAATCCTGCTATGTGGTAAAGTGTTAATTCTCTTTACTCCTTCAGGAAAGTCATTTACTTCAGGGATCTGTATTTAGATCCAGTGGATACAGAATATATTACAAGGGTCCTCCACAGCTAAAAGAAGAGACCAGTTGCAGAGTTAGTGTTTTTTAAATTAAACATAAACATTTGCATAAGTAATGTACAAGTAAGACTTTCCTCTTTATAAAGTTAGGTTTCAGTTATTTGTCTTTGAGAGCCATGTCCATCTGCAGTGGAATAAGCTTTTAGACACAATGATAACAGTCTTGTAAGAAGCTAAGTCATATGCAGCTGGGGGTTTTTTTAATAACTTTTTTCAATATCCTAAAGCGCTAGCTAAAATTTTCAGTTTTGGAAAAGGAATTTGTCATGTATTGGCTTTTTCACGGATACCACCTTATCTATATAAGCGTGACTACATGTTATTAAAATTCCAGATGGCTGCTATTGGAGTTCAAGAAAAATAGGAGTTGTAGAGAAAACCAGCCAACTTCCAGGACAGTCCTCTTTACATGGCAGAATTTGGAGAGTGACTAGGATTCACCGTTGATGCTATACAGACGCTTTCTCTTTTGTGCTGGCATTCGGACTGGTCAGTCTCTCAGAGAACAATCTAAGTAGACTTCGAAGAGACTGCTGTATAATCCAGAAAGCTTTTTTTTTTTTTTTTTTGTCACCTTATGGTTTAGCTTACCTCTTCATTGACCAAAATATTTGTATCCATCATTCAAGACACTTCTTTCTAAGAGGTGTTACCTGGAGACTTAAGTTATCTACAGAGTTAATAATTGGTTCGTTGCTTTAATTGGGGCAGAGAGAGTTGAGGGGGTGTGTGTCTTTGGGGTTCTTTGGAGAAGAACGAAGTTTCAAGTATGCTAAGGGTGTAGGAGACTTGATCAACAACTGGATAAATTCCAGAAGGCTTGATGAAAAGCATTGTTAGCTTAAGTTAGGAAAGGTAACCTGGGGAATTAAAATTTTAGGAAGATATGTGCCAAAGGAACTTGGCATATGGGGATGTAGCTGAACACTGCAGGATTTCTATCCCAGTTGTGTCTAAGACCCTTGAAAGACCCCATAGTCTTTATCATCAGGCTCTCTGGCTTGAACAACAGGGGTACTCAAGTACTTGATAAATGAATAACTAAACGTTTAAATTTGTAATGTAGATAAGTGAAATACTCATAGCTTTGGGGTCTTTGTTTTGTCAGATACCCCTCTTTTTGTCTTCTTTCTGTTCTATGTCAATATCTTGGGGTCTACTGGTAGAGTTCCAGAAGCAGACTACATGTCTGGATCCCCAAAATTAGCCTCTTTGTTTTCCTGGAATAAAGCCCTAGATTTCATTGTGAATAATCACATTTGATTATGTTGTTATTTTCAAGTTCAAGTTTAGTAGATTATAAATAAAACAAATCGTCCCTTTAACAGAAAGCACCTTTCTCCATTTGTTGATGATTTAAAATTTTCTTTTATCCACTATATATAGAAACTCCAGGCAACCTGTGTGTTTCTCTTACTATTTAACTTAGGGAATTTGACATTGATGGGAATTAAAACCACCCTTTCAGCAAACCCTGCCAACTTTGGAGGCCTTGTCCTCTTTTTCAAATTGGCTACAAATCTCTCTTTCTTTCTCTGCCGACATCTTTAATTCTTCTCTGACTTTAATGTCTACATCTGGAAAGGTCTTTGGATAAAATGTATATGAAGGCCACAAGTGGATTTCTATAAAACAGTACTCTTATTCCTGGCATTTCCTTGCTGTTATTTCGGTTGTCTGAACGGCCAGGAGATTCAGATACCACCCATGTTTTACAGACCTTTCAATAGTAAAACAGGCAGCTATATTCCATGCATGGAGCACAAGTGAGACAGACAAATAAAAGACCTATTGGCTTTCTGTTCTCTGCTCCCTCTTTTCAGTCCTTAGTTCACCATAAACTGCAGAGATTGACACTACATCTAAGGAGCAAAGAAAAACAAGGGAACAAACGTTCATTTTTCTTTTTCAGTATAATGCTAAAATACCTAAGTCCTGTTTAAACATCATCAACTACATGTAAAAACAAAATGGATTTGAGATGTGTTTGTGTGTGTGTGCGTGCGTGTGGCACGTGGAGGGAAGCAGAGAATGAAAAATAAGTTTTATTTATTAGTAGGCTTATCCCCTAGGTGGGACAGTTGGGAAAGCTACCCTGGAGGGACCATGGGAGTGATGCTTTATGAAGAGAGAATCAGGGGATGCCCATACCACACACCCTAAATGAGTTTTGCCTCAGGCTTGTGCCCTTCTGGTCTATCAGCATGAAGGAATAAGATCGTAAATAAAATCTGTTTTTCTCTTTTAAATGGCTTTACAAGTTCATGTTGTGGATTGAAATTTTCAGTTAAAGGAGAAGGCTAAAGATATGAAATTGAGAACTAAACAAAATGGATGACAAATGGCTAGGGTAGTGAAGCATTCACTGGCTTGTCAGTTAGGCTTTATAAATTAGTGAAGAGCCCACTAGAGCCAAATATTACTCTCCAGGGTGTTTGTTGTCTTCAGAGTGTTGAGGTTATTTTTATTAACTAGACTGTATTAAGAATATCTTTTCTGTATCATTGCTTTTATTTTTTAATTTTGTTCCTGTTTCATTGCTTGATGTTGCTGAAAGAAAACCTTTCCAACTTGGGTCCAGTGGTTGGTGACTACAGATTGTGACAGTAGACAGATTAAGAGGAGAAAAGACAAAGTTTATTTAAGCTTGCATGGTATACATGAGGGAGTGCTCAATAGCCAGTGATAAAAGGTTTATATATCAAATTTAACAAGGGTGGTGGTGGTCAGTTTAGGGCTTCAGTGAGAAGGTATGGAATGTTCTATTGGGCTTTTAAAATAAATTTTATGTGTTTATTTATTTATTTTTGGCTGTGTTGGGTCTTCGTTGCTGCACGCGGGCTTTCTCTAGTTGTGGCGAGCGGGGGCTACTCTTCGTTGTGGTGCGTGGGCTTCTCATTGCAGTGGCTTCTCTTGTGGTGGAGCACGGGCTCTAGTCGTGCAGGCTTCAGTAGTTGTGGCTCATGAGCTTAGTAGTTGTGGCTTGTGGGCTCTAGAGCGCAGGCTCAGTAGTTGTGGCACATGGGCTTAGTTGCTCCATGGCATGTGGGATCTTACCGGAACAGGGATCGAACCTGCGTCCCCTGCATTCGCAGGCAGATTCTTAACCACTGTGCCACCAGGGAAGACCTGGGTTGTAGTTTTCTATTGAAAAAAATTTCTCTCTGCAATCATAAAATTTCTTTCTACAGTCACCCCCATTTTGATCAATTATAGCAAAGTAAGATTACCCTTATTTATAAAATAAGTCTAATATAATTAAATTTGGCCTAATTATTTACATAAAGGCAGCAAGAATGATAACTGACCACATAGACCTTTTCAATTTTTCTTTGCTGGACTTAAAACTCTCTTGAGGCCAGAAAGCCAAGCCAAGAACTCACCACCAGACTTCACCTGCAGTAATCTATCGGTTTGGGTGAATTCCTCTCTTCTTGAGGTCCCCTAAATGTCTTAAAGTTCCTGAGCTTGCTACCAGTGACCTTCCTTATTCACCTGTTAGGCTGGTAACCTGTAAGTTAAGTGCCAGGCTAACTTCCAAGAGGGCTTTGTAAACACTGGTTCTTTATATCAACCATATAGTTCCTTAAAACTGTCTGGTCGTATCTAATTCTATGCCCATCATTCTCAAATGTGGCATTTCAGTCCAAGCCTTGATAATATAACCAATGTTTCCAATTGTGTACTGATACAAAGAGAACTTATTAGAATAACTGTATTGCCATGAAAATAAGAATATGAAATAAGAGTTTCCAAAATCTAGAGGGTTCAGGCAGGGAGAAAAAGGTATATGTTTTATTTTTGTTTACAAAGGTATAATCTATGAAGTGGTTTGAGTTATAGATAGCTTAAGAGAATAGAGAAACGGGGTATGTTATCTCCAGAAAATAGAACATTAAAGAACCAGCAATGTTCCAAACAAACAAAGAAAAAAACTATTAAAATCATAATTGTTCTTCATCAGTTGATTTGGTCACATGTAATTAATTCTCTTTCTGCTTGATCTTGGGTTATCAATTTTATGAATCCATCAGCCTCTTCCCTAGAGTTCTGGACTCCTTGCTCAGTCCAGTGGTATGACCTTGCAGTTATTTAAGCAATGCCATCAGAAGCTTGTATCTCAGATTACTTGTCATAGTCCTCTCTATGGGTCTCTAAAACTGTCCCTTTGTTGAAGATGAAGCATTCTGGTTTGTAGCTGATTGTAAGAGCTTTCAAGAAAGCATGAGAGTAAGACAATAACTATTTGTGAATGACAAAATACTTAAAATGGCTGTGGTTAAAGATCTGATGAGAGTTCATTATAAAAATAATACAATTGATGAGAAATTTGGTTTCTGTGACATAACACATTTTAAGATAATAACTGGAATTATGATTCATAACATTGTATTAGGACATATCAAAGACTTCAGGGGCATTTGCAAATTTCTAGGAACTGTGTATATTGGGTTGCCAAAAAGTTCATTCGGGTTTTTCCATAACATATTATGGAAAAACCCAAATGAACCTCTGGCCAACCCAATAATTTCTGAAGTACTTATATTAATAACATTTACTCATATAAATATAATCTACGGAAGGTTAAGCATCACTTCTTATTTGACAGTGTTTCCCATGCAGTTTAACGTGTCAAATAAACTTAATTATCTCAAACATCTCTCTTTTTAAAAGATGAAAGAACAGATCCTTTGAGATTTTCAAGATCAAGATTTTATTTAGGATTTCATTTGGGGAAGGCAAAATATCAAAAGTTGTCAAAATGTCAAAAGGTTTGAACACTTGATTAAATAGATCACAGGTCACTTTTTAAAAAAGGAAGACTTAGTTCTCTTAAATAAAGACATGGTAAAGCACCGGAAGTTATTCCAATGGACACAGAAGTTTTGTTTTCTTAGGTGGATTACTTAGAAGGTAAATAAAAATCTGTTACAGCCTCTTAAGAGCAGACCAATAGTCCAGTCATCTTTGTTCTTTTAAGAGAGAAAAGAACCTAGTTCTAGTTGCATGTGTACACTATTGATATTAAAGTTCATTTTAGGACTTCCTTGGTGGCACAGTGGTTAAGAATCCACCTGCCAATGCAGGGGACACAGGTTCAATCCCTGGTCCAGGAAGGTCCTACATGCTGCAGAGCAACTAAGCCCATGTGCCACAAGTACTGAGCCTGTGCTCCAGAGCCCGTGAGCCACAACTACTGAGCCTGCGAGCTGCAACTACTGAAGCCCATGCACCTAGAGCCTGCATGCTGCAACAAGAGAAGCCACTGCATTGAGAAGCCTGCACACTGCAACGAAGACCCAATGCAGCCAAAAATAAATTAATTAATTTAAATAAATAAAGCTCATTTTAAAACCTTATAATAAATCCATTCAATCTTAACTACCTTCACCACATGAGATAAATTTCTCTCACTCTTTGTTTTCCCCACAGACCCTTTACAACTTTCTTTATCAATTCACCTTTTTGTCCTTTCACTTTCCTCTTTCTCTGGAACAATCTTTAAACGACCTCCAAACAACTACTTTAGGACAAAATTACTCATTTTTCCCCCCCTCAATAAAAACATATCCTACATTCCTTGAATACTTTTCATACACAGATGTTTCCCTTAACTCTTATTTGTTTCTAGTAGTTTTGGTTACATATAAAATAATGATAATTAAAAAATTATTTATTTATGTATTTGGCTGTGTTGGGTCTTAGTTGCAGCACGCAGGATCTTCTTTGTGGAATGCAGTGTCTTTTGTTGTGGCATGTGGGCTTCTCTCTAGATGTGGCGTGTGGGCTCTAGAGCGCGCGGGCTCAGTTGTTGCAGCGTGTGTGCTCTCTAGTTGTGGCGCACAGGCTCTTCATTGCGGTGCGCAGGCTTCTTTCTAGTTGTGGCGCGCAGGCTCCAGTGTGTGTGGGCTCATAGTTGCAGCACGTGGGCTCTCTAGTTGTGTCACGCAGGCTCTAGAGCATGCAGTCTTAGTTGATCTGTGGCATGTGGAATCTTAGTTCCCTGACCAGGGATTGAACCCATGTCCCCTGTGTTGGGAGGCAGATCCTTGACCCTGAACCACCAGGGAAGTCCAAAAATGATGATAGTTTTTTTTTTTTAATTTTATTTATTTTTTTACACAGCACGTTCTTATTAGTTATCCATTTTATGCACATTAGTGTATATATATCAATCCCAATCTCCCAGTTCATCACAGCACCCCCACCCACCCCCCCACCGCTTTCCCCCCTTGGTGTCCATATGTTTGTTCTCTACATCTGTGTCTCAATTTCTGCCCTGCAAACTGGTTCATCTGTACCATTTTTCTAGGTTCCACAAATATGCGTTAATATACGATATCTGTTTTTCTCTTTCTGACTTACTTCACTCTGTATGACAGTCTCTAGATTCATCCACGTCTCTACAAATGACCCAATTTCGTTCCTTTTTATGGCTGAGTAATATTCCATTGTATATAGGTACCACATCTTCTTTATCCATTCATCTGTCTGTGGACATTTAGGTTGCTTCCATGACCTGGCTATTGTAAATAGTGCTGCAATGAACATTGGGGTGCATGTATCTTTTTGAATTATGGTTTTCTCTGGGTATATACCCAGTAGTGGGATTGCTGGATCATATGGTAATTCTATTATTAGTTTTTTAAGGAACCTCCATACTGTTCTCCATAGTGGCTGTATCAATTTACATTCCCACCAGCAGTGCAACAGGGTTCCCTTTTCTCCACACCCTCTCCAGCATTTGTTGTTTGTAGATTTCCTGATGATGCCCATTCTAACTGGTGTGAGGTGATACCTCATTGTAGTTTTGATTTGCATTTCTCTAATAATTAGTGATGTGGAGCAGCTTTTCATGTGCTTCTTGGCCATCTGTATGTCTTCTTTGGAGAAATGTCTATTTAGGTCTTCTGCCCATTTCTGGATTGGGTTGTTTGTTTTTTTAATATTGAGCTGCATGAGCTGTTTATATATTATGGAGATTAATCCTTTGTCCGTTGATTCATTTGCAAATATTTTCTCCCATTCTGAGGGTTGTCTTTTCGTCTTGTTTGTAGTTTCCTTTGCAAGAGCTTTTCAATTTCATTAGGTCCCATTTGTTTATTTTTGTTTGTATTTCCATTACTCTAGGAGGTGGATCAAAAAAGATCTTGCTGTGATTTATGTCAAAGAGTGTTCTTCCTATGTTTTCCTCTAAGAGTTTTATAGTGTCCGGTCTTACATTTAGGTCTCTAAGCCATTTTGAGTTTATTTTTGTGTATGGTGTTAGGGTGTGTTCTAATTTCATTCTTTTACATGTAGCTGTCCAGTTTTCCCAGCACCACTTATTGAAGAGACTGTCTTTTCTCCATTGTATATCCTTGCCTCCTTTGTCATAGATTAGTTGACCATAGGTACGTGGGTTTATTTCTGGGCTTTGTATCCTGTTGCATTGATCTGTATTTCTGCTTTTGTGCCAGTACCATATTGTCTTGATTACTGTAGCTTTGTATTATAGTCTGAAGTCAGGGAGTCTGATTCCTCCAGGTCTGTTTTTTTCCCTCAAGACGGCTTTGGCTATTTGGGGTCTTCTGTGTCTCCATACAAATTTTAAGATTTTTTGTTCTAGTTCTGTAAAAAATGCCGTTGGTAATTGTATAGGGATTGTATTGAATCTGTAGATTGCTTTGGGTAGTATAGTCATTTTCACAATATTGATTCTTCCAATCCAAGAACATGGTATATCTCTCCATCTGTTTCTATCATCTTCAGTTTCTTTCATCAGTGTCTTATAGTTTTCCACATACAGGTCTTTTGTCTCCCTAGGTAGGTTTATTCCTAGGTATTTTATTCTTTTTGTTACAGTGGTAAATGGGAGTGTGTCCTTAGTTTCTCTTTCAGATTTTTCATCATTAGTGTGTAGGAATGCAAGAGATTTCTGTGCATTAATTTTGTATCCTGCAACTTTACCAAATTCATTGATTAGCTCTAGTAGTTTTCTGGTGGCATCTTTAGGATTCTCTATGTATAGTATCATGTCATCTGCAAACAGTGACAGTTTTACTTCTTTTTTTCCAATTTGTATTTCTTTTATTTCTTTTTCTTCTCTGATTGCCGTGGCTAGGACTTCCAAAGCTATGTTGAATAAGTGTGGTGAGAGTGGACATCCTTGTCGTGTTCCTGATCTTAGAGGAAATGCTTTCAGTTTTTCACCATTGAGAATGATGTTTCCTGTGTATTTGTTGTCTATGGCCTTTATTATGTTGAGGTAGGTTCCCTCTATGCCCACTTTCTGGAGAGTTTTTATCATAAATGGGTGTTGAATTTTGTCAAAAGCGTTATCTGCATCTATTGAGATGATCATGTGGTTTTTTCCTCCAAAATGATGATAATTTTTAATCATTAGTAACCTTTATAGAGAAAACTAGTTAGTAGACAACAGAATTGCCTGTCATATACTAGCATTTTGTAGCAGATTAGCACATTTGATGAATATATTATCTCATAACTTCTAGACATATATGCTTCTTCATAGTATACCTTCTCAGTGTGACAAGAACATGTTTATTAACAGACCTAAATATCTTTAGTCTCTTTGTAAGAATAAGAAAACAAAAGTATATGCACTTAAACTTATATTCAGTAATAATGTTTCAATGTTTTATCTTATTTAGGAATGACCCACATATTCAATAAATATCTATTATTTAACATAGTATAACTTGAAGGTTCAAGTTACCAAAAAGATTTTGGAAAGTACTTCAAAGCAGTCACATTTTAAAACACAATTATTGTTGAAATAAAATTTGTCAGAATAATGATTCAATTTGATTAAAATCAAACCTGTGAGTTTTATTATCTTAAGCATCTAGTAAATATAATAGTAGCTTATTTGACTAGTAAGTCCAAGTAGAATAAAATGTACGTCTGCATTAAACTTAATGCTGACAAGTTTGAGGACCTTCCTGTTTTATTAAACCAACAATACTAAAGTTTTGTTATTTACCAAATCACATTATTTTCAAATCACATGAACTTGAAAAATATTTTGGTTATTTCGTATATTTCTGAGAGTTTTAGGAATATTTACGGTAAGTCCCCTACATACGAATAAGTTCCGTTCTGAGAGCAGGTTCATAAGTCCAGTTTGTTCGTAAGTCCAACAAAGTTAGCCTAGGTACCTCACTGACACAATCGGCTATGTAGTACTGTAATGTAAAAGGTGTATAATACTTTTTGCACAAATAATACGTAAAGAACAAACAAAAAATAAACATTTTAATCTTACAGTACAGTACCTTGAAAAGTACAGTAGTACAGTACAACAGTTGGCATACAGGGGCTGGCATTGAGTGAACAGGGAAGAAGAGTTACTGACTGGAGGAGGGAGAGGAGTTGGGAGATGGCTGAGCTGAAGGATCATCAGCAATAGGAGACGGAGGGCAAGCTGCAGTTTCACTCATGCCTGACGTTGATGGCACAGGTTCTGGTTCCTTGCTGGATTCAATTCTATCTACCCTCTTGAAAAAATGATCCAGTGATCATAGATGACATGATAGCAACGGATTGCATTCTAAATTGCTGCTGCAACCTTCTTGTACCATTCTACGTTCGGGTCCTGTGCTTCAAAAACTAACAGTGCCTCCTCAAATAAAGAAAATCCCCTTGTCATATCCTGCATCGTGAATCTCTTCAGTTCTTTAGTTACTTCTTCCTCTTGTCGCTCCACGCTCAATTATTTTCACTTTTGTTTCCCTCATTATTGCTTGGCGCTTCTTAGCAGTACCTGCTACATCACTGCTGCTTTTACACTTGCTTCCGGACATCCTGGGCTTGAAATAAAGGTACTACTATCTTTACTGTACTACTGTACTCTATACAGTACTGTACAGTAAAGTACACAAAAGCACAACCACTTGTAGAGGATGCACGCACGTGACAGTGTACTCCAGACATGCGAACTAACTTATGTGATTGGACCTTTTTATCTAAGTGGTTGCTTTTGTGTATTCCTTGAGTCCTTAGAGGGAGTCGGCAGGGGTCTGGAATTCCAATGACTGTAGGAAGTTGAGGGGCTGGAGTGCAATGGGCAAGCCTTAGAGGAGCCAGCTTGGGAAATCTTAAGTTTTTCCAAAGGAGCCTTGAAAGTTCTAAATTATTCTTAGTAAAATCATGTCAACAAGGGAGAAAGTAAAGTTAGTGCCATAGTGGCAGAGCGTATAGTCAGCAGGGGTTTGAGAAGGAGGATTTCAGTTGACTAAGTTCCCATGACAGGAGTAGGATCAAGTAGGGAGAACAGAGAGGCCTTGAAACAAAAATCCAAGAAGGCTTGCAGCCTGAGAAAACAGAGGCTTCGAAGCAAAGAACAGAGAGGCCTTGAAACCAAAGCCAGGAATAACTTCCAGCCCAAGGTGTACCTTAAAAAAAGAAGCCTGGGACCCTAACCCCGCTTCAGAGAATATGCTAATTCAAAATGTGACTCAAACCATATGCCTTTTTATGGCTTAGGCATGGATCCAAGGGATATCCGCCCCAAAAGCTACAGAAGTGACATGTCTATTTAAATCTTTTACCCATTTTAAAATTCAGTCATTTTGTGTTATTAGTGAGTTATAAGAACTTTAAAAAAATATATTCTGAATACAAGTTTGTTATCAGAAATATTATTGGCAAGTATTTTCTCCCAGTCTGTGGCTTGTCATTTAATTGTCTTTTGAACTACAAAAGTATTTGATTTGGATAAAGACCAGCTTATGAATTTGTTTCTTTATGGGTTATACTTTAGCTGTTGTATTAAAGAGCTGTTTACATAATCAAAAGTTCTCAAAGATGTTCTCTTCTGTTTTTTTCAAAAAGTTTTATAATTTTAGGTTTTATATTTTTGTATATGATCCGTTTTGAGTTAATTTTTGTGTATTTGTGAGTTAATGTTTTCATACATTCTAAGTGGAGGAGAGAATTGGTTCTTTAAGAATGAACCAATTTTTTATGTATAAAGCAGAGATTTATAGTACCTAAACAGATAAACAGGATATTTGTGGCATTAAACTTTTTTGAGGGTAGGGCACAATTAAGTTTAAAATGTCTAGAGGCACTTCTTAGGAATGTGATAATGAAAACTTAAGGAACACAGTCTATTTTAAACTTTATGCATGTGGGTGCACAGTTATTCCAGCCCCATTTGTTGAAAAGACTATCCTTTTTTGCATTGAATTGCCTTTTCACCTTTGTTGAAAATCAATGGACCATGAATATAACGGTTTTTTTTTTTTTTTTTTGCGGTATGCGGGCCTCTCACTGTTGTGGCCTCCCCCGTTGCGGAGCACAGGCTCCGGACGCGCAGGCTCCGGACGCGCAGGCTCAGCGGCCATGGCTCACGGGCCTAGCCGCTCCGCGGCATATGGGATCCTCCCAGACCGGGGCACGAACCCGTATCCCCTGCATCGGCAGGCGGACTCTCAACCACTTGCGCCACCAGGGAGGCCCCTAACGGTTTATGTTTGAACTCTCAATTTTGTTCCACAGATCTGTGTCAGAAAACTTGGTTTTAAGATCACATATAATAGGTAAAATAATTTTTCAGGTGCTTTAAAAATTAGCACCTCAAGATTATTTCCTTATAATTTTTATGTGAAAGAAATGCATAATTTTTCGTTGAAGGAAAATGCATGTTTATATTTTTCTCCAAGTAAAAATTTGCATCTGAAATTTTTATTTCATAGTGAAATGGATGGGAAAAGATGGCTTTCAAAAATTTTAGTTCAAATATATTTTGCAAGGTCAGGGAACTATTTGATTTTTCTTTAAGAATGAAATTATTTAGATTTCTTCCAAACACCTGTTTGTTTAACTCAAAACATTAAAGAACCAGCAATGTTTCAAACAAAAGTCATAAAATATAATCATTCTCATCAGTTCACTAAATCCCATGTTACTAATTCTTATTTTGCATGAGTTCTGTTTTTCCATTAGAGTTCTGGAAATTCTTATCCATTTCAGTTGTATGATTTTAAAGTTATCAAAACCTGTATTCTAGAGTACTTATCAATCCTTTCCATGAATCTTTCTGAAGATGAAGTACTTTTGCAAATGTATCAGAGTTAAATAGTAAGTGTCTAAAAATGACAAAAGACTTTAAAAAATGGCCATGATTAAAGATCTGATAGACTTTTAATAAGAAAACTTAGTTATTTCTGTGACACAACAATTTAAGATAGGGACTTCCCTGGTGGTCCAGTGGTAAAGAATCTGCCTTCCAATGTAGGGGATGCGGGTTCGATCCCTGATCAGGGAACTAAGATCCCACATGCCGCGGGGCAAGTAAGCCCGTGTGCCACAACTACTGAGCTCTCGCGTCTCAACGAGATAGCCTGCGTGCCGCAAACTCCAGGGCCCCTGCGCTCTGGACCTTGCCCACCACAACTACAGAGCCCACGTGCCCTGGTGCCCACATGCCACAACTAGAGAGAGAAAACCCACATGCCACAACTAGAGGGAAGCCCGTGTGCCACAACAAAGAGCTCATCCTGCAGCTAAAGATCCTGCATGCCTCAACAAAGACCCCGCGTGTCACAACTAAGACCCGATGCAGCCAAAAAAAAAAATTATTTTTTAAGATAATAATTGGACAACAAGGATATTGACACATTCTATGATCTTCAAACAATTTTTAGAATACCTGTATTAGTAACATATGTCCACACACATATAATCTAAAAGGCTTATCATTCATCTGACAGAGATGAAAGACCTGTGTATTGAAAAACTACAAGACAGTAATGAAAGCAATAGAAGAAGACAAGTGGAAAGATAACCTGTACTATTGATTGGAAGAATTAATATTGTTAAATGTCCATACTACCTACATCTACAGATTCAATGCAATCCCTATCAAAATTCCAATGGTATTTTTCACAGAAATAGAGTCAACAATCCTAAAACTTGTATGGAACCACAAAAGACACTGAGTAGCCAAAGCAGTCTTGAGAAAGAACAACAAAGGTGGAGGCATCACACTCCCTGATTAATTTAAACTATATTACAAAGCTATAGTAATTAAAACAGTATGGTTTTGGCATAAAAACAGACACATAGATCAATGGAACAGAATAGAGAGTCCAGAAGTAAACCCAAATATATATGATCAATTAATTTACCACAAAGGAGGCTAGAATATACAATGGGGAAAGTACAGTTTCTTCCATAAATGGTATTGGGAAAGTTGGACAGCCAGATGCAAAAGAAGGAAACTGGATCACTATCTTACACCATACACAAAAATTAACTCAAAATGGATTAAAGACTTGAACATAAGACCTGAAACCATAAAAGTCCTAGAAGAAAACATAAGCGGTAAGCTCCTTGACATAGGTCTTGGCCATAATATTTTGAATCTGACACCAAAAGCAAAAGCAACAAAAGCAAAAATAAGTAAGTGGGACTACATTAAAGTAAAATGCTTCTGCACAGCAAAGGAAACCAACAAAATGAAACTGCCACCTACTGAATGGGAGGAAATAATTGCAAATCATATTTCTGATAAGTGGCTAATATCCAAAATATACAAAGCATTTATACAACTCAGTAGCAAAACAAACAAACAAAAAAAGTCATGCCTATGTAATGAAACCCCAATAAAAACTGGAATTTTTACCCTGGGTGTGTTTTTCTGGCAAACAGTACTCTGTGTATTGTTATGCATTGATGTACCAGGAGGGTGATGCATCCTGACCCTCTGGGAGGGGACATGGAAACTTTGCATTCAGGACCCTCTCAGACTTTGCCCTATGCATATCTTATTTTGGCTGATCCTGATTTATGTACTTTTTTGCTATAATAATACTGTAATTGTAAGTGTAGTGTTTTTCTGAGTTTTGAGGCTTGTTCTGCTAAATTATTGAGCTTAACGGGGTAGTTGGAACCCCAAATTTATAGCCACTTGGTCATAAGTATGGGTGGCTTGGAATCCCTCAGCTCCATGGCTGGTTTCTGAGGTGGTATCCTCTTTGTGAAGGATTTTGCCCTAACTTATGAAGACTGGCTCAACTCTGGGTCATTCATGTCCCAGTTGCATTGCAGGGTCGATGGTGGAAGGGGACTAGGTAGCCCATCATTCAGTAAGTAGACCTACACTTTATCTCCCAGTTTTCAGAATGAGTTATCTTCCAGTTTTCAGAATGAATCCCTTACCTTGAGCTGTGCCTCGAGTCCTTGAGTCCAGAGCCCTCTAGTTTACTCTGTAGAATGGAAACCCACAGTCTTTCACCAGGGGAAGTGATGGGGTAGTAGTTGGGTTAAGTAAGCAGATTTTCAACCAGTTCTTTGGTTTCCAACTTCTCTTTCACTCAGAAGTACCTAGTGCTTTCCATTTCTTTGTCTTTCTGGAGTTCTACAGTGGGAATTGCTTCTTAGCTGTACCAGAGAAATCTATATACCCAGAAGTCCTAACACTCGTTTCTTACTATTTTCTATTATGTCTGCCATCTTCTTTGTTATATTTTTCAGTTTTGTGTTTGTGATAAACAATTGAGAGATTGAGTAGTTTTTCTGTACCTATTATTACCTGAATTTTATTTTTTTAGCTAGTTGACTTTAGAGTGTTTGATATATAAATAAATGTTTTGTGAATATTTAGAATAGCAGGTGTATTTATTTTGCTGTAGATGAATATAATTAATTCTAAAATTACTGTGGTCAGGTTTTTATTAATATGGAAGCTTAAACATGGAAATAAAATTTCATGTAAAATGTGCTGAACTATTTTTAATTTCTGTAATTTTAAGCTGACAATTTCTGATAAATTACATATCTTATTTAATGGAGAAGACTATCTAGATTAGCAGTGTGATTTATCTTCTAGGCCTAGCTACCAAGTCGACTATTTCAAAAACCAGAGCCGAAACTACTTCAATAGAGAAAATTATGGATGTGATCAGTAGTCTCCCTACTAAACTGTTAGTGTGAGCGGGTATTTCAATGGTGTTGAGTTTTGTGAACACTTAATAAATATTTGGTGATCAACTGACCAATGCTGACTAAAGTATGTGAAATCTTATAAATGACTAAGAAAGATCTTGAAAAAACAAGTGTAATCTGAGTTAGGGATAGATGTTTAAAAATCCACCAGAGTAGTTACTAAATGTGAAAAAAATTGCTGCTGCAAGGGGTTGAGTTATCTTTAAGGGCACGATAAATCTCAAGGACAGGAGTTGGAGCTTCAAAGTTCAGCTACCCTTCTCACATGAGACTCCTTTACCTTTTTTTCCCTCAGTATTTTATTTTTTTTGCCTTAAAAAAAACTTTTCTAAGAATTTTCAAACATACAAAAGGGTAAATAAGTATTTACCTTTATTAAAGTATCAAGGTTTGATATCCTTAAGAAACAAGTTCCATGAAGCTGCCCTGAAAATTCTGGGAAGTTGGGTAGGTATGCTTACTAGCTAAGCATACCTCCTAGAACACATGATTAAAATTTGTTAGAGCACATGCCAAGTAAACTGTGAAAAACCTAACAAACTTTTTATCTTAGGTATTGGCATATCCCAATGATCTATACTGTTCTAGGGTGTGATGGCTTAGGAGTGAACATGATTTGAACCTAATACATTTTTAGAGGGTATCAAATTCAGAACCAGGCAGATCCATCTCCTGACCCTAAACATAGTCCTAAAGTAAATCGCTTGAGGAAATTGGATCCCAAAGATTACAGGTGGGGAATTTTGAAGTGTGTCCATATTTCGTTGGAGATCAAAGAAGCCTAGCTAAAAGAATTGTGGGCTGACTTATATGATAACTTCTTTTTGAAAGGGCTATTTTATCTTGAATATTATGAGTTTGGAGGAACTAAGGTGATTGGCAGTGGGAAGAATCAGAACATGTGAAATTCCTTAAAAATTTATTGACTTGAATAACTTTGTCTGTGTTAACACATAATTTAAAAAAAAAAAACGTTTACACTTAAAAAAAAATCTGTTAGAGCACAATAACTAATTGCTGTATACCAAAGACTTCCCAATTGCATGAGGCTGTTTTTATTTATTTATTTATATTGTAGAGGCTGTTTTTATTTTTTTGCTGTACGCGGGCCTGTCACTGTTGTGGCCTCTCCCGTTGCGGAGCACAGGCTCCGGACGCACAGGTTCAGGGGCCATGGCTCACGGGCCTAGCCGCTCTGCGGCATGTGGGATCCTCCCCGACCAGGGCACGAACTCGTGTCCCCTGCATCGGCAGGCGGACTCTCAACCACTGCGCCACCAGGGGAGCCCTAGAGGCTGTTTTTAAATTGTTGATGTTCAAGCTTCAGTTTTCACTGGTGTGCTGCTACCTGATACGAATATATTTAACCAGATTCATCACTTTGTTAGAGTGTATACTTTTATTTTTTCTCATTCCCACCTAGCTTTCTATCACCATATTTTGAGCTTGGTTAACTTTTCACCTGACTGCCCTTAATTGGATGTTAAAGCAGCCAGGTAACTGGAAAGTTCCTGGCATAGTGACTGTTACATAGTAGTTGTGTAAGTCACTGAACTTTGGAATGTGTCTAGAGGTACTCTAGGTGAGTCTGTCATTGGCCAAATTTTTGTCTTATGAAACCAAATTAGTTTCTTTTTTAACGTGTAAATTTGTTAAATTAGAATGCAGAATATGGCAGTAGTACTCAACAGACACACTAGTCAGTTGTGTATTAAATTTAGTAATGGGAAATATGAATTTGCCTTTGAAATATGATTTGATTGCACTTCTGTGTTTACCTGTGCCAAATGAAACATGGTTGTATTTTGTTTACAAAGGCTCCAGTAACTTCCCAGGCATGGAGACATCAGATAAACAGAGACTTTATTATTTTATCACAGGTGGCAAGAAACAGGACTAATTACACAGATGTGAGAGGAATAAATTCTCCTATCCACTCCATAGCTCTTCTTTTTGCTGAAGTTTCCTTCTATTGGTAATTTTCAGTTCTGAATTGTGTAAGTTGAGAAGTTCAAATGATTATAGCTTTTTTTTTTCCTGTAAGAAGGACCAGGCATAGGCAACAGTGATTTATAAGATTTGCTGTCAACTTGAAATATTTTCCTTTCTCCCCAGTGAAAAGTAATAGCATTTTTCTCTTTTCTTAGTTTTAGCTTTGACTTAATCTTTCCAAGTTGTCCATAGCCAGCACCTTATTTTCTTGGTAACCTTTTTTTCCCCGTTTAAATGTAGCCAGGATTTTTATTATAGTGGAAATGGGACCAATTAGCTATTAGTTGTTGAAGTCTGATATGAGATGAGTGTTTTTACTTTAAAATGCAGCTGACCTAAATTGCAAAAACAATAGACTCCTCAACACCAGTGCTTCTTTTTTTTTTTTTTTTTTTTTTTTTTTTGCGGTACGCGGGCCTCTCACTGTTGTGGCCTCTCCCGTTGCGGAGCACAGGCTCTGGATGCGCAGGCTCAGCGGGAATGGCTCACGGGCCCAGCCGCTCCGCGGCATGAGGGATCCTCCCGGATCGGGGCACGAACCCGTGTCCCCTGCATCGGCAGGCGGACTCTAAACCACTGCGCCACCAGGGAAGCCCACCAGTGCTTCTTAAATGATGTCTGTTGAGGACTGGATTTGTAGTGTGTGTGTGTGTGTGTGTGTGTGTGTGTGTGTGTGTGTGTGTGTGTTGTGTTTTTAGAATGTTCAGTCTCTCACCAAAAATACATAAAAATATAAGGTTCAATTATTTTGTTAGAATAATCAACATAAAAATACTGTCACATTGCCACAAAAGTTTCTGAATGTTTACTCTCAGTCTCTACAGCCACCTCATAGTGGACTTGTAATGAAGTTTGTGGACTGGCATTGATTTGCAGACTGTACTTTGGGTAGTACTGCTCTAGATTTCCTGGCAAATGAGGAAAGCCAAGGATGCTGCATTGTACTTTTGGTTACACACCAGATTGTATGCTCTTCAAAGTCATGTTCATGTTATTCATCTTTTTTGAGAGCTTAGGACAGGGCCTGATAGGAAGGTGGTTGAAACTCGGTGATGAAGATTATATGGTGATAACAAGTGGAGTCAAAACTGAGCAGGCTAGGGCCTCCCTGGTGGCGCAGTGGTTGAGAGTCCGCCTGCCGATGCAGGGGATACGGGTTCGTGCCCCGGTCTGGGAGGATCCCATATGCCGCGGAGCGGCTGGGCCCGTGAGCCATGGCCGCTGGGCCTGCGCATCCGGAGCCTGTGCTCCGCAACGGGAGAGGCCACAACAGTGAGAGGCCCGCATACCGCAAAAAAAAAAAAAAAAAAAAAAAAAAAAAAACTGAGCAGGCTAGAACAAATTCTGAAAATATTCAAAACTGAATTGTGAAGTAGTAACATAGGAGGGTTTCCATATCAGATTATCTACTTTTTCTTCAGGGATAAAATAGGCCTTACAAAAATTTTCTAATAAAGTACATTCAATCCTGAATGGCAATTGAGAGCAAGCTTTCATCATTTTGGTCTACTTTAAGAATACAAAAGCTCACACTACCTATTATATAAAATAGATAAACAACAAGGATTTACTGTATAGCACAGGGAACTATATTCAATATCTTGTAATAACCTATAATGAGAAGTGAAAAAATGCAGATATATACATATATATGTATAACCAAATCACTTTGCTGTAACCTGAAACTAACCCAATACTGTAAATCAACTATACTTCAAAAAAAAAAAAAGAATACAAAACTGAGTTATGCCAAAGTTAGTTTATAGGAGGGAATAAAGCTTTGGAAATTTAGCAAGGTTGAACCACTTCAAATTACCATTTTTGTAAGTCAAAAACAGTTGCATACTGGCAATTTTGTGTAGCTCAATGTATAGATAGAGCAACATGGAATGTTAATACTGGGGGCGGAGTACATAGACATCATTTAGCAAATCCCCTTCATTTAATTTTAGGGAAACTAAAGCCCAGAGAAGTGTTTCAAACAGCAAAACCATTTTCTAACTGTAAGTACAGTAAACCAGATTTTACGAATTTACTGAAGGTAAATAAAAGGCAAAACTGAGTTGCGGGACTTTCCAGGTGGTCCAGTGGTTAAGACTCTGTGCTTCCAATGCAGGGGGACTGGGTTCGATCCCTGGTTAGAGAACTAGATCCCACATGCATGCCACAACGAAGATTCTGCACACAAGCCGCAACGAAGATCCTGTGTGCGGCAACTAAGACCCGGCACAGCCAAATAAATTAAAACAACAACAACAACAAAACACACAAAAACTGAGTTGCTTTCCTTTTGGACTATTTCTGCTTATGTTTTGGACTATGTTCTACTTAAAATAATATCATAAGCAATTTCAAGGGAAATATTTAGTTTTTTTAAAACAAGAAAACTGAGGGGGCTTCCCTGGTGGTGCAGTGGTTGAGAGTCCGCCTGCCGATGCAGGGGACATGGGTTTGTGCCCCGGTCCGGGAGGATCCCACGTGCCGCGGAGCGGCTGGGCCCGTGAGCAATGGCCGCTGAGCCTGCGCGTCCAGAGCCTGTGCTCCGCAATGGGAGAGGCCACAACAGTGAGAGGCCTGCGTACTGCAAAAAAAAAAAAAAAAAAAAGAAAACTGAGGACTTCCTTGGTGGGGCACTGGAAAAGACTCCACGCTTCCAGTGCAGAGGGCCCGGCTTTTATCCCTGGCCAGGGAACTAGATCCCACATGCATGCTGCAACTGAGAGTTCGCATGCCGCAACTAAGGAGCCCGCCTGCCACAACTAAGACCTGGTGCAACCAAATAAATAAACACAAATTAAAAAAAAAAAAAAAAAGAAAACTTTTAAGAGCATTAGAAAACACTAGTTTACCTAAACCATTTTTTGGACAGTTTCACTTGCTTTAGCTCATCATATGATTTTTTTTATTCCAAGAGGCTATAGAAATGCAACTAAGATCTTTTGACCTGGTATTTGATCTTTAATTGTATAAATATATATTTTTGTCAGAAAATATTCTGGTGAAATAAATCAGAAGAAAAAACATTCTCTTTATTACTTACTAACAAGCTAATATTAATAGTCAGTAGAGGCAAATTGCTTTTGCTTTCTCAAGGTCTTAATTTCTTTGTATTGACAACTGGTAGCATTCTGTAGTTTATAGGCTTAACTAAGGGAATGTGTGCACATTATGGCATAGCATATTTTTGGAACCTTCACAGAACTGTTGACAAGTAAAGATTTGTTTTTGGTTACCATGAGTAGTTTCTATGGGGGTTGAACTATTGTTAGTTCTTGGTTAGCCTCTATGCTTGTCAGTCTGTTTTCTTCAGAAATGATGAATTTAAATCTGCATGATGTGTTCCAGTTCACTTACTTAATGGAAATTAGGGGAGTGAATAACTTTCTGAAATTCTTAATTACTGTTCCCATTAAGGGGTTGGAGAAGCAAATATTTATATCTCATGCATTATCTTGCTTAATTCCTAATCATTCTTTCTCCTTGGATATAACTTACTCACTAGAGAAATAGCTATCTATCCAAACAACTGCCTTGGCATATTCCAGCAATATTTTTTTTCTTACAATATTAAAAACCCCACATATAATATATCTAGAAAAAGACAGTTATTTCCAAGCAGGATGAGATTGATGGTAAGTATATTATTTGTGGATGAGAATTTTCTGCTTGTTTTTTTTAAAATTATATATATGAGTTACTAGCAATACTGACCATGGTAAAGAATATTTCTTACAATTAAACTTTGTTTCTCTCTTGGAAAAATAGAATTACCTAAATTCAAGGTCATCTTATATTTGAGTCAGTAAGATACTTATCCTAGAAGTTTATTATTTATCTTTGACAGTATTTTATCGAGTTGATTAAAAAGAGCTACAAGTTATTAGATTGCATTGATTTATCACTTATATTTGATACACTCTTAAGAAATAGTACTTTTGGGTTGTTGAAATTATGTCCCCAGTATTTATTCTTGGTCATAAGAACCAAGATTTTTCACATTAATTTATATCTATTATATTAGACTAGCAAGTTTGCTTTCCTCTTTTGATATGGAGTAAAATTAGAAAGATTAATGATTCTTGTATGGTAGTTCTATTTTTAATTTTTTGAGGAATCTTTATACTGTTTTCCATAGCGGCTGCACCCGTTTATATTCCCACCAACAGTGCATGAGGGTTCCCTTTTCTCCATGTCCTTGCCAACGTTTATTATTCATTGACTTTTGATAATAGCCATTCTGACAGCTGTGAGATGATATCTTATTGTGGCTTTGATTTGCATTTCCCTGATGATTAGTGATGTTGAGCATCTTTTCATGTGTCTGTTGGCCATCTGTATGTCTTTGGAAAAATGTCTGTTTACGTCTTCTGCCCATTAAAAAAATTTTTTTTGATATTGAGTTGTATGAATTCTTTGTATATTTTGGATATTAACTGCTTACCAGATATATTGTTTGAAAACACTTTCTCCCATTCAGTAGGTGGCCTTTTAGAACAAATTTTAGAATTATTTGTTCTAATTCTGTGAAAAATACTGTTGGTTTTTTTTTGTTTGTTTGTTTTTTGGCTGTGTTGGGTCTTTGTTGCTGCTCACAGGCTTTCTCTAGTTGCGGCGAGCGGGGGCTACTCTTCATTGTGGTGCGCGGGCTTATTGTGGTGGCTTCTCTTGTTGTGGAGCATGGGCTCTAGAGTGTGCGGACTTCAGTAGTTGTGGTGCGTGGTCTCAGTAGTTGTGGCACACAGGCTCTAGAGCGCAGGCTCAGTAGTTGTGGCGCATGGGCTTAGTTGCACCACGGCATGTGGGATCTTCCCAGACCAGGGCTTGAACCCGTGTCCCTTGCATTGGCAGGCGGATTCTTAACCACTGCGCCACCAGGGAAGTCCCTGCTGTTGGTATTTTGGTAGGTATTGCATTGAATCTTAAATTGCCTTGGGTAATATAGTCATTTTAGCAATGTTAATTCTTCCAACTTGTGAGCACAGTATATCTTACCACTTGTCTGTGTCGTCTTTGGTTTCTTTCATTAGTGTCATAGTTTTTCGAGTACAGGTTTTTTACTTCCTTAGTTAGATTTGTTCCTAGGTGTCTTATTCTTCTGTAAATGATACTATTTTTAAAATTTCTCTTCTGATAGTTCTCTGTTAGTGTATAGAAATGCAACAGATTTCTGTGTGCTAATTTTGTATCCTGCAACTTACTGAATTAAGTTACTAGTTCTAATAGTTTTTTGGTGGTATCTTTAGGATTTTTCTATATATAGTATATCATCTGCAAATAGTGACAGTTTTATTTCTTCCCTTCTAATTCGGATTCCTTTTATTTTTTTTTCTTGTTTGATTTCTGTGGCTGGGACTTCCAGTACAATGTTGAATAACAGTGACGAGAGTGGGCATCCTTGTCTTGTTCCTGATCTTAGAGGAAATGCTTTCAGCTTTTCACTGTTGAGTATGATATTGGCTGCAGGTTTGTCACATGTGACTTTTATTATGTTGAGGTATGTTCCCTCTGTACCCACTTTGTTGAGAGTTTTTATCATAAATGGATGTTGAATTTTGTCAAAAGCTTTTTATGCATCTATTGAGATGATAATAGGATTTTTATTCTCCAACTTGTTAATGTGGTGTATCACATTAATTGATTTTCGATTTGAACTGTACTTGCATCCCTGGGATAAATCCCACTTGATCATGATGTATGATCCTTTAAATGTATTGTTGAATTTGGTTTGCTAATATTTGTTGAGAATTTTTGCATCTTTGTTTATCAGTGATACTGGCCTGTAATTTTCTTTTTTTTTGCAGTGTCTTTGTCTGGTTTGTATCAGGGTGATGCTGGCCTCAGAGAATGAGTTCAGAAGCATTCCTTCCTCTTCAATCTATTTTGGAATAGTTTGAGGATAGGCATTAACTCTTCTTTAAATGTTTAGTAGATTTCACCTATGAAGGCTTCTGGTCCTAGACTTTCGTTTATTGGGAGTTTTTTTGCTTGTTTTGTTTTTGTTTCTTAATTACTGATTCAATTTAATTACTGGTAATTGGTCTGTACATATTTTATATTTTTTCCTAATTCAGTCTTGGGAGATTATACATTTCTAGGACTTTATCCATTTCTTCTAAGTTGTTCATTTTATTGGTATATACTTTTTTGTTGTAATCTCTTATGATCCTTTGTAACTTCTCCTTGTTCATTTCTGATTTTATTTATTTAGGCCCTCTCTCTTTTTTTTCCTGATGAGTCTGGCTAAAGGTTTATCAATTTTGTATATCTTTTCAAAGAACCAGCTCCTAGTTTCACTCATCTTTTTGTTTTTGTTTTGTTTTGTTTTAGTCTCTATTTCATTTATTTCTGCTCTGATCTTTATTATTTCTTTCTTTTTTGGGTATTTTAAAACATTGACCTACACAGAAGAATTCCAAATAATTTATATAGATACTTTGCCTCCAAGGAGGTGGAGCATAACTTCCTATTCTTTAAGTGTGGGCTGCTCGTGGTGACTTCCCACCAAAGAGTAGATTATAGAAAAGGGGGAGAAAAGAGTTATTTTACAGTGGAGAAACCTGAAAAACACTACCTCAGCTAGGTTCCATTAACAATGGTAAGCCATGTTGGTAGCATGTACCCTTGATGTGGTATGATGAGAATGGCAGTTCACCTCTGGTCTTTCTCCCAAAACCTATAACCCCAGTCTAACCATGAGAAAAACATGAGGCATATCCAAACTGAGGGACATTCTACAAAGTACCTGACCAGCACTCCTCAAAACTGTCAAGGTTATCAAAAACAAGGAAAGTTTGAGAAACTGTCATAGCCGAGGGAAACTTAAGGAGACATGATGACTAAATGTAGTGTAACTTGGATGGGATCCTGGAACATAAAAAGCACATTAGGTAAAAACTAAGGAAATATGAATAACATATAGACTATGGTTAATAATAATGTTATCAGTATTGATTCACTAATTGTCACAAGTGTGACTTTACTAATGTAAGATGTTAGTAGCCTAGGAAGTTGAGTGTGTGGTATATTGAATCTGTACTATCTTCATAAGTTTTCTGTACATCTGTTCTAAAGTTAGTTTTAAAAATTGTAGATACAAAAATAGAACTACCATATGACCCAGCAATCCTACTACTAGGCATATACCCTGAGAAAACCATAATTCAAAAAGAGACATGTACCAAAATGTTCATTGCATCTCTATTCACAATAGCCCGGAGATGGAAACAACCTAAGTGTCCATCATCGGATGAATGGATAAAGAAGATGTGGCACATATATACAATGGAATATTACTCAGCCATAAAAAGAAACGAAACTGAGCTATTTGTAATGAGGTGGATAGACCTAGAGTCTGTCATACAGAGTGAAGTAAGTCAGAAAGAGAAAGACAAATACCGTATGCTAACACATATATATGGAATTTTTTAAAAAATGTCATGAAGAACCTAGGGGTAAAACAGGAATAAAGACACAGACCTACTTGAGAATGGACTTGAGGATATGGGGAGGGGGAAGGGTAAGCTGTGACAAAGCGAAAGAGAGGCATGGACATATATACAGTACCAAACGTAAGGTAGATAGATAGTGGGAAGCAGCCGCATAGCACAGGGAGATCAGCTCCGTGCTTTGTGACCGCCTGGAGGGGTGGGATGGGGAGGGTGGGAGGGAGGGAGATGCATGAGGGAAGGGATGTGGGAACAGATGTATATGTATGACTGATTCACTGTTATAAAGCAGAAACTAATAAAAAAAAATTGTAGATACTACTAGAGCCCTCTATATACCTCTCAGATTTCATTCTCCTTGTCCTTTGAAGTAACCTCTGGCCTGCATTAGGTGTTTATCAATCTCATGCATAATTTTACATTCTTACTACATACATATTTTAAATTTATAGTATTTTTTACCTTATAAAATTTCATATAAATAGTATCATACTTTATGTATTTGTGTGCAGCTGCCTTTTTTGTTATTGTTGTTCGGCATTATGTGTTTGTGCTTTATCCATGTTGATAGATATAATTCTAATTCATTTACTGTGTATTAGTCCATGGTTTGAATGTCACTAACCATTTTTGTTGTTGTTGTTCCGGACATTGGGGTTGATTCTAATTTGTTACTATTACCAACATTGTTGCAATAACCATTCCTGCATAGGACTCCCAGTGCATATGTATAAGAGTTCCTCTAAGTTTTTTCCATTGCAGAAGAGTTGCTGAGTTCTAGAATTCGTACATCTTAAATTTTGACAGGTAATGCAAAATTGCTCTTCAAAAATGTTCTGTTCCCACAGCAGTATATGAGAATTGTTGGTGAGGAAGTGAAGAAACAGTTTTTAATATTGTGGGGCATTTTACTTTTTGCCAGTTTAATGGAAGGGAAATGGTAGTAGTTTACATTTTCTTTATTATTAGTTATGTTGAGCATATTTTTATTGATTGATTTATAATTAAGTTTCCCTTTCTATGAATAGTCTGCTCATATTTTTGGTCAAGTTTTTAGCTGGTAGGTCTTTTTGATTTCAAGGAGTTCTTTATATATTCTGCATACTACTCTTCTGTCAGTTTATACTTTATAAAATCTCAGTATTTCATTTGAATTTGAAACTTTAAAAAATGGTATCTTTTTTGTAAGAAGTTATTTTTTGCTTTTTAAAAAATTGAGTATAATTTATATGATAGTACTTAAGTATTCAGTTTGAGTTTTTGAGAAATGTATGTACCTGTGTAATCCACACTTCTGTCATCATCTTATCATCCTATCATCACCACAGAAAGTTCCCTCATTCCTTTTCCCAGTCAGCCCCACCTCTGCCTCAGGTAACCACTTTTCTGGTTTCTGTTATCATAGATTAGTTTTGCTTGTTCTAGAACCTAACATAAATTGAATCATATAGTATATACTCGATGTATCTAACTTTTAAAATTCAGCATAATATCTGAAATTTATGCATGTTTTTGTATCTATCACTAGTTTTGGGGTTTTTTTTATAGACTTTGTTTTAAGAACGGTTTTTGGTTTACAGAAGAATTGAATGGAAAGTGCAGAGAGTTAACATATACTCCCTTGCTCTCTGCTCCCAAGCAATTTCCCCTATTATGAACACCTTGCATTAGTGTGGTACATTTGTTACAGTTGAGGAGCCTGTGTTGATTACATTATTAACTAAAATCCACGGTTTACATTAGAATTTACTCTTTGTCTTGTACATTCTGTTTGTGTATTCTTTCTACACAAATGTTTAGTTATGTGTGTCCACCATTTAGTATCAGATTTTGTACACTATACACAATTGTTTCATTGCCTGAAAAATCCCTTGTGTTCCACCTATTCGTCTCTCCCTTCCTCCCGCTGAACTCCTGGCAACCACTGATCTTTTTACTATCTTTATAGTTTTGACTTTTCCAGAATGTCGTATAGTTGGAATTGCCATGATCAAACACTCACACAGCCCATATTCTAGGAAATAGGACATAGACCCTTAACTCTTCATGGGAGAAGGGTCAAAGAATTTTGGAGCCAAGTTTTTAAATAACCATATTCTATATTATATCTACATATTATAAATGGGGAAATTGAGGTACAACAAGACTAAAAGACTTTCCCAAGATCAAGTGAGTACAGGACTAGTTTTTTTGGGGGGGATTCCAGATTTCATGCTCATCCAACTATTCACTCGTTCAGTATATATTTGCTGATCACCTACTATATGCCAGTCACTGTGCGAGGCTCCAGAGGTTAAATATTAAACAAGAGAGGCAAGGTCTCTGCCCTCTTAAAGAACTTACATTTAGAGCAAGAAATAGGCCTGATGTAGGTTTCTTTTTTAATTAGGATTTTTATTTAGAGATAATTGTAGATTCACATGCAGCTATAAGAAATAATACAAAGAGATACCATTGTATTTTTTATTGATTCCCCCTAACAATAACGTACTGCAAAACTAGTATAATATCACAACCACTATGTTAACATTGGTACAGTCAAGACACAGAACTTTCCATCACCACTAAGATCCCTCATGTTGCAGTTTTATAGCCACATCTACTTTCCTCCCACCCACCCTTGCTCCTTCCTTTTTTTTTTCTCCGCTTTAAACAACTGATAATCAATTTATTAAAATAGTTGATTTAAGCATCTGCAGTAGTGATTCAGCCTCGACTCCTGGCTAAATACTGATGGAAGTAATCTGCTTAACAATTTCAGAAAGACTGTTCAAGTCAATGAGTTTCTTGTATATCCTCATCTGAAAAAGAGAACAAATTTTTCAGCAGGAGTTTTTCTTGTAGTGATTCTCAGAGTCCTGGTAGGCCTCCAAACTGGTCTTTTCATTTTAAGATTCTTTTCCTTTGCATCTCTCATCAAGTCTGCACAAACCTTCTCCAGAGGTTTTACATTGTGACTGGATAGGGTGATTCTAATTTGGTGAAATTGCCACCTCTGGTTCCACGGGTATCTTTCTGGTATCTTTCAAAGCCATGGTTGTGATGTACCACCCTGAATGACTTGTTCCTGGGTGAGAAAAAACAGTGGCAAGCCAAGAGCAGGAGTGGGTGGACCCGAGCTCAGCTGCAGCTGCAACCACATATTCCTCAAAGAGCCCCCACCCCTTCCTTAATCACTAGCAACTACTAATCTGTCTTCCATTTCTGTAATTTTGCCATTTCAAGTATATGATATAAATGGAATAGTACAATGTGTAACTTTTCCTGATTGGGTTTTTTCACTCAGCATAATTCTCTGAGAATTTATGCAAGTTGTAGTATCAATGGCCCGTTTCCTTTTTATTGTAGAGAAATAGTCCATGGTATGGATATACCACAGTTTATTTAACCACCAGTTGAAGGATGTCTGGTTTGTTTCTAATTTTTGGCTATTGCATAAACATTTGTGTATAGCTTTTTGTATGGGCGTAAGTTCTCCTTTCTCTGGGGTAAATGCCCAGGAATGCTATTGCTTGGTCATATGGAAGTTGCATGTTTAGTTTTCTAATAAATTGACAAAATGTTTTGCAGTGTGGGTGTGCCATTTTACATTCCCACCAACAATGTATGAGTGATCCAGAGTCTCTGTATCCTGTCTTGTCACTATTTTTACATTTTAGCCATTCTGATAAGTGTATAGTGACATCTCATTGTGGTTTTAATTTGCATTTCTCTGGTGGCTAATGATGTTTAGCATTTTTCATTGTACTTATCTACCGTCTGTATATCTGCTCTGGTGAAATGTCTCTCATACGTTTTGTCCAGTTTCTAATGGGATTGGTTATTTTTTAATACCGCATTTTGAAAGTTCTTTTTTGTTTTGTCTTTTGGCCGCACCGTGTGGCATGCGGGATCTTAAAGAGTTCCCCAACCAGGGATGGAACCCGCGCCCACTGCAGTGGAAGCATGCAGTCTTAACCGCTGGCCCTCCAGGGAAGTCCCTGAAAGTTCTTTATATATTCTAGATACTAGTCCTTGGTTAGATATGTGGCTTGAAATATTTTCTCCCAATTTGAAGTATGTCTTTATCCCCTTCACGGGGTTTTTTTGCACATGGTGAGGTTAATTTTGATGAGGTCGAATTTAACAGTTTTTGCTTTTATGGATCATGCTTTTGGTGTCAAGTCTAAGAATGCTTTAATTAGTCCTAGATCCCAAAGATTGTCTTTCTTTTTCTTTCTAAGATTTAAAGTTTTTCATTATATCTAAGCCCGTGATCCACTTAAAATTTACTTTTATATGTTATGAGACTAAGGTTGAGGTTCTCTTTTTTAACCTATGGATATCTACTTGCTTGATTACCTTTTGCTGAAAATGCTCTCTTTCTTTCCTTCATTGAATTGCTTTTGCACCTTTGTCAAAGATGAGTTGCCCATTTTGTGGGGGTCTGTTTCTGTGGTTTTTATTGGTCTGTGTATTCCATTGGTCTATGTATCTGTCTCTCTGCAGATATCACAGAATCTTGATTACTGTAGCGGTGAATTAAATCTTAAAATGCAGAAGACCAATTCCTCCCACTTTATGGTTCTTATTCAAAATTGTTTTATCTACTCCACTTCCTTTGCCTTTCCATTTAAATTTTACAATAATTTTGTCTATACCTACAAAAAGTCTTGCTAGGATTTTGATCGGACTTGCATACATATCAGTCTGTTTCTTTTCTCTGAAATAGACAGAACAACTTGGCATGTTTTTACATCTCTTTGTTTTCCTGTCTCTTACTACCTCACTTTTTTTGTTCATTTGAAATTTCAGTTTCAAACTGCTAATTATTAATTTTTAACATTTAAAAGTTGTAATTGGATCATCATATTTCAGTCAAATACATTTTTAGCATATTGCTGATCTGTGTTGACTAGGTGACCAGTGGTTTCTCCAAGCTGCCCACCAGCAGCCACATCATGTGGGGTTGTTCTATGATTATATTCTAGCAGCACAACATTATCAATAACATTAATATGATGGTTTGCATTTTTATCTTTCAATCAGATTCTTCCTTTCTCCTGATTTCCTAGCCTAAATATCTTTTAGCTCTGAGCCCCTTGCTAATTTGCAAGGCTAGATTAGACAAACAGATATCAACACCATGGGATTATTTTCTGCTTTATCTAGGAGTTTATAGTTTGTGATATACATGGTAAGATTTTGTAGAGCAAGGAGTTGGTAACTGTAGATACTTCTAGACTTAATCTGCAACATTTATTACTTTTGGTTTAAAAAGTTGTTGATACAGTTGTGCTTGTCAGAACATAAATTCAAAAAGTTGTGTTAGATCCTATATTTGCAGAGATACACAAATTAGACTGTCAAAGATTAAAGTCTGTTGGGTGAAATAGACTTGTAAACAGAAAGCTTCATTACATTGAGGTAAGTGCTATGATAGAGATATTAGGGCATTTTTGGAATAGAGAGGCACCCTTACCTTACTAGGGGAGGAGGAATATTGGGGGAGTCATGCTTGAACTGAGTCTTGAATGGTGAATAGAAGTTAATCTGGTGAAGGTGGTGATGAAAGGACGTTTCAGGCAGTTAGAATAGCGTGAACAGAGGCACATAGAAAGAAGCAGCTAGCATATTGGGATTGGTAGCAGGGGCATTATGAACAAGTTAGTGCTGTTTGAGTGGCAAGTGTGGGAGGCAGGGAGTAAAATAAGATAGGAGGATAATGTTACCAGAAAACTGGGTTTGCCCAAGAGTGGTGGGCATTGAGCCAATAGCCACAACCAAGCCAGAGATCGAGAGAAGGAAGGATTTATTACTTGCAGCAAGTTAGGAGAACACTGGGGATCTTTCTCAAAGCAGTGTCTTCCTGAACAGCAAAATTGGGGAAGTTTTAAACTAAGGGTACATGTATATTCATGAGGGGGCTTGAGCAGAGGAGAATTCAGCATAGAATTGGGACAAAGGTTGGCAGAGTCCAAGCTTTAGTTGATTAAAGTCTAGACTATCAACATCTTCATTCCATCCTCCACCTGGTGGGGGCCTTAGTTCCTGCAGAACTCAAAGATATATTATGTATATCCCTTGAGGAACCAGGACCCTGCCCCAAGGCTGCACTGTTGTTTCTTGACTGCTCCTCCCTAGTTTCTGCATTCCCTCCCTTAAGATCATTAATTACTGAGATCTGTTCAAGGGCAAGCATGGCAGCCAGGCTTAGATCACAAAATGGCTTAGGCCTAAATGGGTTCTCTTATGTCAAGAGAGCCATTCTTGGTTCTCTTTCTCCAAAGACCCTCTAGCCTATAATAAGTCAGCTCACATTTTGAAGGGCCTGTTGTGTTGGGTTTGGACTTGATCCTCAGTGGCTCTCAAACCTATCAGACCCAGGGTTTCCTTTTTATAGTAAATATTTTCCAGTGTCCCTGTTGGCCTGCACTCTGCAGGCCTACAAGGCCTGCACTTGCCCAGCTTCAAGACTGAAGAAAGAGCTCAGAGTCAGCGACAGAGACATCAGGGGTTTAATGGATGGAGGAGCTTATACATCTGAAGCAAGGTCCTGTAGCAACACCCCACCATGTGTGACAGACAGCAGGCAGGACATGGTGGCAGGCTTTGCTCTTGGGTGGAAGGGGAGATTGCCAGTTATAGGGGGAATTACGTCAGATTGGCTCATTAGTTACCAGGGAGACCAGCAGAGGGGCACACCCCTCACTGCCCTTTTGATAAGAACAGTCACTAGCTGGGGTCTGGGTCAAGTTTATAGGAAGGTCAGTCATAGTGTAGGGTATAGGTGAAGCAGGCACTGGTCAGGCAGGGGATGTACAGAGAGCAAGAGAACAGCCATCTTGAGTGGTCTGACCATACAGTTCCTTTATTAACCTTAAATGAAATGCATGTATAATTATAATTCACATATAATAAAATTAACATGTATAATTTCTAATAATATGATAACATACATGTAATATAAAGGAAAGTTATAAGGAAAATAAAATAATACAGTAATTTTAAAAATATATTTAACAATGTAAATGTTGAAGCATTACTGCATTAGAACATGTAATGAATTAATCAAATACTTGCACCTATATGTAGAATCACTGTGACTGTGCAGCAGTAAATGCAGACATATATAGATGTGTTGTTTTGGTAGTTCAGATATCAAACTATGAATGGTATTGCCACTGGTAATGAGATTGTCCAAAATGCTCAACAACCTATTTGTAAAGTTCTGACCTAACCAAAGTATTGATACAAGCTGTATTAGTTGCATTCCTGGAAAATTTAGAGCTTATTAAAACTGTGCCAAAGAATAATTTTTTATGTAAAAAGAAAAAGATTAATTTCTAGGCCCAGGTAATTATAAACAGGTTCCACATAATATTAGATGGGACATTGCCAAGTCACGTAGGACATGTGTCAGTTTGTTTTGTAGGATGTTCTTGAGCAGGGGTTAGCAAACTACATCCTGCAGGACACACTATTTTTGTATAGCCCATTAGCTAAGAATGGTTTTTACATTTTTAAAGAGTTGGGCAAGTAAAAAGAAGAATATGGGGCTTCCCTGGTGGCGCAGTGGTTGAGAGTCCGCCTGCCGATGCAGGGGACACGGGTTCGTGCCCCAGTCTGGGAGGATCCTGCATGCCGCAGAGCGGCTGGGCCCGTGAGCCATGGCCGCTGGGCCTGCGCGTCCGGAGCCTGTGCTCCGCGGCGGGAGAGGCCACAGCGGTGGGAGGCCCGCGTACCGCAAAAAAAAAAAAAAAAAAAAGAATATGTTACAGAGACGGTAACACCTTTTTTGGATGAATTGACCCCAGTTCAAGATATTATTGACTGGAACCCAACCAAAATAACTTCTATCACAAGTGAAGTTAAATCAGAATAGATTTCTTAATATGCTTTGAGGAAAAGAATGATACACATCACCTGTGTTGTGATGTGATCGTGTGAAGCAAAGTGCTAGTGGAAATAATTTTATTTAATTATAGTATATTATACAAATTAATGTTTCTATTGAGTGGCATAGCCAGAGATTTTGGGTCCTCCTACCTGGTAAATAGGCAGATATTCAGTAAACATTAGTTGAATTGTAATGTGAAATATCTTTAATCTATGTTGTAATATTTATCATACAACTTTTTCATATTAATGGAGAAATGAAAGACAGCATGTTTGTCTTTCAGCCTCCGTTCCACCTATTCTACTTATACTCCACCTGTACACTGTCTACCTTTACGTTCCTCTGTTCTCACTGCCACTGCTCAAGTGTAGGCAGGACTCTTGGTTCCAAATGATAGGAATACAGCTTAAACTACCTTGAATAGTAAATGGGAGTTTTTGGTGCCTACAGGTGGAAAAGGTGCCGAGATAACATACAGAGTTGAAGAAAGGTCTGCAGGAACCAAGGCCTTGGGGATTACAGAACAGGATATCACTCCATTAGAACCCACTCTCATCTCTGCTTGGCTTCATTCTATTTTATTGCAATCAGGCTTTTGCCAAAAGATCAAAGATGTCTGTCTGCAACCCTCCAGTTTCATGTTCTTCTGGTACCATGACCCTAGGAGGCAAGACCACTTCTCCTCCTAAATTGGGAGATTAATTTGGATCAATCATTGTGCCCAGAGAAAGGAGGTACTATGATATTTTGGTTTGGAGCTCATACCAGTCCTCATGGCCAGGCAGGGGGAAGCTTGTTCTGAGACCAAATCATTAACCATCACTGATTTATTCAGGGCTCCATTGCCCTAGCCCTTTGATGATTTCCCGCTTCAGTTTAGCTGCTTACTGTTCTCAGAACAGCAATGGCAATTAAGGTTTGAAAACTTATGGAAAAGAATAAAGTAGTATATAGTTTCAGAGTAGTATTATTGGATATGAGCTATTTGGTTGAAGATGGGCTATAAAACTAAACTAATTCATTCACTTAACAAAATTTACTTAGTACTTCGTATGGACAAGGCATTACCCAGTTATAGTATATCAAACCAAGCCTGGCTATAAGGCACTGTGAAATTATGTAAGATTTCATCAGAGCACTAATTCATTTTATTCTCTTGTTTTATTATTTTTACATTTTAATTTTATTTATATTTTATTATTTCCTCATCATGGAACTGGATATTTATAGATTCTAGTTATTGATAGAGAATTTGAGTGACACTGATTTTTTTTTTTTTTGGCCACGCCATGTGGCTTGTGGGATCTTAGTTCCCCTACTGTGGATTGAACCTGGGCCCTCGGTAGTGAGAGCGTGGAGTCCTGTCCACTGGACCACCAGGGACTTCCCAAAATGGAATTTTTCACAATAACTTTTCTGATATTCAGTATTTTCAAAGGGAATATTTTTGTATTTATGAAGCGCTTATTCTCATTACTATCTTTTGATGACCCTTTTTGAAAACTTATTCAGTGATTAAGAATCACTCAAAATGTGATCTGTAGTTAAGATGCATCTTTTTCTAGTTATCTACCAAATTCATATTTGTTATTTTTTCTGTCATTATAGTCTATTGCATCTGCAGACATGGATTTCAACCAGCTGGAGGCATTCTTGACTGCTCAAACCAAAAAGCAAGGCGGGATCACATCTGACCAAGCTGCTGTCATTTCCAAATTCTGGAAGAGCCATAAGACAAAAATCCGAGAGAGCCTCATGAACCAGAGCCGCTGGGACAGTGGGCTTCGGGGCTTGAGCTGGAGAGTTGATGGCAAATCACAGTCAAGACACTCAGCTCAAATGCACACTCCTGTTGCCATAATGGAGCTGGAAATAGGGAAAAGTGGACAGGTGAGTTCAATTTCAATTTCTCTTTGTAAACTGTATTTTTCCATTACATATTAGCCATACATTCAGAATGATTTTATGTAACAGTCTTTGTTTGTAGGGATAATGATAACAGGAAAAGATTCTGGTTTTCAGAATCCCTTTTCAAAGATAGAATCATCTGAAAGTTTGGATATTCCCAACTGTGGATAGAGTCTGAAAAACAGCCTCCGGCATCTATCTCAAATGAACAAAGTGGGTCAATAAGGTGATTGCACAGAAGTTGGCCACTGTTCCCTTTTGGTTAGATCTGAGTTCATGGTGTTTGGTCAGAATCTCCAAGGCAATGATAAAGATGCTAAGTAAAGACCAGGAATTGAGATTAAACAACATAGAACAAAGCTATCTCCCAAAATTCATCTTTATAGGCATTCAGGTATAGGAGACAATGTATTTTTTTTTATAAATTTATTTATTTTTATTTATTTATTTTTGGCTGCATTGGCTCTTCATTGCTGCGTGCGGGCTTTTTCTAGTTACAGTGAGTGGGGGCTACTCTTTGTTGCGGTGTGCAGGCTTCTCATTGCGGTGGCTTCTCTTGTTGGGGAGCACGGGCTGTAGGCATGCAGGCTTCAGTTGTTGTGGCTCGCAGGCTCAGTTGCTCTGCGGCATGTGGGATCTTCCTGGACCAGGGCTCAAACCCGTGTCCCCTGCACTGGCAGGTGGATTCTTGACCACTGCACCACCAGGGAAGTCCCAGCAATGTATTTTAATTACAACATTGTGTTGTTCCTAAAGACCCTAAAGTATACTATTTCTGTCCTTAGCCTACAAATTGTTTTTAATTGATCTTGATTATTTACAAAACAGTGCTGCTTTCCTTGCAGTTTCCAATGTCATTATAGCAGACATCTACATGGTTTTTCTTTGAAGTCTTCAGTTTGTACTCCAGATGACTGCCAGATCAGACTTTTAATGACCTGGTATATGTCTTTTGGGAAAAAAAAAAAGCAGCAACTTGTAATTAGGAAGAGAAAACCCAGATGATTGAATTAGCTAACCAGATTTATTTTCAGATAAATAATCAAATAAGTGGTTCTATTACATCCTATAATAGAAATTTATATCTTTTCTTCTAATGATGAGCACATTTTTTTAGCTGGCAGGTTTCCTCACATAATCCCTTCTTGAGTTTCTTAGGGTTTTTCCAGTATTTGTAGTTCCCTAATGACTTTAATTTTAATTTAAAAGATAATTCCTTTAAAAAATTGTTCTTTTTCAAAATATATTTTGAGGACCTTTTATTCAGTTATTTTACAGTAGTGCTAATTGCCTTTACTGACTTTGGTTTCTCTGATCCTAAAGTCCATTTTCTTAACCACTGTGTTATACAGCCTTCCTCCTATTATTCCTAGACCAAAAATCTGACAGAAAGGTGCAGAAAGTATTCTTGGATATCTAAGTTTCACCAGCCATTTTTATAGGTTGTTCATTTTTTATTCTGGCAGTAGTGATTATTTCATTTTGTCAAGTATTTATCATTTGGGCAGGAATATGAAAACATACATACCTACTTTGACTTTCCTAGAAAGTAGTGATTATTTCATTTTTTCAAGTATTTATCATTTGGGCAGGAATATGAAAACATACATATCTACTTTGACTTTCCTAGAAAACTATTATAGTATTTCTTTAACTCGGTATTTTCCTAATATTTCTTGAACTGGGGTTTGTAATGTGCCTTTTGATTTTAGTAACTTATATACCATCTGAATTTATTGGGTACTGACACAGGGATTTAAAAAATCTATTTTTAAGTTCCTATGGTTTTTCTTTCATTTTTTTAGCTAAAGTAACAAGAAAAAACATTTTTTTCTTAGAACAGTAGAATGTGTTTTTGTCAATCAGTAAATCTAAACATCACTACACATGATTTTTTAGCTAGCTTAAGGAACATTTCATGATTACTTAGAATAAGTTGGTAAACTTTTTTTTGAGAGGACAGATATTTTATGCTTGACAGCTATACAGTTTCTGTCACAAGTACTCATCATTCTTGGTGCAGCTCAAAAGCAGCCACAGACAGTATATAAACAGAAGGGCACTCCTATCTTTTTAGAAGGTTTACCTATTTCAATAGAATCAATAGGTCTTAGAAGTCAGAGAGTCCTTAAGTACTCATCTAAGGTGAATTACGTAGGTGAGGTGGTATATCCTCATTTTCCAGAGAAGGTGTATGTGACAGATAAGTGACTTGCTTCAAACATCGCTGATAAGTGGTAAAGTGAGAACTAAAATGGGGATTGGGGCTTCCCTGGTGGCGCAGTGGTTGGGAGTCTGCCTGCCAATGCAGGGGACATGGGTTTGAGCCCTGGTCTGGGAAGATCCCACATGCCGTGGAGTAACTAAGCCCGTGCGCCACAGCTACTGAGTCTGTGCTCTAGAGCCTGCGAGCCACAACTACTGAAGCCCACATGCCTAGAGTCTGTGCTCTGCAACAAGAGAAGCCACCACAGTGAGAGGCCCATCCACCGCAACGAAGAGTAGCCCCTGCTCTCTGCTACTAGAGAAAGCCCGAGCGCAGCAATGAAGACCCAATGCAACCATAAATAAATAAATAAATAAATAAAATTAAAAAAAATAAAATAAAATGGGGATCACCAGACTTAGTTTTTCCAAAAACCATTGACACCAACATCTAGGAGCTTTTGTTAGCTTCTCACAATAGTCTGTGCCAAGAAAACATGTTGGTTATAAAACATGTTGGTTATACAATGCGATAATCATGAGCGTTGATAGGAATATCACTCAGCAATAAGAAGGAAAGAACTTTTGATATACGCAACAAAATGGTTGAATCTCGAAATCATTTGCTGAGTGAAGTAAGCCAGATAAAAGCTTTTTTTAACATAATGTATGATTCTACTCATATAAAATCCTAGAAAATGCAACAATCTATAGTGACAGAAAGCAGATGCCTGGGCATAAGAGTAGAGGGAGGAACAGATTAGATTACAGAGGGGTGCATGAAAATTTTTAAGTGTGAAAAAATGTTTATGTTCATTGTGGCAGCTGTTTTATGGATGTAAATATATGTATGTCAAAACTTATGAAATTGCATGCTTTAGATATGCAGTTTATTGTACATTACTTATACTTCAAAGTTGTAAAGAAAATGGTCACTGTGAAAATGATTGAAAATGCACTTTAACCCACAAAATCCTTTGAACGCAAATATATTCTTAAATCAAGAAAAGTTGTAAAGAAAGAAGTAAACTGTAATAGAACCTAGGCTGGCAGTAAAATATACAACCCAGATCCTACCGGAAATGTTTTTGTGAGGCCTGGATCCTTGGTTAGTACTTCTGTCAGCTTCTAGGTGAATGTTATTTATGAAATACTCTACTAAATCAACTTAGCAGTTTTTAGAACACGTATAGGCAACAAAGGCAAAGTTATTTTTACACTGCTGTCATTGGATGAGCTTGTGAGAGAATTAATGATTCTAGGATATTAAGAGGTTGCTTCTAAGAAGAATGAGCAAGTTTTTTGAACTCTGGGGTGTGTGTGTCCATGTACTCCAACAACTAAACTACTGTCTTCAATTTCTGTCATTTTAAATCAGTGGTTCTCAATCATGGCTACACATAAGAATCACTTTTGGAGCTTTAAAAATTTTCATGCTCTGGACATACTTCAGACCAGTTAAGTAAGAATCTGTGGGGATGGGACCTGGGCATCAGTATTCTTTAAAACTGGTGATTAAAAAAAAACAAGGGTAGGGGGACTTACCTGGTGGTCCAGTGGTTAAGACTCCACGCTTCTTCTGCAGGGGGCACGGGTTCAATCCCTGGTCGGGGAACTAAGATCCCGCATGCCACGCGGTGTGGCCAAAAAAAAAAGAACACAACAACTAAAAACTGGTGATTTCAGTATTCATCCAAGGTTGAGAACCACTGTGTTAAAGGTGCCAACTACTCTGATTTGAAATGTTAATATAGCTTGGTATTAAATTTTTACAGTGAGAATTCAGTATATGTCGGTATATTACTTCTACTTGCCATAATTTATGAAGTGCTTGGGGACTATTTATTCATACACTAGATGTGGTAGGTTTTTTCTGTCTTTCCCTCTCTATTTAAATTTCTCTCTCCTGCTCAGTTTGTCTGCATTACTTCTTTCTTTGGTCCAAAAAGTGCATTTGACAGTTGGCAGCCAAGTGCATGCATTAACTTTTTTTTCTTATTAACCACAATATATAATGCCTTTGGGATATGAGGAAGGCAAAGTAATAGAGAAGTAACGAAGGCAGTATATATTTATGGAAATATGTAAAGCTAGAGAAAATGACTATGCACTAGTGACCTAAATACCTTTCTTGTAGTGAATGTTTTTCTTCAACAGAAATAAAATTTTGCAAGAATAAAACATGAATTCAGTTATAAAAGTACACAGAAAACTCTGTGGTGAACATTTCTTGTCCAAAGGGAAGAACATCAGTGTTTTACTCGTATAATTGAGATCCTTTCATATTTGATCATAAATCGCTGAGGGACCTAAGCCTTGAGGACTGTTGCAATCTGGCATGTGTCTTTAGGAAAGTTTTATTGTTCTGCTTACTTCATTAATACCACTGTTTTCCTTTCCTGGAACTTAAATAGAAATTCTCATAGAGTGTTTTCTTTTTTTAAACAGTGACTTTTGGGGAGATAATTTATATGCTTAGTAGAGTCTCATACATGGTTATTTCTCTTTTTTTGAGACTGAATTTTGGCATTTTATAAAGACATGTTGGTTTTTCTTTTGTGACTTCTTGTTTTTCAAAACCAGTAAGATGTTTTGTGAGGAAACATTTAGCCACAGCTTCCATGCTAAACCATTTAGTAGTAAATTATTTCTTCTTTCTTCTGCTGAATTGTTCTTTCATAAGCATTTAGAGATTCCCTTCCTGTAGAGATCCTGAAATATAAATCTCTGTTTCTTTATTGTCTTTTTTATTTTATTTTTTTTTAATATTTATTTATTTTGGCTGCACTGGTCTTAGTTGCGGCATGCAGGATCTTTAATTGTGGCATGCAAACTCTTAGTTGCAGCATGCATATAGGATCTAGTTCCCCAACCAGGGATCAAACCCAGGCCCCCTGCATTGGGAGTGCAGAGTCTTACCCACTGGACCACCAGGGAAGTCCATATTGTCTTTTTAAAACAATGAATAATGTTATTGCCTTTTCTAGACTTAAGTTTTAGTGTACCAAAACTCCTCTAGTTTTGGGTTGTGTTTTCAGCAGACAGAGGGAAGAAGATAGAATCTACCTTTACTGATATAATTTTTTTCTGGCCAACTGATCATATGCTCAATTCTGTCATTTTCAAGCAGTTAGATTAGAGAATATCACGTATCAAGAGACTATATACGATGGTTAAAAAAAAAGAGTATATACAATGGTAGACACACTCTGATTTCTAGGATCAAGACAGGTTAGGCTCTGGATTAAAAGGCCAGCATTTTGTTTACACAGGTAAACATCTAATCTCAAAAGAAAGTAATCACTTGTTTTTAATTTCCACAATTCCTTCTACAACAAGGTACACTGATCTCCTTGTATAATTCTGGTGGTAAGGAATAAGAACCTGCTAAAACCTGTGATTAATAATCAGTTTATGCTGAGCTCTCTTACGTAGCATTGTAGCTTCATAAGCCGGAGTAGAGCCACCACAACTCCCTGCTTTGTGTCATAGAAGAAGCAAAATTTAAAGCACATTCTCTTTCTCATGCCCTTTCTCTCTTACATACATATATACATTTATATGTGTACCAATATATGGGAAAATTTGTAAAGATGGGATATAGAGAGTAAATAAAATGCCATTTTATTTTATTAACACTTACTCACCATTTTGAGATCATGTTGCTTTATTCTCAGTAGCTATGGAGGAAAGTTTAGATAATCTTATTTGGTTATACACGCTGTAATGCTTCGTCTATTTCTGATAATTCTTGTTTTTAAGGTTGGATTTTCACTTTTAACAATGTAATAAAGGAAAGCCTCCAGAGAAATTAGTCAAGCTAATCTAATAAACAAACCACCCTTTGTCAGTACAGATTGATGAAATTTTACAGCTTGAGGATGCTTAAATCAGTTTAGAATACTTTTTTTTTTAATTAATTAATTTATTTGGTTGCACCAGTTCTTAGTTGCTGCAGGTGGACTCCTAAGCTGTGGCATGCAAACTCTTAGTTGCGGCATGCATGTGGGATCTAGTTCCCTGACCAGGGATCGAACCCAGGCCCCCTGCATTGGGAGTGCGGAGTCCTAGCCACTGTGCCACCTGGGAAGTCCCACTTTTTTTTTTAAATAAAGGAATTTTCCATTTTATATTTTATATCAGGTTTTGAACATTGAGTTTATTTAAACTTTAATTCTGAATGGGTCAACCCTTTTTTGTAGCTCAAAGATGTGTTTCATAATAGTTTGTTTTCTAAAGTTGTGGTCCTAAACTTACAGTTCCAAGATATAATTTGTAGAAGGACAGTGCCTAAAGTCTATAACAACACAGAAAATAAATAGAATAAAAATTTGGTCCTTCTTGAAAGCCATTGTGATTTTCATTGTGTTCATTTTTTTGCTAAAAAACAAACATGGAGATCCACAACTTAATATTTAAATTCTGAATAACTCTGAATTAACTATTTACAAAAAATACCTTGTACGAAGGAAATGTTTTACAAAAGAGAAAAAGATGCTAAAAAACTTTTAACGTTACTAATTAGAATGAATATTTACATAACAGAGAATAGGTAATAGCTAGTGGGGAAAAAATGTAAGTGGTCATCTAGTTTTGAAACAATTAAAATCAGAACTTTTCAGTAGTTGATAATTTACCCATTAAAAAGTAGACATTTGGGGGTATGTTTTATGTAAGAATTGTGTAATAATAAGTGGTACTTAATATTTTTGATGTATTAAGATTAGAATGCTCTACTATTAATATGCTTGGTTTTCTTAACCAAGCCTCTGTTCAAAAATTTATATAATGATTTTGCATTTATTTTGGTCTTAAATGACAGCCTTTTGAGACTTGATCCATGAGCAACATTTGACATACTTGACTTCTCTTTTCTTTGAAACACTTGTCTTCCAGGACACCACATTTGCCTAATTTTCCCCCTAATTTTCTAGTCCGTTCCTTTTTTTTCCCTTTTCATATCTCTTTTGTTTGCTGGTTCTTTCTCATTTACCCCACTTCTCAATGTTGGAGTGTCCCTGGGCTTAAGTCTTTGGTCCTGTTTTCTTCCCTATCTCCAACACACTTCCTAGGTGATCTCATTTAGTTTTTTGTTTGTTTGTTTTAATTTATTTTTATTTATTTATTTTTGGCTACATTGGGTCTTCATTGCTACGCGCGGGGTTTCTCTAGTTGCGGCAAGTGGGGGCTACTCTTTGTTGCGGTGCGTGGGCTTCTCATTGTGGTGGCTTCTCTTGTAGTGGAGCATGGGCTCTAGGTGCGTGGGCTTCAGTAGTTGTGGCTCTCAGGTTCTAGAGCGCAGGCTCAGTAGTTGTGGCACACAGGCTTAATTGCTCTGCGGCATGTGGGATCTTCCCAGACTAGGGCTTGAACCTGTGCCCCCTGCATCGGGAGGCGGATTCTTAACCACTGCGCCACCAGGGAAGTCCCAGTTCTATGGATTTAAATACTATCTATAGCCTAACAACTCCCAAATTTATATCTCCAAACTGGATTTCTCCCTTAAATTCCAGGTATATACTTATGACATACTTGAGAACTCTATTTAAATGTGAAAAAGGTATCAAAAAATGGAATATGCCCCAGACTAAGTTCCTTCTTTGCCTCCCATATTTGTTCCTCCTATATTTTTTATCATCTCAGTCAGTGGTACCTCCATTTTTCCGGTTCATATCCTCTTTTTCTCATGCCCACATCTAGTTCATCATCAAATCTTGTTGGGTTTAATTTGATTACTTTTCACTACTCCCCTCTACTCTGTTCAGATCACCATTACTTCTCTCCTAGATTATAATAACATTCTCCTAACTGACCTCTTTGCATCTGCTCTTTAGCCTATTGTCGACACACAACAGTGTGTCAACAGAGTGACTCTGTTAAAGCCTAAGTCAGTTAATGTATTCATGGCTCTCATCTCACTCTAGGGGCTTCCTTTCACAATCAGATTAATAGCTTTCTCCCTTGCTCAGTCTGCTCTAGCTAGACCCATGCTGATTGCTGATTCATGGATGGTGCTAAGTGTGCTCCCTCTTTAGGGTCTGTGCATTTGCTGTTCCCTCTCTCTGGATTGGTCTTCACTCACATATTTATAGAGTTAGCCTTTTCACTTTCCTGAGGTCTTTTTAAAAAAATTCACCTGCTCAATAATGCTTTCACTGACCACCTCTCTAAAAGTTTAGTCCTCCACTTTCTGCTTTAATTTTTGAAAACTTTATTGAGCTATAATTTCCATACAATAAACTGTATCAATTTGAAGTGTCCAATTTGATTAATTTTGGCTGGTATATACACTTGTGAAACCACCATGGCAGTCAAGTGACAGAATGTGTTCATCATCCCTTAAAAGTCTCCCTCTTGGGCTTCCCTGGTGGCACAGTGGTTGGGAGTCCACCTGGCGATGTGGGGGACGCGGGTTCGTGCCCTGGTCCGGGAGGATCCCGCATGCCGCAGAGCGGCTGGGCCCGTGAGCCATGGCCGCTGAGCCTGCGCGTCCAGAGCCTGTGCCCCGCGGCGGGAGAGGCCGCAGCGGTGAGAGGCCCGCATACTGTAAGAAAAAAAAAAAAAGTCTCTCTCTTCCCCTGTACAATCCATCTCTCTCTCTCCAGCACAGTTCCTAGACAACCACTGATCTACCTTTTATCATCATAGATTAGTTTTTTCTGCTTTGTTTTTTCTTCTTGGCACTTATGACTATCTACCATGCTGTATATTTTATTGTAATTATTAATCTTGTCTGTGCTCCACATTAGCATGTAATGGGATGAGGATTATTGCTGTTTTGTTCACAGCTGTATTCTCAAAGTCTAGGATGCTGCTTGGCACATGATATTCAGGAAATAGTTGTTGAATGAATAAATGAATCATATAATTCATTATTTTACTAAGCATCTACCATGTATCATGCACTGTGTAGGTGTTGAGGATGTATCAGTGAACAATACGGCCAAGCCTCTTATCCTAAGGAGCTGACAGTAAACAAAAAATAGTAGTAATTAGTGTAAGAAAGTGTATCAGAGACTGAAGAGCCTTATCAAAGCTCAGAAGAGGAAATGGCCCTCCTTACCCAGGAAGCTGAGGAAGGCAGCTCTAAGGAGGTACATTTGCATTTGGTTTCTCTGATTTCAACTCTGATTCAGAGTTAAATGTCATGAACTAAGAAAAACAAAAAAGTTCGTATAGGTAGTATGACTTCTCTAGAGTTTATGAACATAACCATTGTGTTTAGCACATAGGTGTGACCTTTGGCACTGGATTAGTACAGGTTGTCCTTCCCTTCCTCCCTTCCTTCCTTCCTTCCCTCCCTCCCTCCCTCCCTTCCTTCGTTCGTTCGTTCCTTCCTTCCCTCCCTCCCTCCCTCCCTTCCTTCGTTCCTTCCTTCCTTTCTTCTTCCCTGTTTCCTCCCTTCCTCCTCCCTCTCTCTTTCTTTCGTTCTCTCCTTCTCTTTCTTCCTCCCTCCTTCCCTCCTTCCCTCCCTCTCCCCCTCTTTCCTTCCCTCCCTCTCCTCCTCTCTCTTTCTCCTCCCTCCCTCCCTCCCTTCCTTCTTTCCTTCCTCCACTTCCAACATGTTGGTTTTCCAGTTTCTTAACCCACAGGTGGTAACAGGTACCAAGAAGTAAATTGGCAGAAAAATCATTGTAAGCAAAAGCAAGACTCATTTACTACAGTGGTTCTCAGCATCACTGGGTATCAGGCTCACTGGAGGAGATGTTAAAAATTATTTAAAAGCCTTTAAAAAAGGGCTTTTGCTTTCATTTGAGAGAGGGAAGTCTTCTCTAAGGAGGCAAGCTGGTCTGAGAGCACAAAATACTTGCAGAGGGAACAGCAAAGGCAAGAAGTTGGCCTTGGTAGGAAATCTGAATTTTTATTCTAAGTATAATAGGGAACCATTGGAGGGCTTCAAACAAGGGACTGATGCAATGTGATTTATGTCCTCATAGGATCCCTGATGCATGTGTGAAGGATGAATAATATAATCAAGAGTGAAGCCATGATACCGAGAACTTATTAAAAAAAATCACTGTGGTTGGAATGTTTTTTTGCACGTTAAAAGCTATTCTTTTTTGCTTACAAATCTCTGTGTGGTAGTAGTTAGGTAAAATGGGGTCTCAAGGTAAAAACAGAAAAACCCCAAAGCTTCATCCTCATTCTGTTAGCAAGGTTAGGTATACAGAATGAACAGAGCCAAAATTAATACTCCACTTCAAAATGGGGTTACGTGGACTTCTGACAATCTTCATTCCACATTTTTACCTCTTTCCCACAATTATGACAATCTCCTTCCTTTTTAAATTTTATTGTAACATGTTTCAAAATTTGGCAAGCCCAGGGGCTTCCCTGGTGACGCAGTGTTTAACAATCTGCCTGCCAGTGCAGCGGACATGGGTTCAATCCCTGGTCTGGGAAGATCCCACATGCCACGGAGCAACTAAGCCCGTGCGCCACAACTACTGAGCCTGCACTCTGGAGCTTGTGTGCCACAACTACTGAAACCCGCACGCCTAGAGCCCGTGCTCCACAACAAGAGAAACCACTGCAATGGAGAAGCCCACGCACCGCAAGGAAGAGTAGCCCCCGCTCGCCGCAACTAGAGAAAGCCCATACACAGCAATGCAGCCAAAAATAAATAAATACAATAAATTTTAAAAAAAATTTGGCACGCCCAGAGATAATACAAACCATTATTGTGCCAAAAGGGAAAAAAGTGAAGCCAAGAGAACACTTAGAGGGCACTATGGTACTGGTCCAGGTAATATAATATTAGCCAGGAAGATGGAGATAATTTTAACAGTCAATGTGGAGAGAAGTGAGCAGATAGAAGAAACATTTTCATGTATTGTAGATGAGTTGCTTTGGGATGGGTTGGAAGGGATGTAGAAAATGAAAGAAAGTGAGGAATTGGGGACAACTCTTTTTTTGCATGAATATGTTAGTGTAAATTGGTAATTCTAGTCTTTGTTTAACAGTCTTATCGATAAATTGGCCATCTAATACACAACTTGAGTTTTTCCCCAGCCCTTCTTCTGGGGAAAAAAGTAAATCAAAAGAAATTAATGGGGCTTCCCTGGTGGCGCAGTGGTTGAGAGTCCGCCTGCCAATGCAGGGGACACGGGTTCGTGTCCCGGTCCGGGAAGATCCCACATGCCATGGAGTGGCTAGGCCCGTGAGCCATGGCCGCTGAGCCTGCGCGTCCGGAGCCTGTGCTCTGCAACGGGAGAGGCCACAACAGTGAGAGGCCCGCGTACTGCAAAAAAAAAAAAAAAAAAAAAGAAATTAACATTTGGCGTGCTGAAGTAATTTTATTACTTCATTGTTTCTTATGATGTACCCTTTTCTGTATGTATATTACGCTTCAATATAAAGATTTAAAGAGGTAGAGATATGAGTGTTTGTCTTTGCAAACTCGTTGCACCTATGAGAAGAGGGCTTTAGCACAGCTGAAGTCCTTGGCTTCTGACTAATATCCTGCCAATAGGCAGCCCCTGGTGTTGGACTTCTTTCAGATTGTTACCATTCAGGCTCTTTGGTTCTATTCTTGTGGACAGTTGGGGTGCTTGAGAGGAAGCCAGGAAACCAAGCCTTAAGAGGATTTGGAAACAATTTTTGTGCTAAACTCAGGGTGACAGTGTATCCTACCCAGAAATGTTGAAACTGCTTGTGTTTGTCTAGTATTTGTGTACTGGCTGGTGGGCTGTGGGCTTCATTCCATGTATGCTGCTCTACTGCCAAGATGAAGGCCTCTGACCCAAGCCCATTCTTAGCACTTTTTTTTATTATGTAAACTATACATACATAAAATTTACCATTTAATCATTTTTAAGTGCATAGTTCAGTGGTATTAAGTATATTCACAGTGTTGTGTAACCATCACCACTCTCTATGTCTAGAACTTTTTTATTATCCCAAACAGGAACTCTGCACCCATTAAACAATAACTCCCCATTGTCACCTCTCTCTGGCCCCTGGTAATCTCTATCTACCTTCTGTGTCTTTGAATTTGCCTGTTCTACTAGGTACCTCATGTAAGTGGAATCACACAATAATTGCCCTTTTGTGTCTGGCTTATTTCGCTTTGCATAATGTCTTAAGATTGATCCATTTTGTAGCACTGTCTCAGAATTTCAATGCTTTTTTTTTTTTTGCGGCACGCGGGCCCCTCACCGCTGTGGCCCCCCCTGCCGCGGAGCACAGGCTCCTGACGTGCAGGCCCAGCGGCCACGGCCCACGGGCCCAGCTGCTCCGCGGCACGCGGGATCCTCCCAGACCGGGGCACGAACCCACACCCCCCACTCTGGCAGGCGGACCCCCAACCACTGCGCCACCAGGGAAGCCCTCAATGCTTTTTAAGGCTGAATAATATTTCACTGTATGTATATACCACACTTTATTTATCCATTAATCTGTTGATGGACATTTGAGTTGTTTCCATCTTTTGGTTTTTGTGAATAATGTTACTGTGGACATGGTGTACAAATATCAGTTTGATTCCCTGCATAGGGTGTATACCTAGGAGTAGAATTGTGAGAGTATATGGTAATTTTATGTTTAAGTTTTTGAGGAACTGCAAAACTGTTTTCCACAGTGGCTGCAACCACTTTATATCCTTTTCAGCAATGTGTGAGGGTTCTAATTTCTGCACATCCTCATCAACATCTGTTATTTCCTTCCTTCCTTTTTTTTTTTTTAATTGCCATCCTAATGGATGTGAACATTCCCTAATGATTAGTGATGTTGAGCATCTTTTCATGTGCTTATTGGTAATTTGTGTATCTTCTTTGGAGAAATGTCTACTCAAGTTGTTTGCCTGTTTTTTAATCTGGTTGTTTGTTGTTGTTGAGTTATAGGAGTTCTTTATATATTCTGGATATCAATCACTTATCATATATATGATTTACAAATATTCTTTTGCATTCTGTGGGTTGTCTTTTCACTCTCTAGATAATATCCTTGGATGCACAAAAAATTTTAATTTTGATGTAGTCCAATATATCTATTTATTCTTTAGTTTCCTGTGCTTTTAGTATCATGACCAAGAAATAATTACCAAATCCAGTGTCAGGAAACTTTTCCCCTGTTTTTTTCTAAGAGTTTTATAGTTTTAACTCTTATGTTTAGGTCTTTGATCCATTTTGATTTAATTTTTATATATGGTGTAAGGCCTTAACACTTCTGAATGGATTTTTAAAAAATGATTTCTCAATTGAGGGAACAGAAAGTGGGACATTTGAATTTAGAAGCTAAGTTTCAGTTTTATCATGTTTCTGAACTTTCTAGATAGTTCTGTCTGTAATTAATCAAAGAGAGCTCAGTAGTATCACCCAAGTTACAGGTGGCCCTTAATGAGTGGTAGTCACTAGGAATGAGCTCAGATTAACTGCCAAATAAGTTCAACATCCTTTTCATTGTCAGGGTTATTAAGTTAAGTAGATTAGAGGAAGTCAATAATAGTGAAAGTATATCTGAATTTTAATAAGTCATTTAATAGTCTGTGGTTATAGTAGAGAAACAAGAACTGAATTATGATGATAAAGCTCATGAGTGCATAACTAATTGAGTGGTGACATCCGAACAACATTGATCACAAAGTGAGTTTGGGACTTCCCTGGTGGTACAGTGGTTAAGAATCCACCTGCCAATGCAGGGGACACGGGTTCGAGCCCTGGTCCAGGAAGATCCCACAGGCTGCAGAGCAACTAAGCCCGTGTACCAGAACTACTGAGCCTGCACTCTAGAGCCCACGAGCCACAAGTACTGAGCCCGCATGCCACAACTACTGAAGCCCGCGTGCCACAACTACTGAAGCCTGCGTGCCTAGAGCCCATGCTCTGCGACAAGAGAAGCCACTGCAACGAAAAGCCTGCACACTGCTTAATGACAACGAAGAGTAGCCCCTGCTCCGTGCAACTAGAGAAAGCCCGTGTGCAGCAACAAAGACCCAACACAGCCCAAAATAAATAAATTAAACAAAAAATCAAAGTGAGTTTGACCAGTTATCCTATGATAGATAACTCCCCGTCACACATTCCCTTAGTCTAGAAAAAACAGCTTAGCCCTCTAGGAATAGAATTTAAGGTTTCCATGCTCTATCATCTATTTATATTGTACAGTCCTACCAAGAGGGACTGTATTTTCCATACATGCATATCCTTTTCTGTTGCTACTTGGAATGTTCTTTATCCATCTCCATTTTCACTTGGTTAAATTCTCTCTCTTCTTTAGAGTTCATATTACTGATTATCTCTGCCATGAATTCCTCCCTAGTTATCTCAGCTGGATCAGATAATCTGAATTCTCAGGATATTTGAACCTTTCTTTGGCATTTCATACAACTTAGATTTAAAATGAAAAACAAAGCACCTATATTAGTGTCTAACTTAAGCAAAAAAAAAAAAAGGAGGTTAGCAGGTTATGTACTTAGGAAGCCCAGAAGTGGTTCTTGGCTTCAGATACCTCTTGGCTCTCTCTGGCTCTGTTCCTGTCATTCTGTAAACAAACTTACTCCCTGTGGAGGTAAAATGATGGCTGTCAAGCCCAGACTTATCTTTCAGCTTTGCAATACCAGTGGAAAGAGGTACTTCTCTCTTCCCAACGTATATATTGACTAAAGGCTGAAATTCTTATTTACCCTGCTTAGGTCACATAGCTACCCATGGAGAAGTCACTGTTTACAGGAATTAGGGTAATTGAAACTTGCAGTATTTGCCCAGCTCTTTAACCAGGGGTAAGATAAGGTACAGATTGACAGCTGATACCACAGGGAATAGGTGAGGAGTAGTTTCCTAAAGGAATTAGGTACATTGGACAAACAAAACCAGTGTATGTCCACTACAGTGCCTTGTTAGTTTATGCCTTCAAGAAGCCAATATATTTATATATGTGTGTGTGTGTGTGTGTGTGTGTGTATATGTATTTTTTTCGCTGCACTGCGCAGCATGTTAGTTCCCTGACCAGAGATCAAACGCATGCCCCCTGCAGTGGAAGCGTGGGGGTCCTAACCACTGGACCACCAGGGGATTCCCAAGAAGCCTACAATTTATCATTAATATATGTATCCCTTATAGCCTCAAAATATTAAAGTAGGTGTTTGATAAATTTTTGGATGAATTGATAAGGGAGAGAATCCATGTGTTAGTTATCTGCTGCTGCATAACAAATTACCCCCCCCCACATTAGGGGCTTAAAAAACAACAAACATTTATTATCTCACATAGGAATTGTGATAGGAATTTGGGAGCAGCTTAGGTAAGTGATTCTAGCTTAGGCCCCCCCCCCCCCCCCCCCCCCCCCCCCCCCCCCCCCCGTGAGTTGCACTAGGTGTCGGCCAAGGTGTAGCCATCCCACGGCTTGAATGGGACTGGAGGATCTGCCTCCAGGCTCACTCATGGCTGTTGGAAGAGGCCTGAATTCCTTTCTTGTTGTTGGCCACTAAGTAACATAGCAACTGTTTTTTTCCACAGTGGGTGATCCAAGAGAGAAAAAGTAAGCAGGAAGCCACAGTGCCTTGTATGATCTAGTCTCTGACTTAAACACCATTACTTCTGCTTTAAAAAAAAAAAAAAAGTAAATATATGTCACAGTTTATTTTTGCTGGGAAATAATGAGGGATAGCGCAGTATATCAAGTATGAAATTAATGAAGTTAGCTCTTGTTGTCTTGTTACTGTATGTTTTAGTTTTCATCTGTTTAGCAAATACCTGCTGAGTGTTTAATATCAGAATAACTATAGCTATTATTTATTATATCCTCACCGTGTTCCAGGTACTGTTCTAAACATATTTTATGCATTGACTCATTCAGTTCTCTTACCAACCCTCTGAAATAGGTATGATTTTTTTTTCTGGCTTTAGGTTAACTTTATTTTTGAATAATTTTAGATTTACACAGATGTTGCAAAGATAGTACAATGAGTTCCCTTATACTCATCCAGTTTTCCCTGTTAACATTTTACATTATCATGGTACATGTGTAAAAATAAGAAACTGACAGATATATTGTTACTAACTAAACTACAGATTTTATTTGTATTTCACTAGTTTTTCCATTTATTATTCCTCTCTGTTCTAGGATCCAATCCAGAGTACCACTGAATTGCTAAATAAACTAAATTGCATTTAGTTGTCATATCTCCCCAGTTTCCTCTGACCTGTGACAGTCTCTCATCTTTCCTTCTTTTTCATGACCATAACAGTCTTGAAGAGTACTGACCAGATATCCTGTATAATTTCCCTCAATCTGGGCTTGTTTGTTGTTTTTTTCATGGTTAGACTGAGGTTGTGGGTTTTGGGAAAGAATTCAACAGAGGTGAAGTGCCTTTCTTGTCACACCATATTAGGGGATAAATGCAGTACATACGGCATCACTGTTGATGTTAACCTTTATCACACGTTAAGGTAGTAGCATTTACCAGGTTTCTCCATTGTAAAGTTAATATTTTTCCCTTTCCCTACCCTATTCTTTGGAAGTTACTTTTTTTTTTTTTTATTGTTAAAAGTGAGTCACACTCCAGGGGAGGGGAATTAGGCTCTGCCTTTTGAGGGAGGTGTCAAAGAATTTGTGAACATATTTCAAACCACCACAGTTCACTCTCTAGCCAAAATTATTGACACTCCTCTCACCTGTAAAATACACTCACCCTCTCCCAATATCCTGCAAAAGTCTCTCCTTTATAGCATCAGCTTATAGTCCAGGATGTTGTCATCTAAATCAAGTCTAGGTTTGGATGAGGCTTCTTAGATGTAGTTCCTTAATTTTAGCCCTTTGGGTCCATTGCCTCTCTGTCTGAAGACCTGTGGAACTAAGGAGGCAAATTATCTGCTCTGCAAACACCCAAAATGCAATGGTTGAGTAAGAAGAAGGTAACCACTATAGGTACTCTTGTTCAAGAAGAGGGAAGATGTTGGCACAAAGGTGTCATTACTTCATACCACTTCTAAAATTCATAGGGCATAGGCTGGTAATTCCTTGATTAGAATTTAAAGTCTGGGAGTAACTGTCCATGGCTCTTAGCTCCATCTCTTGGGCTTTTACTTCTACACTCTGCATTCTCTTTTCTTTTCTATGAAAGGTAGCCTGCATTTGCAGCTGTGTAGTTTCTTCTACCTATTTCCTGCTTGTAGATGTTTGGACACCTAAAGGACTCTTCATTTTGTACTGTTTCTGCTCCTTTCAGTCCAAATGGGTGATTTTTCTGCCTGTATAATTCTCTTAACAACTTTATGGCACTCCTGTAAATCTTATTTGAGCTCACTCCATTAGGTAAAAGCCACACCTAAAACTCTCTGTGTGAGATAAGCCATTTTCTGTTTAGGATTCTGCTAAGGGACAATGGCTTTTAGCATGTTAGAAACTCTAGTGTTTGATTAAAAGACTCTGTGAGTCATACTTTTTAAATCTTTAGGAGATCTTTTGTCTAACTGAATAGTACTCAGAGTCACCATCTTAGAGCTTTCTGAGGCTGTAACAAAGAATTTTATAGCTATGCTCTCAACCTTGTCTTTTAGACCATGTATTCTTGGCAATGCCTTGCATTTGAACTTTTCTTGGAAGCCATTTCTTACTTTAATATTGTTTGCATCTGGAAAGACTGAGAATCTTCAAAACCAACAAGTTCTGGCTCCTTTTGTTAAACCATTCTTGAGATGTTTATTAGGAATTTGGAAATATGGGTCTGGGTTTCAGTGGTGTAGGCTTGGCAAAAAGAAAGGTCTAGGAGTCATGAGCATTTATTCAGTGGCCATTGAATTTAAGAAGTTATTGAGGAGTAGAATGAAGGCGAAGAGTAGAACTTTGAGAATTGTGGACCTTTAGTGGGCAAGTGAATAAAGAGTGTGAGGGAGGCAGGCTGGGAGGGAGTCAGCGATAGATTGGAGAAATGAAGAGTACAAGATTGGAGAAGTATTGACGATAGCACTGCCTCACTTACTTTACATGCTGAATTCATGTAAATTCCACTTTCAGTGGAAAGTTTCCAGTTTCCTCTTCATATAAACTCTTTGAATCAAGGAGGTCAGTACCTTTATATCATGAAGTTTATGACATTAGCCTTTCTATTAAGCTGAAGGATGAAAACACCACCATGGAAGCAAAGTTGAAGAACATATCTATATAGCTTGCCCTCTGTGGCCATAAAGTGTGAGTGTAGAAATAACTCCTGTAGAAAAGAATGCTAGGGACTTCCCTCGTGGTCCAGTTGTTAAGAATCTGCCTTCCAATGCAGGGGATGCAGGTTCAATACCTGGTCGGGGAACTAAGATTCCACATGCTGTGGGGCAACTAAGCCTACATGCTGCAGCTACAGAGCCTGTGTGCTCTGGAGCATGCATGCCACAACTAGAGAAGCCCATACTCTGCAACTAGAGAGAAGCCTGCAATGAAGAGCTTGTGTGCCGCACCGAAGACCCAGCGCAGCAAAAAAAGAAAAAAAGAAAAGAATGCTATATGCTTAAAGTCATTCATATTTTAAAAAACTATAGGTTGTCTTTTTTGTTGTTGAGTTTTAAGAGTTCTTTATATATTCTTTTTTTTTAATTTGTTTAATTTATTTATTTTTGGCTGCGTTGGGTCTTCGTTACTGCGCACGGGCTTTCTCTAGTTGCGGTGAGCAGGGCCTACTCTTTGTTGCAGTGCGCAGGCTTCTTATTGTGGTGGCTTCTCTTGTCATGGAGCCTGGGCTCTAGGTGCATGGGCTTCAGTAGTTGCAGCACGCAGGCTCAGTAGTTGTGGCTTGCAGGCTCTAGAGCGCAGCCTCAGTAGTTGTGGCACACGGGCTTAGTTGCTCTGCGGCATGTGGGATCTTTCCAGACCAGGGCTGAAACCCGTGTCCCCTGCATTGGCAGGTGGATTCTTAACCACTATGCCACCCGGGAAGTCCCTATAAATTCTTGATATTAAACTCTTATCAGATATATGATTCAAATATTTTCTCCTATTCTATATGATGTCTTTTCATGTACTTGGTAATGCCCTTTGATGCACAGAAGTTTTAAATTTTTATGAAGTCCAGTTTATCTGTTTTTTCTTTTGTTGTTCATGCTTTTAATGTGAAGTCCAAGAATCCATTGCCAAATCTGAGTCATAAAGATTTACCCTTATTTAGGTTAAGAGAAATAGGTCAGTGTAAGTATTTAGGTCATTGATTCATCTTGAGTCAATTTTTATATAGAGAGTGAGGTAGGGGTTGAATGAATTTTTCTTTTTGGCGTTATATTTTCTTTAGACATTATATTTTAGAATGAAAGAACCCCGTCCTATAATGTAGTTTTTAATTCTTCTATGAGACTCTAAGCAAGTTGCTAACTCATAGTTTTTGAAATTTTTTTTTGCTTTTTTTTTTAACCTTTTGAATATTGATAATGAAGGAGGATAGCTGTAGAAACTGTAAGTTAGATATTCTAAGATCAGTCTTCTAATGTTATTTATACCAAGTGCTTCCTTTTCCTTTACATGAAGTGGGGACCAGTGTAAGTTGAGTTACTTGGTGAACAAATTATGAGGGTAAAGTATTTTTAGCAGTCTGTTTAAATATTTTTTTAGAATGTGTTTTCATTCTAGTTTCACATTTTTGTTTGCTTTTAACAATTGAGTATGTGGGTACTCCTGAATAACATAATACTTGTAAATGCATACTTTGCACTCTCTCTGCTCTAGTGGAAATGATAATAGTAATTAAAAAAATAGAAACTCAAAAGGCTTAGCCACATTAATAAATGATAAACTTGTCTGTGAACCTGAAATGGAATCAAAGAGCAAAGAGATGAATGAGTTTAAAAGCGTGGGTCTTCAGTCTCTACAGTAAGTGTTGGTAGCTGAGTTTGATTCCTGTGCAGTCAAAGGAAGGAAATGCATTTCACGTATACCATTTATAAAAAGTTTTTTAAAATATCCAGATCACTTAAAAGATATGCATGGGGTGGTAAATAGTAGGTACCTCTGAGGAGTGAAGAGAGGAAAATGAGATAAGGGAAGAAAACAGTGGCACAGAGTAAACTTTTATTACTTAAAAAATATCCAAAAACAAAAAGAAAATTTGAGTGTGTGTGCATTGTGGGGAAGAAGGGGTACTCATAGGAATTTAGCCTAAGGAAACAACCTGAGATCTACAAATATTTATTTATATAAATATTTATTATGGTATTTATGTGATGGAAAATTAGAAACAACTGAATGTCCAATAATAGGTGAATGAATGGGGGCCAGTGAGGGAGAATAAGTGAATAACCATACAAATGTTTAGATCCACTCTATGAAATACTCTACAATCACTATTTTTTAAAAAATCAATGTTTTTACAGATTATTTAATGATATTAGAAAATGAGATAATGTTCAGTGTGGGGTGAAAAAAGCAAAATACAGAACTGTATATATAGTATATATAGTAAAATCCAAATTAAAAAAATTTTTTAATCTTGTAAAATATATATAACAAAATCCACTTTAAAAATTTTTTATTTATTTATTTTATTTTATTAAAAAAATTTTTTTTGGCTACGTTGGGTCTTCATTGCTGCGAGTGGGCTTTCTCTAGTTGTGGCGAGTGAGAGCTACTCTTCATTGCGGTGCGCGGGCTTCTCATTGCGGTGGCTTCTCAAGTTGCGGAGCATGGGCTCTAGGTGTGGGGGCTTCAGTAGTTGCAGCATGTGGGCTCAGTAGTTGTGGTGCACAGGCTTAGTTGCTCCGTGGCATGTGAGATCTTCCCAGACCAGGGCTTAAACCCGTGTCCCCTGCATTGGCAGGTGGATTCTTAACCACGGCGCCACCAGGGAAGTCCATAAAATCCACTTTTAATGACATCTAATACATTCACAGTGTGCAACCACCATAATCCAAATTTTAGAAATATATATTTACTTGCATAGGAAAAAATACCCCCCCCCAAAATATACAAGAAGTGTTCTCAGAGATTATTTTTATGTGTTGGAGATATCTGTATTTCTTATTCTTCATCAGTTTTAGTATTTTCCACATTTTCACGTGCTTTGTTAGTTTGTTTTCCTATCCTAAAGAGTCATTCTAAGCTTGAAAGTAGTAATGTTTATTTCTTTTATTTTTACTCATTTAAGTAAAATGTTTATTTTCTCTTTGTTTACTTTGAAATGTCATACAAAAGGCTGAAGGGCTTGAATGATTCATTTTTGGCATATGTCCAAGAAAATGCTATACTGCATCAGGTTAATAATAAGGAAAAAGGTTAATTAAGAAATTGAATGAGGTTTAAAATTAAACTCTTTGATAATGTTTTAGGTTCTTTCTTATTATTGGACACCATTCTAGAATGTTAAGATCATCATTTCATTTAGGATTTAAAATTTATTAATAAATATTTGTGTTAATATTTTCTGGTCAAAAATGCTCTCCATATATATTTTAAACCATAATTAGCAGTATTTGGGTAATGAAGTTGTAGAAGAAATCTTTGCACTGTGTTTGGATTTAAATCTGCTAGAGACAGTATTTTATTTTACTTGCAATCTGCACAAGAAAAAGCTAGACCTAGGTAGGATCTTTTTCAACTAAAGGAAATATGTACAAGATTTTTAGTGTTAATTATAAGCCTAGTGAATTTCTTTATAGTATATGTGATTGTGCTCTATAGATAAATAAATTATACCTGTATCTTTTCTGTTGATGGTTACATTCCAGGGAGGTTAAATAGGAATTTTGTATTGAACCTGTCGGGAAGAACTTTAAAGTTATCTATGAATATCTCAGAGAATCTTGCTTTTTCAGGACCTGTATAAATTCAAATTTAAACAAGACCTTTCTCTACCTGTCTAGTCTCTTAAGAGTGTTCTTTGTTTAAGGCTCCTGTAAGTATGTAATGTGATGTTACCTTATCTAACTAATGTGAGTTACCTTATCAGCATGGTATTTTGAAAATTCAGAATATTTACCATAATATTATTTTCTACCCAAACTTATCTAATACCATTCTGACCTGTAATTTCTTTTCCTCTCAACAAAGTGTAGACTGAAAAAAAACACACAACATGAGAGCTGTGAGTTAGTTCAGTTTTATTTGGGAACTTACTGAGGACTGTAGCCTGGGAGACAGCCTCTCAGATAGCTCTGAGGAACTGCTCTGAAGAGGTAGCAGGGGAGGACAGTAGATATATGATTTTGGTAAAGGGGGTGCAAGCAATCAAGCACACATCTCGATAGAAGTTTGCTGCTAGTTACGAGGAGCAGATGTCTCTGTTAATGATTTTAATGCTTTTCTAGGTATACAATGCAAAAAATTGGATTCATAAAATTTTCTCCTGAAAATATCTATCTGAAGACCTGTTTTGCCAGTTTTTCCCACAGCACAGAGTGCCTCATTCCTCATCTCCAGCTTGAGCTTCTTTCAGGGTGTGTAAAAGGTTGGCGTCTGCAGTGGCTAGTGACTTAATTCTTGAAGAACCAGATGGCAAGCGACATTTTTTAGTTGATGGTAGAAAAGGGTGCTAGGCCAATAATAATAAAAATGATGCCATTTGCTTTCTGACAGGTAAGCAAAAGCCCGGTGGCGATGTACTGTTCTTATCCCTACTTTGCACATAGGAAAACTTGGGCATGGAGAGGTGAGGTAACTTGCCCAGGATCACAGAACTAACTAGTAGAAGATAGAACTAGAATTCAGACACAGGCCTGTTTGAGTTCAGTCAGACCTTATGTCATAACTCAGCAACCCATCTAGTTACCTGTTGCTGTGTGATTGGTGCTCTCCCTCACTGTTAGCCACTTAGGGCTAGTCTCTCTTGGGGGTATACCTCACCCTTTGATGCCAAGGCCCCTCTGTTTCCTAAGGAGGTGATGTCATGAAAGGTATAGGGGAAAGATGATAGATTCTGGGTCCTACCATTCCTGGACTTAAATTCCACCTCTGATACTTATTGGCCAAGTCATTTAACCATTATGGTCCTCAGCTTTCTCATTCATAAAATGGGCACAGTAACATATTCTTTTAAATGTTATTTTGAAGGTTAAAGATAATGTATATTATGTGTATGAATATATAAGGTATATGATATGTGTATGTTTAGTGGTGCCTGTCACACTTAGAAAATAACTAAATGGGGCTTCCCTGGTGGCACAGTGGTTGAGAATCCGCCTGCCAATGCAGGAGACACAGGTTCGAGCCCTGGTCCGGGAAGATCCCACATGCCGTGGAGCAACTAAGCCCGTGCGCCACAACTACTGAGCCTGTGTTCTAGAACCCACGAGCCACAACTACTGAGCCCGCGTGACGCAACTACTGAAGCCCGTGTGCCTAGAACCTATGCTCCGCCACAAGAGAAGCCACCGCAATGAGAAGCCCGCATACCGCAATGAAGATTAGCCTCCACTCGCTGCAGCTAGAGAAAGCCCCCGCGCAACAATGAAGACCCAGCACAGCCGAAAATAAATAAATTTAAAAAAAAAACCTAAGTGGCTAAAGAAAAAGATGCATTCTTTCCACAATTTATCTACTATCATTGTCACCTATAATTCCTTTAATTTTAGTCAAAATTCTTTTTTGAGGATTCTGATGATCTCTTTTGCTACTTATTTTGGTACCACCTGGTTTTATGTATACTCTAATCCTTTTTTATTTCTTTAATGATAAACCACTATCTTAGTACTATTATGATATCATGTGCCATTAATTTGTAGTTTTCTCAAAAGTCACTAGCCTAAAACCTTAAATCCCCATCATTGATAGAGTGCAGCCTGGTGGTTTCATTCTTAATATGTCTAATTATATCATGGATAAATTCTGAATATGTGGACTACAGGTGCAGCATCCTACATTTCCAGCTCATGTTTCTCTTCTGGCTGGTACAAAATGAAGAGCTATAAGATTTTATAAAGCCATGGTTCTAATATTTGCCATCTCTATAGTAATTTGATCTAGTGAATTGACTATGTTATTGCTAATTCTTTAGAAGAGCATAGGTAATAATTCTAAGAATGGTTGTTTTATTCTTAGTAACATGCCCTGTATAGGATTGTTTTTACTCTTTTTTTTTTTTTTTTTGGCATGTGTGTCATGTCAGGTAAAAGTTACTGGCAACATGGAAACACCTCCTATAGAATCATGTTGGAATATGGGCATTGCTGTGCATATTTTGGAGACGTTTAAATTTTTAGCATAATTTTGTGACAGAAAAGAACAGTAATGTCTTCAAGTCCTGTGTCTTAATTTAAAAATGAGTAGTAGTAGCAACTAATTTGGGTTCCTAATTTTGATAGTTCATGTTAGCCTGTTTTGGACATGAAAGCAAACAGCAGTTTGGAAAATCTTCACTTTAGAATACTTTAGAGACCTAGTGACAATGCCAGCGTATTCAGAAAGAATGGAGTAGGAGCTAATAGTCACCAGGGAGAGTTCTGCTGCCCAGATGACTCCAGTTATGGTTTTATATAAGAATCTTTGCAGAGACAGGGTTTCCAGTATGATCACTCCTACATCGGTCTGCTCTTAGGTCTTATTTTTCCAGTGGAAAGCGAAGGGAAGTTGTTTTCATAAAGAAGAGAGACGATAGCTTTCTCTGAAATTTACAGGGGCTTAATCTCCAATTTTGACACACTTTAATGTTTGGTAATAATTTAGCAGATATTTACTTTAAAAAATTAGCTTTCAATGCTTTACGTAAACTGTAAATGTGTATCTTTTATAATTCAAGAATCCAGTAGTTTTATTAGCCCCATTATTTTGATTGATTTTTTTTCAGTTGACTGATAAAGCTGTTTAGTTTTCATCAAAATCTTCAATTGGATTATTGTTGAAGCAAATTCCAAAAATCATCTGTAAAAACCATATGTCTCTTTACATGTATAACCACAATACTATTATCACATCTGAAAAAAATTAACAATTGTATCTTAACATCATCAACGGTCTGATGTTAAAACTTCCCCAACTGTATAACTTCAGTTTTTAAAAGTTTTTTGTTCTAGTCCACACACTGTCTATGATTCATATGATTCTGAAGTCTCATTTACTCTGTATATCCCCATCATGGTTTTCTTCCTTGCAGTTTTACTAGTTTATGAAATTAGGTCATTTGTCCTGTAGAGTTTCCCAAGTTCTGGATTTTGCTAATTGTATTACCATGAAGTTCTTAATTTAGCCTGTTTCTCTGACCCCTATATTTCCTATTAGACCTAGAGAAGGGTTTCTCAGTCTCCCACTACTCCTGTTTTGTGCTGGGTAATTTTTTGTTGTGGGACGTTGTCCTGTGCATTGCATGTTGTTTAGCCGCCTTGTTGGTCTCTAGCTACTAGTTGCCAATTATACCTCCCTTGCTTCCCCAGTGTGACAACCAAAATGGCTCTGGACGTTGACAAATGCCCCAGGGACAAAAATCGCCCCTTGTGGAGAACCACTATCTATGATATTCTTGGCAAAAATCCTTTATATGTGGTGGTGGTGTTTTCTCCCTTTTCTGAGCACCACTTTTAATCTCCTTTGTCACATACATATTCTCTTAACATACTATATACTTAAAATATTTCCTGATGCTTTAGTAGCCTTAGTTTTGACCTTTAACATTTATTTGAGCATATTATATGCTGACATCCAAAATATATTATTTTGCCATTTATTTTGAGCTTTAGAAAGAACCAATATATTCTACAATTTGATAAAAATACACAGTTACAATATACAAGGTGACTATGTATCCTCTTAAAATTTTTTCTTTTATGGTCCCCAGGTTTTGAATATAGGTTTACAGTTATGTATGCAGATGATACTCCTTATTTTAATATTATCTTAACAAAGTCCCAGTTATTTTAAAAGGGATAATACTATCATTGTTAGATTTCCAAATGATTAATAAAAGCATGTACACAGGCTAAGTATACGTATACTTTGAGGTTTTGTGAAACATTTTCTCAATTCTTCAGCTCCTGGCCACATTGGTCAGTGCCTCACTACTCTTTTCACTTTCTTGGCAATTGACCTTGGCCTCTTGACCTCTTAATTGACTTCTCCTTTTCATCTTTTATAATATGAGAACTTGCTTGCTCCAGTATAAAAACATCACATCCCCTTACTAATTTATCTGCCTTCTTTTTGCCTTTTTCTTCCTCTCAGGAGCTCCACTTAGTCTGACCTTATACCTGCCAGCCCCAGCTCAGATTGGGTTGCCTTCACTTTTAGGCTTCTTTCTTTACCCCACTCTGTAAATCATCACAGTAGTTAGACATAATATCCCTGATTCTAGTGAACCAGGCCTCTATATGATATAAAACAAAATATAATTAAGTCCTAAATAAATGCTACTGTGTTTAATGAATACTTTTCTTTTTTCAATCAAGTTTACCTGGAAACTCAAATGCATTCAGTAGATACTGTTTCATATTTGATCCTTTAAGCACTCAACTCTATTACTGAAGATCATAGGTATTCTTTCCATCCCAATATTGGCTTGACTTATAGCATGTTATGAAGCATAATCCTTGGGACTTCCCTGGTGGTGCAGTGGTTTAGAATCCGCCTGCCAGTGCAGGGGACACGGGTTCGAGCCCTGGTCTGGGAAGATCCCACATGCCGCAGAGCAGCTATGCCCGTGTGCCACAACTACTGAGCTTGCGCTCTAGAGCCTGTGAGCCACAACTACTGAGCCCACGTGCCACAACTACTGAAGCCCGCACGCCTAGAGTCCGTGCTCCGCAACAAGAGAAGCCACCACAATGAGAAGCCCTTGCACTGCTGCAACTAGAGAAAGCCGGTGCACAGCAACAAAGACCGAATGCAGCCAAAAATAAAATTAATTAATTAATTGATTGAAAAAGAAATCTTGGTAATAAAGAAGCATAATTCTCATTGGTAGGTTACAAACCAAAGCACACTACTTGTCCCTAAATGTGCTTCACCAGTGAAAGTTGTTGGTAATTAAAATTTATTAACATATCTGTTTTTCCATTTTACTTCAAACTGAAGAGCCAGGGTGTCATCTTTCACTGGGTTCATCTTTTCTCTGGGAACCTATTGCCATTTATGTTAAACTAAATTTTGTTTGGTTACTTACTTTAGTGATGCCACACTTGCATTGAATTTTATTTTCAAAGACCTTCACTCTGTGATTTTTGGTGACTTAAAAATGGTTTTGCATTCTGAGAAAGAGTTAGAATTTGATCTCTAATTTAATCATGAAGAAAAGGCTTGTATGGTGGGATTCTCGTGACCTTTACTTAGATTTTCTGTGTTTGAAATAGATAGAAACTGAGTTGTTTTAGCTTCCTTTACATTTGCATTTGAGGGACTTCCCTGGTGGTCCAGCGGTTAAGAATCCACGCTCCCAATGCACGGGACCCGGGCTTGATCCCTGGTCAGGGAAGTAGATCCTGCATGCTGCAACTAAGACCCAGTGCAGCCAAATACATATATATATATATATATATATATATTTTTTTTTTTTTTTTAATTTGCTTTTGAGAACATCTGCTATCACGTTGACAGCAACACTTAGTTGATTATTGTTTCTGTGAAACGGGCTTTTCTACTACATGGTCAACCTTTCCTTTATAGTCTTCTGGCACTTTAGTTTGTGTAACACAGTCTAACAATTATCAGTACATGTCCCTTTATACTTTGCAAGTTCTTCTACCATATGGTTTCTTATCTTTATAGTTGAATTTAATTTCTTTTTGAGTACAGGAACTGTCTGATATATATTTTACACTGAACATGAAAATACTCAGAATATGCCTGTGATTGATTGTCAAATGATTATAAACTGCCCAGAATGTGCAGATTTTGTGAATTGTTCTTAGGAAGAATTGCTTCAAATTTGATTGTGCTAGAAACCACTGACTCATAGGAGTTAAAAGCCATATATCTGTTTTTCGAAGCCCAAACTATGTTCTTTGAAATTGAGAATTGTTTACTTTAGTGGAACCTAATCCACTCATATAGACTTCCCCTTGCTGCTCTTTTTCTACTGGTTTAACCTCTTTAAAACAGGGCGGAAATAAAAGTATATTACCTTAAATTTCATTTTTGGATTCCTGGGCCATTTATGACTACTCTGTATTTAGTTACTATTTTTTACTAACTTTAAGTTAGTAAATTACATGAATATTACAGGACCTGATTTACTTCCCTGATTCTTTGAAAGCAAGAATATCTGGTATAAGGAGTAATTTACCAGAGTTGAGTGAAGAAACTATAGTTCTTAGATGATTTCTGCTGATAGGATTTGCTTTAATTACACTTCTCACCTTTCTCCTCAGTTACTGAACAAAGGCAAGTGTGGCATATTTTTTGGAGTGAAAATGTTGAATTAAGAGAGCTGTGGGGGCTTCCCTGGTGGAGCAGTGGTTGAGAGTCCGCCTGCCGATGCAGGAGACACGTTCGTGCCCTGGTCCGGGAGGATCCCACATGCTGCGGAGCAGCTGGGCCCGTGAACCATGGCCACGGGGCCTGCGTGTCCAGAGCCTCTGCTCTGCAATGGGAGAGGCCACAACAGTGAGAGGCCAGCGTACCGCAAAAAAAAAAAAAAAAAAAAAGAGAGCTTTGGGAGGGAAAATCAGAAAAATATCTTCTTTAAAAGTTACTTCTTAAAAAGAAATGCCTTTATGGGATTAACAAACTACTAGTCATAAAATAGGTAAGCAACAAGGATTTATTGTATAGCACAGGGAACTATATTCAGTATCTTGAAATAACCTATAATGGAAACTAATCTGAAAAAAAATGTATCTAACTGAATGACTTTGCTGTATACCTGAAACTAACACAATGTTGTAAACCAACTATACTTCAAGAAAAAAGAAAAAAAAAGGAAAAAGAAATTCCTTGCATAGTAAGAATTCAAATATTTGATTGTTTGAATTGCTCTGCTCTCAAGTGACTACATTTAGTTGTTAAATTTGAATCATAGATGGTCAGCTAGTAGATACCACCTTATAGGAGAGATACCCATAAAAGGGTGTGATGGCCTACCTCTACAATTTATGATGAAAGCTGAAGTTAGAAAACGTATCAAAAGAGATCATGGGGGCTTCCCTGGTGGCGCAGTGGTTGAGAGTCCACCTGCCGATGCAGGGGACACGGGTTCGTGCCCCGGTCCGGGAAGATCCCACATGCCGTGGAGCGGCTGGGCCCGTGAGCCATGACCGCTGGGCCTGCGCGTCCAGAGCCTGTGCTCTGCAACGGGAGAGGCCACAACAGTGAGAGGCCCGCATACAGCAAAAAAAAAAAAAAAAAAAGAGAGATCATGAATTTAGAAATTCAGCCTGTTGGAGTGGAAATGTCAGGTAGGAGACTGTGATTTAGTTGGGTCCTTTTGGTTTACATTAACTATCACACTCAAATTATGTCAAAGAAAGGAGGGTGTATTATAAGGGTGCATGTTCCAGGACTCAGTCTCTCTCTGACCCTCTGGTTTTTTCTCTCTGTCTCTTTCCCCTCCTTAACTCCCCTTTCTGCATGGTCACTTTCAGCCTTTCTCTATATACTTAATCCATTCTCTTCTCCCTTTGGACTGGCTGTTTTGGTTGCTTCATCATAGCTGCTGTATGTGTAATTCTCATGTCTTTTCTAACCCTTCTCTCCTTCACAGCCTTTTAGTTTAACCTTTCATTCGTAGCTAACAAACTCTCCTTTAATATTTCCTAAATGTTTCCAGATGTTCAGGGCTCAGCTCATCATTTTATAATTGGGCCATATCTACCTTGACCAGGAAGTTGTTATAGTATAAAATACACAACAGTTGCAGTATAATGGCCAGTCACCAGATACATGTTTAATGGGTTACTGGTAAGTTTCTCAATGTACATAATATCAGAAGTATCTTTGACCTTTTAGAAATAGTTAAAAAAAAAAAAAAAAGAAGCCTCAGCCTGTGTGTTTGAATGCTAGACTGTTAGAGCTTCAGTTTAATTACCTACGAAATAGGAAAACCAAGTGATACCTGACATAGTTAGCACATGAGGCCCAAATCACATTCTTTATCATCATCATCTTTGATGATGAAACAGCCAGAAACTGTCACTGAGTTATTTCACATGTTTAATTCTTTCAGCTCTTCCAGCAAGCAGCAAGCTTAGAACAAGATTTCAGTATTTGATTTAGATAAAAATTTTGTTAAAGTGCCTATAGGTCCAGGCCTCTACAGCACAAACTTATGCAGCAAAGGGCCTTGGACAGAGTAGAGTAGGGGTTCACTACATGTTTAAGTGAATCGTATCATTTTTGTATATTGATATATTTTCTTTCAAAAAATTGGCACCTCTCACTTAATGCTTTCTCTAAACGTTTACAGAAAATATCTCTCCACTCTTATTTTAATACATAACTTTTATGATGAAATTCAAAGCTCAAGTGAAAAATTGCTCAGGCCATTGAAATAAGTTTTTATTGACTGTGACCTCTGATTGGTGAAGATTCTCAGTTCTGTATCTGTAATGTTGAGAGAGAACCAGAGCTTGTGTATAATCTGTGGCTGTCAAGATAGGATGGTTTTCCAGCATATAGGTATAGGGATTTTTCTTCTTCAGTCAACAGTGATAAATTAATATAGATTCTTTTCAAGTTTAGTTAACAAAGATAAATTAACCTTCTATTTACTATAACTGATTGGTAAATAGATATATCTCATAGTATACTAGTTACATGGTATTTAGTACTTTAAATCATGCTTTGATGTATATTATTTTATCAGATAATTACAACACTATTGTGAGATAAGTAGTGTGGCTGTTAGAATCCCTTTTTAACAAATGAAAAGGCTGAGAGAAAAATTATTTGCTTTAGCTCACATGGGTAATCTGTAGCACAGGCAAGAAGCGAACAAAGTCACCTCCCTGTATGCTGTCCTTTTCAGAAGACCACATAGTCTTTAAATTATCATGTGTTACAATTTCAGGATATATTTTTAGGTACAACAGCTAGTTTATTTGATATAATGTATTTGGTGGTGAGAAAGTAATGGAGCTGATATTGGCTTCTCTGGAGCTGATAACAAGGGTTATTGGTGGGGTTTTTTTGTTTTTTTTTTTTTCTGACCTTGTATGATTTAAACTTTGAGATCAGCTCTGACTTTCCTGATGCTTTTTGTAGTTGCAGTCTCTCATTGTTTGGTTCTCTTCCGGATTTAAGGTTTATTTTCAAAGGTAAGTTGAGCTTGAGGTTTGCTCTCTATTTGGCACTTGGGATTAATAAACTTGGCCTGCTAGTTGATAACTGCTCTAACCCTGGAAAATTTGTGCTGGTATTTTAAGAAATAATACTTCTTTGATTTATGAGCCTTGTGTGTGCCTCTGGCAATAGTCCTTTTGCAGAGCATACTGAGTTATTATATAATGGTTACTCATGTGAGTGTGGACTAGAAGTTTATGCTGTACTTTGCACTCAAGTCCATTTATTTATGCCTAAAAATCAAGCGCTGTTGCCTCTGCTTCTACTTCAGGTGTCAGTCCATCAACAGTGTATGCTGTTCACCATTTGTATTTCAGAAACTGCTGGGAAATCTTGAAATAATCCTTTACTTTGGCCAGCTGTTCTTCCATTTTAGTGTTCCTAGAGTCTGCAGCAGTTTTGGAGAGGCTTGGCTGCCTTTTTGGCACTGCCCCACCCCGTTCCACCCCATTTAACTAGAATAGCTTATAATTTCCATTTAAGATTTTAGTTAAATTTTATTTGAAGAAAGGTGGCTCTATTTAACATTGGAAACAAATGACTTAACTAGTGTCTTTATGTCAGCATTGTAAATGAGGTGACAGTATTGCCAAAGAATGAAATGCTCCTCCTTCCTTCCTGTTATATCACACAATATCATGGGAGTAGTTCAGTAATTAGTAAACTCTATGTATTCATTATCTTTGGAACCGTACATATCAGATGTAACTTTTACTCCCATCAATATATGTTTGTGGTAACTGTGAAAAGTGTTATTTTATTAGTCTTGTTCATATTTAGATTAGATTAACTTTATGGATTTCCCATAGGGAATGAGTCAGAAATATGAACTTTGATGGTGGTGTTTTATGCTGTGTTTTGTTGTTGTTGTTGTTGTTTTGAGTCACGATGATCCCCAGAAGTGCCTCAAAGTCCATCATGGGGGAGGAAAGGTGGAGCATAGGTGTACCGGGCTCTGGCCCCAGTGTCCACTTCAGTCAGAGCAGGTGCAATTTTACCTATTGAATTAGTGGGGTTCCACAAAATATTTAGTTTGAAAGAGGATTCTGGGGCTAAACTTTGAAACTACCAGATTAGTAGGAAGACCTAGGAGTTAGGAAACCTAGGTACCAGTTCTGGCTATCCATTAACTAGTTTTGTAGTGTTAGGAAAGTCACTTAACATATCTTTCTAAGTTTTTCATATGTGAAATACAACTAATTCTGTCTAACTGATAGAGTTGTTTTCAGATAGTGGTTTATAAAACTGATGAATCAACAAGTATAATAAATAACTGATATAATAAATAATTTATAATAAATAAGTAACTGAGAAATCCAAAATGTTTTTGAATTTTCCTGTAGAATTTATCATAACAATAGCTATGGTTTTTTCCCCTAATTTTCTGTGATCTAGGGCATTGTTATTTCTTTTTCTTTTTTTAAAAATAAGTTTTGTTGGTAGCCATCCTTAAAACTTGATTTCTAATGGAAGCCAATGACTTTATAAACACAAACAAAAGTATGTATATTTATTTTTAAATTTTTATATTAATTTTATTCCACTGTTTCTAATAACATAAGTAGATAAATGAAGCTTAGCTTGGAGAAAATTTTAACTGTCTCTGCATTCCCAAGAGAAATCAAGTCTGGGATGCTTGCATTAATTTCCAGTCTTTGAAGGGCCAGAAAACTGCGCCTGAAATTGGGTTAGCACATTTCTGAAACTGCTGTTACGTTACTCTGCTTAGTTGGGTTGGGTGCCATTTCCTTTCTTCTTTCCTTGAAGCAGCGAATACAAGCTTCATGTTTTCTTTAGGAAACTATCCCAAGCCTGTAAATTTATTTAAAAGCCACAGCTTGTGAAATCACAGGGACATGCATAAAGAATAGATTTTATTCAGAAAAGGCTCAGTAGTTGTGTTCCAGCCTTAAAGAGAACAAGTCTGTGCTCTTCTCTTTTACCTGATGGAGTATTAGAATGGCCTCTTGTTAAAGGAGTTGATTAGCTAATTTGATTCAGAAAGAAGTGAGAATAACATTGTAGGGTTAGGTGTTGCTGCCTGATTTTCTAGCTCTTGCACAGCATATGCATTTTAAATATCGGAGGGATTAACCTGTTCCTTGCATCATACCACCAGAATGGGATAGCCCAGGTTACAATTTTGAGCAAAGCTGGCCAGTTTCTGCTGGTTGTTATGGATGTATGGGAAAGCACAGTCCTATCTGACAAAGGAATGTATCTGTCTATGGGGTATTAAATGTGAGATATGCCAGAATGGTAGTATGTCCTATCTTCTGGAAGTTAACAAAATAAAATATCTGAAAAGATATGTTCTTTTTCCTTATTTAAAACTCTTTCTACTGAACAAAAAATTAGAACCAGGAATTCCAAAGGAATTAAGGAACCAGGAATTACAAAGGAATTAAGGAATTTTTAACTGGTTGGGTATTTTCTGGCCTAGTAACATGCAGTTTTATTGATCAAAAGTCTTCCTGGGAAAAATATAGCAATTCCATAATAATTCTAATAATAGTCACCTGTTGAGTGCCTCTTATGTGCCAGTTCTTAAAATATTATTTTAAGGTACATAAATGAGGAAAAAGGTTTAGCGATGTTGAACAATGTACTCAAGGTCATACAACTCAAGTAGGAGGGTTAGAGGGTTGAGCACAATTTTCCCTGGCTGTAAAACTCATTCTCTTTCCCTAACCATGCTCTTTCTTAGTGAAGAATCATTCATGAAATCTCTCTCTTAGTTTTCAGAGTATACTTTCCCTTTACGACAATTTATGTCAAGTGAATCCTACTTTAGTTTTATTTTTCATGGTGAAATTAGATATAATATACCTAAAAATTAAAATCCAAAAGACTAAATGAAAATTAAGTTTGGACTCCTTGGGATTATATATTACCAACATTGATTTGCCTTGCTGGGGCTTTTAGTACACCTCTATCAGCTTGCTTTTTGTTTGTGTTATGTTCTTTAGTACAGAATTTTTCCTTGACCATTGATCACCATTTTCTTCTTCACACTGCTGTACTCCCTACTCCTAAGAGATTGTGGGGATCTTTTAGGTCCACACTACCAGAAACTTTGTTCTTCCTTCAGGTATTCATGACTAATATAGGGATGCAATATTACATTTAGTAGGTGCCATCATCTAACATCATGTGCTTCAGTCGGAAACTTCTTTCATTCATGGCTTTAGTTTATTTTAAATGAATCCATTTCTACTTTCTGGATCAACAATTTTGGATCTCTGTTTTGTTTATAATGAAAAATACTTCTAGTTTTCTTTGCTTGATAAATTACATGTGTAAAGTTGATTTGTATTTTCTGCTGTCTGTTTTATTAATAAAAGAAATTGAGTAATAACTGCACTGTTTTTACGTATTTTATATGCTGACACTGAGGTAATGGTGCCACTGGTAAAAACAACCCTTTGATGAAGATGAGATATCAGGCTAGTTCGTGCTTTTACCTTCCAAAGGTGTTTATGAGAAATTGAAATACCTCATTTTATTTTTAAGGCCAAACAATACTTCAAACCTATTTTTCTGTGCAGATTTAGACACTTGGGAAGATTGTCAAGTATCTTCTAACTTTGGAGTAAGGAACACTGAGTGTACAGTCTTTCACCCACTAAACACACATTGTTTTATTCAAAGAGGCTAAGCCCTGTCATCATCTTGAGATTTGTCAGTGAGTCAGAGCCTTTGGAAATAACCAGCTAAGCCAGTGATTCTGTGTATGGCTTTAGGCAAAGGGAATAGCTTATACCTTGGCCCTTGGCTGGTTGGAGATTAAATAAGAATAGCAGTCATGTTCACTAAGGATGTCTCTACTTAATAATGGCTAAGTGGTCTAAGGTGTCTCTTTAAATTCTCAGACTTGAGTTCACTGCCTTATTTCATATTTCTTTATTAGATGCCTTCTCTTCAGTTCCCTCTCTCTCTCTCTACATATATATATCTATACATATATATGTATATATCTATACATAGAAAAAATATATATATTTATTTTTTAAGAACCAAATCTCTTTAGAATCGGTTTTCAATCCCACAAGGAAAGGTTTAAAAATTTTTTGTTGTTGTCATTTAGTGGTATCTCATATGCAGGAAGTATGCCCCTATTTGCTCTGTCCTTACGTGTAAATTTGAGTCAACTTGAACTTTACTTCTGGAAGTTAGGTCCAACTGAGTCTGCACGCCAAATGATTGGGAACAGTGGCAGAATAGACTTTTCTGTAGTGTTCTACTTCCTGCTTGTATACAAAGCTATTCAGGATGAACCTGAAACAAAGATGGCAAACTGGTATAAGAGAGAAGGTGAAGGAGTGCTATTCTTCTTCATATGAATAGCAAGGAGGAAGCTTAGGTGCTTACCCTGGGAAACTTAACCTAACCAATTCCTTTTCATCCTTCATGTCTCAAATGTTCCTTGATTGTGGAGATTTTTCCTTGACTTCCCTGTCTTAGTCCCCTCTATTACATACCTTCCATAGCTTTTCCTTTTCCCTTGTTACAATACCTTATCCCAGTTGTAGTTGCTTGTTTAACTATCCATCTCAGGAGATTGTAAGGGCCATGAAAGTAGGAATTAGCTATTCTTATTGCTTATTGAGTCACAGGTGCTTATGATAATACCAGGCATAGTGATGCCAAATATAAACTTGTTGCATTAATGAGCAAATGAATGGTCAAATGTTATGAGAGACTAATAATTCTGGGTGAGGACTTGCCTAACTCATTCTCCCCAGAGTTTTAGTTCTCTAAAGTAAGAATTCCCCTCTAAAATCTTTGAACTACCTTGTCTAAGTAGAGGTAGAGAGAACATTAAGGATGAATATGGAGTAAGTTAGTTGTTTTAAGGGAGGTCCTATATAATTTTACCAGGTGGGTAGTAACTTATTTTTTAACAACCACAGGTGCACTTAGCCATTTGTTTCTAAATTTATTGTTCTGGGCATTTGGGGTATGTGTATTTTATTTTTCTACTTCTTCCTGGTTAGGCTCTATATAAATTTTCTCTTGGATATTCATGTCAGCTTATGGTTTTTGTCTGAGCATTCATTGGTTTGATTTATAAAAGGGATTACAGATACATAGGTTTTTACAATAGTAACTACCGGAGGGTACATTTGTGTGGGGGTAGAGCCTGAAAGATGGGGAATAAAATAATTATTTGAATGACCCTTTAAACCATGCCTTAAATAATAAGCATTATTGTTCATAATAGCTCTGTATCACTCACTGTGTCATTTAGGAATATTTGTTGTATCATTTATAGAATGTTTTTGTGTCTCTAGGGGGAAGGGGGCATCAAAACATTTTCCACAGAAAAACCATGATCCTTAAGGAGTAAAGTTTTGTTCTTTGCCATTTTATGGCCTTCCTGCTGCTAACCTGCAGGTGTTCTTTTTGCTCTTTGGCTTCCCCCTTGTTTGTATTAAATATACCAATAATTAAATTCCAAAATTTTCTAAATTTTGGCAGCAAATTTGTAATCCATTTGTTTATTCTTTTCCTGCATTGTGATTAACCAAGACTAGATTTTAATTTGTAGATTTACTTGAATTTGTGGCTTACGTAACAAACTTTCACTCTCTCCAATTAATTTTTGTAAGATGTCATTTTGAAGGGAGAGGTATTTATCTTATTTCTGGTAGCCTTCTAATCTACCTCTTGGTTCATCTCTTACTTTTGTTTTTTGTTGATTTCATCCTATTTTGATCCTTTTAACTGATTTCTATGTTGGCCTGTTTTTAAAATTACCAATTTAAATTGGAAATTAGGCACAGAATTTAGAAATGTGAAAGTAGCTCTTTAATATAGTTTGTTTGCATAGTGCCTTCCCTGGTTCTGTAAGTGTCTTATTTGTATTCTTGGCATCTTTTTCTCAAAGGGTGAACCAAGTACTGTGGACTAGCAGCCAGTGTCAAGGTAAAGTGAAAAGAAGTAACAGAACAGGACTTTAGGGACCAGGGTTCTATTCCTTCTCCTATCAACTATCAGAGAAACAGTCTGGTGAGAATTGGCTTCTGCTCATTTATATGTAGGATCTCCAAGGAACAGGCTTCTGACCATGAGAAGAATGGCCTATTTTCTCCCTGTATAAACTATTAGGGGCCTTCTGTCACCACATTCACGTTAATTTGATCGGTGTTACAGACATTTGGGAAACTGGGATTATTAGTATTGTTTTTATAGAAGAAGAAAATGAGTCCTGGATAAGTCCTATAACTTCATTCTATTTCAGCTATCCTTTAGCAAGTGCTAAATGTATAGCTAAATCTGTGCTGCACAAATATGTTACACAGAATTTGGTCTGGATAAGGAGATAAGACAGGTACTTATGTATGCAGTTCTGACCAATAAAGTTTATGATAATGTGATCTGAAGGACTGTGGACAAAAATGCTAGGCAACTCAAAGTCAAGGGAAAAGAGTTCATGAAAAGCTGATATGAGTTGGATTCCAAAAAAAGGTAGGATTTATCCAGAGTCCCTTGGCTTTTAACAGAGCTGGGGTTTTTTGTCCATTATGGTATTCATTACATGCCATAACTTTTTGCCTGAAAATTAAAATTAGTGTAGAACTCACCATGAAACATTCCTTGAAGAAATTAAGCAAAGAGAACAGCTTAGACGTACTACCTCTTGGCTTGATCCTCAGAACAGTTCATCTTCTTTGCCGTGAATCTTGACAACATGATCCAAAGAATTTAGCAGATGACAGTTTTAAGGAAAGAAACTTGATTGATTTCTTTTTTCTCTTTCTCTCCAATTCATGATTTACAAAGCCTTCATTTTTTCAAATGTTTACCTCTACCATAGCTATAGCACTGGAGTAGGTGAGTAGGTGAACTAATACATGACTTACAAAGATAGAACTAGGCAAGTGACATTCTTGTGAAGCAAATAAAGTGTTTGGTATCTCTGTATTATCTTTGGATGCAGGTTAGAGGTAGTTACTGCCACCACCACCCTCAACTCTGGAAATAAGCCAGAGTTTCTTGCTTGAGATAGACATTAAGAAACATTCATTCAGTTTTACTGGACACCAAAAAGTATTCAAGAGGGTTAAAATATACAGTCCCTACTCTCAGGTTCTTTATAATCTGGTTGGAGAGACAGAAATGAAGAACATAACCTAAGGCTATGTATTGTTAGTATTTTACAGTTCATAAGCACTTTTCTCACATATTCTGTTTTAAGAGATTCTCAGAATCACCATACCAGATGCCCAGTTGACAGACTAGAAGCTATATGATTTAAGTTACTTGGATGAGAAACTAAATTTCACCACTTACTTGAATTGCTAAGATGTATGGTATGGACAATAAATACTAAAGGTCATGGAGGAATGAGAGAAACTATTGTCCATCAGTAGATTTTAGGCAGTTCACAAACTCCCTCACATTTTTTGGTAAAGTTTGTATGCAGGTGCATTTTTCTAGGAAGAGGGTTCATAGTTTTCATCAGATTTTTCCCCCTTTTTTTCAATTGATGTATAATTGCCATTTATTTCATCAGGTTTTGAAAGCGAGTCTGTGGCTCCAAAAAAAAAGTTCTAAAACTACTTGTCTAGAGTATTTGGCAAACACTTAGAGAGTGAGGCCTTAGATGAGTTTTGAACAATAAGCCAAGAGAAGAGAGAGCAATCTGAACAGAAAAGTGACAGCACCTAAAATTTCTTCTGTTTTCTCCAAATAGTGCCCTGAGCTGCTAGATCTTCAGCACAGATTCCTGATGAGGTTTACTTTCTTTCTTGTGCTAATTTTCCTACTTCCCTTTGCTATCCCCCATGTTCCAATTGTACAGGTAATTGGTTTGGATATAGTGGTTACATCATAGGTCTTAATAATTAATTCTAGATATGATTTAACTAGTAGAAGGTTTTTTTTTAGGTAAAATGGGTGAGAGAAATACATCTAATCAATGACAATACATGTAGTAGAAATCATGATAGTTTATTCTGAAAATTGAATAATGATTGACTGCCCAATACGAAGAGTAGAATATCTATATATTTTAACTCATTTAACAGACATGTTACACATGACATGGGCCAGAAACTGCTGTGAATACAATAGCCAGAAAAAACCAGACCTAGCACTTGTTCTTATAGAGCTTTCAAAACAAATTTCGCAAATGTGTCTATAACTTATGAACTCAGTTATACTCTTAGATTTGTCTTTTTGGGAAAATCCCAAATAAGATCATTGATATTGAGAGGACCCCTTTCTGATGGTTGTTCTCTTCCTAGATCAGTGGTTCTCATCAGGGCTTGCAGGGAAAGGGTTGCCCCCAGAGTACGTTTGGCAATGTCAGGAAACATTTTTGGTTGTTCCAGCTGGGGAGATACTACTGATATTTAGTACATAGAAGCCAGGGTTGCTGTTAAATCTCCTATGATGCACAGGACAGTCTCCACAACAAAGAATTATTCAGCCCAAACTGTCAACAGTGCCAAGATTGAGAAACCCTGCCCTAGATGGACGTTTCAAAGTAACTGAATGAAATTGCCTTCATAAGGTAGAGTCAGGACTTACTCAGGCATTTCAATACTGCAATGTCATGCCACCCTAAGGTTCTAATGTTTCCTCATTAATGAGTTTCAGGCTTTATTTAAAGGCTCCTTGATGTACTCATATTCTGCTTTTGGTTCATTTCAGTGGGTATGGGGATGGTTAAAGTAGTAGGGGATGGTGGCTTGGGTTTGAAGTTTGGAACTATGCTTTCTTTTAAAGAATTACCCACACTGTAGTGGTATGATTAATATATTCCTATTATTATCTCTTATTGTCAGTATTTACTGAATTACATGACTATATCTAATAGGTGAATCCCAGAACATGATCATTATAGATTAACAGATAGGCAGGACTTAGAAAGGAATCAACATAGGTGTTTATTTCTAGGTGAATACTCTAGAACAGTGCTTCACTAGCTTAATGTGCCCCTAGAAATCTTACTAATATGTAGCCTCAGTACATCTGAGGTGAGGCCTGAGATACTGCATTTCTGTCAAGCTTCTGGGTGGGAAGGCTAGGTGAAGCATTAGATCATAGCACAAAATAAGTATGCTTGAAGTATCACTGTTCTCCAACCAAAGAGAAGAAGATGAAAAGGCTTTTTCTGCTTTTAACTTATTTTTAATTTTCACTTTCTGGTTTTAATACTGATAAAATTAATGTCGGAGAACATTTGAAAAGCAGAAAAAAAAAGGGAAATCTCTAGTACTAATCTCTACCACCCCAATAAAGTTACTATATTTTGTGTATTTTCTTTCCGTTATTTTATCTTAAGGGCTTTAAAATATATATCCTTAAATACAATATACGCATTATACAATTCTGTATCTGCTTTTGTTGAAAAAAAGAAGAAAAAAATTCCCCTTTATTTTTTTCTCATTTTCTTTGTCCTCTCTACTACTGCATTTTATTGTTCAGCTTTGAATAATTTAGTTTAGGAAAGAATTTATCACTTAGGAAGAGGCCTGCTGAGAGGGATAAAGGATCACATGCCTTGCTGTAAAGACTTCATTTTGTAAGCTGACTTATGTCATGTGGCAGTTAAAAATATATTTCTCATCACTGGGAAAAACAAAGCTGAGAAAATTCTGTTCCTTTAAATTTGATTTTCTTTCTCCTTGGAGAATGCATAACTGATATTCTGGAACTTGACCTAGGCAAGGAACATGTCATTGCTATTTGAAATTGAACAGTTTTTTTCTTACAAAACTAACATTTATTCCTCATAATTGGAAGCTCAGTGATAAATGTGAGATTAAAGTACAGGCATATGTTGATATATGCAGGTACTGAAAGTCTGTGAGTGAGTTGAATATTTGTGATTGTGAATCTTATTTTCCACTTAACAGATCTTCCTCGACTTACGATGGGGTTATGTCCCGGTAACTTACAACCCATCCATCGTTAGGTTGAAAATATCATAAGTCAAAAATCATTTAATGCACCTAACCTACCTAACATCATAGCTTAGCTTAGCCTACCTTAGAAGTGCTTCAGAACACTTACATTGGCCTACAGTTGGGCAAAATCATCTAATACAAAACCTGTTTTATAGTAAGTGTTGAATATCTCAGTAATTTATTGAATACTGTACTGAAAGTAAAAAACAGAATGGTTGTCTGGGTACAGAATGGTTGTGAATGTATTGATTGTTTACCCTTGTGATTGTGTGGCTGACTGGAAGCTGTGGCTCTCTGCCTGGTCCAAGAAAAGATCAAAATTCAAAATTCGAAATACAGTTGCTCTTAAATGGGCATCTCTTTACACCATTTTAAGGCTGAAAAATCGTGAGTCGAACCATTGTTAAGTCTGGGACCGTCTTTACTTATATTAGTGCCCTCTAATGGGAAGATTGTAAAGAAATTTACAGGTTGTTAGAGAAAATTACCCTTTGCTCTATGCTTTTGATGCAGCTTATTTGTCTTATCACCCATTCACCTTAGTTAGGCTCAGTATGTCTCATGAAAGGCTTCTAGATTGACAAGCAATTAGCATATACTCTGGACTTTTTGGTTATCTTAAAAGTCCGTTTAACTTTTAAGCCACCTGAGGTCTCTGAAGTTTTAGTGAACCATGTGCACTTCTCCAATTCAACCCATAATTTGTAGAAAGCATCAATTTAAAAAAATTGTAGTCATTTTATAGTTGATTCAGAACTTTTATTGCTGTGCTGAAAAGTTTACCATTTTTTCATATTGCATCATAATTGTCAATCTAAGTGATTTTTAACAAACTTTCTTCTGCTCTCTTTGATCTTTCAAGCCTCTTGATACTTTTTTGTTTTTTTTTTTTTGTTTTTTGTGACCATTTGGCATATGGGATCTTAGTTCCCCAACCAGGGCTTGAACCTGGGCTCCCAGCAGTTAAAGCAATGAGTCCCAACCATTGGACTGCCTGGGAATTCCCGATACTTTAAGTTAACAGATTTCTGAGAGTGATTATATAACGTATCCCATTGGTTATTTGGCCCTGTTATACGGTTGAGAGTGACTCTTTTACAGATCTTCTCAGGTGTGACTCTTAGGAATGGATTTTTAAGTCTTCTATAGTTATATCATAATTGGCTCCACTTGGGCCTCCCAGAATTGGTTGAAAGCAACGTTGTAAATAGTCCAAAGGTTTTTAAAGCCATATGTTCAGTAAAGCATGTTAATGGTTCAGTAAGCTCATGTACTCTGTCAAGTCATCAACATGATTAGGCTTCATAGCAACTATCAGCATTCTGTAAATATGCCAAAGACTTAGCTGATCCACTCAGCTGAGTTCACTCTTTAAAAGACTCTTATTTATGCCATACAAACAACCCTTCAGACCTGCCTCACTATATTGGAGGAATAGTAATTAAAAGTTCCTCATCTCCTTTCTCAAAGAATGTATCATCCTCTTCCAGTCTGCTTTAGAGGGATGACTCTCCGACTGAATCAAAAGGAATCTCTTCACCATCCTATTTTGCTTTACTTATTGAATTAGTTAGGATTAAGTTCAGCTGTCAGTCACAAAGATCCAAATTAACAAAGACTTTAAAAAGATAGGAGTTTATTTCTCTTTTATGTGAAAGCCCAGAGTTGTTTCTCTTCCACACAGCCTTTACACTTTTCCATCAGATGGCTTTGTTGTTCCTTGGGTGTAATCCTTGTCCTTGTGTCTGAACAGACCATTTTTTTTTCAATTTAATTTTATTTATTTTTTTATACAGCAGGTTCTTATTACTTATCCATTTTATACATATTAGTATATATGTGTCAATCCCAATCTCAAATTCATCCCACCACCACTTTGCCCCTTGGTGTCCATACGTTTGTTCTCTACATCTGTTTCTCTATTTCTGCCCTGCAAACCGGTTCATTTGTACCATTTTTCTAGATTCCACATGTGTGTTAATATATGATATTTGTTTTTCTCTTTCTGACTTACTTCACTCTGTATGACAGTTTCTGGATCCATCCCCGTCTCTACAAATGACCCAGTTTTGTTCCTTTTTATGGCTGAGTAATATTCCATTGTATATATGTAGCACATCTTCTGTATCCATTCATCTGTTGATGAGCATTTAGGTTGCTTCCATGACCTGACTATTGTAAATAGTGCTGCAATGAACATTGGGGTGCATGTATCTTTTTGAATTATGGTTTTCTCTGGGTATATGCCCAGTAGTGGGATTGCTGGGTCATATGGTAATTCTATTTTTAGTTTTTTAAGGAACCTCCATACTGTTCTCCATGGTGGCTGTATCAATTTACATTCCCACCAACAGTGCAACAGGGTTCCCTTTTCTCCACACCCCCTCCAGCATTTGTTTTTTGTAGATTTTCCGATGATGCCCATTCTAACCAGTGTGAGGTGATACCTCATTGTAGTTTTGATTTGCATTTCTCTAATAATTAGTGATGTTGAGCAGCTTTTCATGTGCTTCTTGGCCATCTGTATGTCTCCTTTGGAGAAATGTCTATTTAGGTCTTCTGCCCATTTCTGGATTGGGTTGTTTGTTTTTTTAATATTGAGCTGCATGAGCTGTTTATATATTTTGCAGATTAATCCTTTGTCCATTGATTTGTTTGCAAATATTTTCTTCCATTCTGAGGGTTGTCTTTTCGTCTTGTTGGTAGTTTCCTTTGCTGTGCAAAAGCTTTTCAGTTTCATTAGGTCCCATTTGTTTATTTTTGTTTTTATTTCCATTACTCTAGGAGGTGGATCAAAAAAGATCTTGCTGTGATTTATGTCAGAGTATTCTTCCTATGTTTTCCTCTAAGAGTTTTATAGTATCCAGTCTTACATTTAGGTCTCTAATGTATTTTGAGTTTATTTTTGTGTATGGTGTTAGGGAGTGTTCTAATTTCATTCTTTTACATGCAGCTGTCCAGTTTTCCCAGCACCACTTATTGAAGAGACTGTCTTTTCTCCATTGTATATCCTTACCTCCTTTGTCATAGATTAGTTGACCATAGGTGTGTGGGTTTATCTCTGGGCTTTCTATTCTGTTCCATTGATCTATATTCCTGTTTCTGTTCCAGTACCATATTGCCTTGATTACTGTAGCTTTGTAGTATAGTATGGAGTCAGGGAGTCTGATTCCTCCAGCTCTGTTTTTTTCCCTCAAGACTGCTTTGGCTATTTGGGGTCTTTTGTGTCTCCATACAAATTTTAAGATTTTTTGTCCTAGCTCTATAAAAAATGCCACTGGTAATTTGATGGGGATGGCACTGAATGTGTAGATTGCTTTGGGTAATATAGGCATTTTCACAATATTGATTCTTCCAATCCAGGAACATGGTATATCTCTCCATCTGTTTGTATCATCTTTAATATCTTTCATCAGTGTCTTATAGTTTTCTTTTCCAATTTGTTTTCCTTTTATTTATTTTTCTTCTCTGATTGCCATGGCTAGGACTTCCAAAGCTATGTTGAATAAGAGTGGCAAGAGTGGACATCCTTGTCTTGCTCCTGATCTTAGAGGAAATGCTTTCAGTTTTTCACCATTGAGTATGATGCTTGCTGTGGATTTGTCATATATGGCCTTTATCATGTTGAGGTAGGTTACCTCTATGCCCGTTTTCTGGAGAGTTTTTATCATAAATGGGTGTTGAATTTGTCAAAAGCTTTTTCTGCATCTCTTGAGATGATCATATGGTTTTTATTCCTTAATTTGTTAATGTGGTGCATCACATTGATTGATTTGCATACATTGAAGAATCCTTGCATCCCTGGGATAAATCCCACTTGATCATGGTGTATGATCCTTTTAATATGTTGTTGGATTCTGTTTGCTAGTATTTTGTTCAGGATTTTTGCATCTATGTTCATCAGAGATTTTGGTCTATAATTTTCTTTTTTTGTGATATCTTTTTCTGGTTTTGGTATCAGGGTGATGGTGGCTTCATAGAATGAACTTGGGAGTGTTTCTCCCTCTGCAATTTTTTGGAAGAGTTTGAGAAGGATGGGTGTTAGCTCTTCTCTAAATGTTTGATAGAATTCACCTGTGAAGCCATTTCGTCCTAGACTTTTTGTTTGTTGGAAGATTTTTAATTATGGTTTCCATTTCATTACTTGTGATAGGTCTGTTTATATTTTCTAATTCTTCCTGGTTCATTCTTAGAAAATTGTACCTTTCCAAGAATTTGTCCATTTCTTCGTGTTTGTCCATTTTATTGGCATATAGTTGTTTGTAGTAGTCTTTTATTATCCTTTATATTTCTGCAGTGTCGGTTGTGATTTCTCCTTTTTCATTTCTAAGTTTACTGATTTGAGTCCTCTCCCTTTTTTTCTTGATGAGTCTGGCTAAGGGTTTATCAATTTCATTTATCTTCTCAAAGAACCAGCTTTTAGTTTTATTGATCTTTGCTGTTTTCTTCATTTCTATTTCATTTATTTCTGCTCTGATCTTTATGATTTCTTTCCTTCTACTGACTTCGGGTTTTCTTTGTTCTTCTTTCTCTAGTTGTTTTAAGTGTAGGGTTAGATTGTTTGAGCTTTTTCTTGTTTCTTGAGGTGAGATTGAATTGCTATAAACTTCCCTCTCAGAACTGCTTTTGCTGCATCCCGTAGGTTTTGGGTCGTCGTGTTTTCATTGTCATTTGTTTCTATGTATTTTTTTAAATAAATTTATTTATTTTTGGCTGCATTGGGTGTTTGCTGCTGCACGCGGGCTTTTCTTTAGTTGGGGGGAGCCAGGGGTACTTTGTTGCAGTGTGCAGGCTTCTCATTGCAGTTGCTTCTCTTGTTGTGTAGCACGGGCTCTAGGTGTGTGGGCTTTGGTAGTTGTTGCACGAGGGCTCAGTAGTTGTGGCTTGCGGGCTCTAGAGCGCAGGCTCAGTAGTTGTGGCGCATGGGCTTAGTTGCTCCGCGGCATGGGGGATCTTCCCGGACCAGGGCTTGAACCCATGTCCCCTGCATTGGCAGGCGGATTCTTAACCACTGAGCCACCAGAGAAGCCCTCTATGTATTTTTTAATTTCTTCTTTGATTTCTTCAGTGATATCATGGTTATTTAGTAGCACACTGTTTAGCCTACATGTATTTTTACAGTTTTTTTCCTGTAATTGGTTTCCAATCTCATAGCGTTATAGTCAGAAAAGGTGCTTGAGATGACTTCAGTTTTCTTAAATTTTCCGAGGCTTGATTTGTGACCCAAGATGTGATCTATCCTGGAGAATGTTCCATGTGCACTTGAGAAGAAAGTGTATTCTGCCCCTTTTGGGTGGAATGTTCTATAAATATCAATTAAATCTATCTGATCTGTTGTGTCATTTAAAGCTTGTGTTTCCTTATTTTCTGTTTGGGTGATCTGTCCATTGGTGTAAGTGGGATGTTATATTCCCATACTATTATTGTGTTACTGTCGATTTCTCCTTTCATGGTTGTTACCATTTGCCTTATGTATTGAGGTGCTCCTATGTTGGGTTCATAAACATTTATAATTGTTATATCTTCTTCTTGGATTGATCCTTTGATCATTATGTAGTGTCCCTCCCTATGTCTTGTAACAGTCTTTATTTTAAGGTCTATTTTATCTGATACGAGTACTGCTACTCCAACTTTCTTTTCATTTCTATTTGCATGGAATATCTTTTTCCATCCCTTTACTTTTAGTCTGTATGTGTCCCTAGGTCTGAAGTGGGTTGGGTCTCTTGTAGACAGCGTATATATGGGTCTTGTTTTTGTATCCATTCAGTTAGTCTGTGTCTTTTGGTTGGGGCATTTAATCCATTTACCTTCAAGGTTATTATTGATATGTATGTTCCTATTACCATTTTCTTAACTGTTTTGGGTTTGTTTTTGTGGGTCTTTTCCTTCTCTTGTGTTTCCTGCCTAGAGAAGTTTCTTTAGCATTTGTTGTAAAGCTGGTTTGGTGGTGCTAAATTCTCTTAGCTTTTGCTTGTCTGAAAAGTTTTTGATTTCTCAGTCAAATCTGAATGCGATCCTTGCTGGGTAGAGTAATCTTGGTTGTAGGTTTTTCTCTTTCATCACTTTAAGTATATCCTGCCACTCCCTTCTGGCCTGCAGAGTTTCTGCTGAAAAATCAGCTGATAACCTTATGGGGATTCCTTTGTATGTTATTTTTTTTTTTCCCATGCTGCTTTTAATATTTTTCTTCGAATTTAATTTTTATTAGTTTGATTAATATGTGTCTGGGTGTGATTTTCCTTGGGTTTATCCGTATGGGATTCTCTGTGCTTCCTGGACTTGGGTGACTATTTCCTTTCCTATGTTAGGGAAGTTTTCGACTCTAATCTCTTCAAATATTTTCTCAGACCCTTTCTTTTTCTCTTCTTCTTCTGGGACTCATATAATTCAAATGTTGGTGTGTTTAGTGTTGTCCCAGAGGTCTCTGAGATTGTCTTCAGTTCCTTTCATTCTTTTGTCTTTACTCTGCTCCTCGGCAGTTATTTCCACCATCTTGTCTTCCAGCTCACTTATTCGTTCTTCTTCCTCAGTTATTTTGTTATTGATTCCTTCTAGTGTATTTTTCATTTCAGTTATTGTGTTATTCATCTCTGTTTGTTTGTTCTTTAGTTCTTCTAGATCTTTGTTAAACATTTCTTGTATCTTCTCAATCTGTGCCTCCATTCTATTTCCAAGATTCTGGATCACTTTACTATTGTTACTCTGAATTCTTTTTCAAGTAGCTTGCCTATTTCCTCTTCATTTAATTAGTCTTGTAGGTTTTTTTCTTTTTCGGTACGTGACTGTTGTGGCCCCTCCCGTTGCGGAGCACAGGCTCCAGACGTGCAGGCTCAGCGGCCATGGCTCACGGGCCCAGCCGCTCCGCGGCATGTGGGATCTTCCCGGACCGGGGCACAAACCCGTGTCCCCTGCATCGGCAGGCGGACTCTCAACCACTGCACCACCAGGGAAGCCCGTCCTGTAGGTTTTTACCTTGCTCCTTCATCTGTGACGTATTTTTTTGCCATCTCATTTTTTTTTTTTATGAGTGGGATTGTGTTCCTGTCTTACTGGTTGTTTGGCCTGAGGCTTCCAACACGAGTTTGTCATCTGCTGGGTAGAGCTGGGTCTTGGTGCTGAGATGAGGACCTCCGTGAGACCTCACTCCGATGATTATTCCCTGAGGTCTGAGGTTCTCTGTTAGTCTAGTGGTTCAGACTCGGAGCTCCCACCACAGGAGCTTCAGCCCAACCCCTGGCTCAGGAACCAAGATCCCACAAGCCGTGTGGGGCAGCAAAAAAAAAGAAAAAAAAGAGAACAATAACAAAGTAAAAAATAAAATTAGACTAGGAAACTAACAGATGTGTTAGAAAGAATATAAAAATAAAATATATAGATGAATCAACAATTGGAAGGTACAGCAGTACCACATAGTAAAAAAGAGGAGAAGAGAAAAGAAAATAGAAGGGCGAGTGGGAGGTCTTGACTGTGGAGGGTGGAACTTAAGCAAGGGCGAGGTTTGAGTGGTGGGCGGGGCCTATGCTTAGGACCCACAGGGCTGGAAAAGGCCCTGGGGGCTGTTGGGGGGGTGGGTCTTAGGTTCAACAGAACAGAAGGGGTCCAGGCGTGCCCTCCACCCCTGGTCTCAGAGGGTGGGGGACCTCACCTGGGGATCCGGCAGGCTCCCTAGGCTCGAGTGGGCAGGACAAATGCCCTCTGCTCCTCTCCCGCTCCTCCCAGAGGGCCCCTCCCCACCTGCCTCTCCTGTTCTCCCCTCAGCCTCCTTCCTATGCCCCCAGGACCAATGTGGCCAGGGAGGATGGGGGGCCTTGGAGGGCAGGGGACCGGCCTGGGAGCTCGGCAGGACCCCAGCCCAAGTGGGCAGGGCAAACGCCCTCCACTCCTCTCCCACTCCCTCTGGAGGGCCCCTCCCACATGCCTCTCCTGATCTCCCCAGCCTCAGGGGCCACTGATCCTTCTGGCCTCCACTTCTTCTCCCCCCTCAGTTCCCCCACATCCTACCAGTTCACTTGGGGGTTCCTCCCATCTTCTTGGGTGTCAGGGTCCCCCACCAGTGGCCAGCAGGTGCCCTAGTTGTGGAGAGTTGCTAAGTCGGTTTCTTCCCACACCGCCATCTTGACTCCGCCCCCAACAAAAATTTTCATAGTTTGTATTTTCATTATTATTCAGTTCAAAATGCTTTCTAATTAACCTTGTGACATTTTATGCGTTTTTTTGACCCATGGTTTATTTTAAAATATTATGTTTAGGGGCTTCCCTGGTGGCGCGGTGGTTGAGAGTCCACCTGCCGATGCGGGGGACCCGGGTTTGTGCCCCGGCCCGGGAGGATCCCACGTGCCGCGGAGCGGCTGGGCCCGTGAGCCATGGCCGCTGAGCCTGCGTGTCAGGAGCCGGTGCTCCGCGGCGGGGGAGGCTACAACGGTGAGAGGCCCACGTACCACAAAAAAAAAAAAAAAAAAATTATGTTTAATTTCCAAATAACTTGGGTTGTTCTAGGCATCATGTTAATAGTTACTGTTTAATTTGATTGTGTTGAGAGAAAATATTCTGTATAAGTTTTCAATAAATTCTTTTGAGATTTATTGAGATTTATCTTCTGACTTAGCATTTGATATATATTGTTTAATAGACCATGCACACTTGAAAAGAGTACATAGTCTGGAATTGTTGGGTGTAGTACTTTATAAACATCAATTAGATTATGTTGGTTAATAGGCCTGTTCACATTATCTATGTTCCTACTGATTTTTTTGTCTAGTCATTATTTCAGTTACCATGAGAAAGGTGTTAAATTTGCAATCATAGTTGGAGATTTTTAAAAGATCTCTTGCTCCCTTTAATTCTCTAAAATTTCTTCTTGTAGGTTGCAGCTCTGTATCAGGCCTATACACATTTAAGGTTATATCTTTGTGATGAATTGTCCGTTTTATCATTATGAAATACTGCTCTTTATCTTTGGTAATAATCTGTATTGGATTCTATTTTATCTGATAATAATATAGCCACTCTAGCCTATTTAATATCTTTTTCTAAGCATTGCTTTCAACCTGAGTTCATATGTGAAATGCATCTGTTGTAGGTAACGTTTAGTTTAGTTTAGTCTTGCTTTTGAAGTACTTTGCCCATTTACGTTTAGTGTAAATCTTAATATTGTTGGATTTAGTCTGCTGTTTTGCTTTCTTTCCCAGTTTGTTCCATCGTAGGTTTGTGTTTTTTGTTTGTTTGTTTTAATTCCTGTTTATCCTTTCTGCCTTTTTTGACTTGACACATTTTTTTGAGAATTCTATTTTAATTTCTCAATTGGCTTTTTAGCTATATCTCTTTATAGAGTTTCACTAGAGATTGCATTGTACATCCTTAACTTTTCACAGTATACTTAAAATTAAAACTGTAGCATTTTGTGTAAAATACAAGATTCTTAAAACTATCAAATTCTGTTTATGTTACATCTTTTAAGTAATAGTTGTCATAGCTTTTAATTTTTATGTGTTAAACCCCATATTTCAATTATAATTTTTGCTTTAAGTAATCATATCCATTTTTAAGAAATTAAGAGAGAATAAAACATGGCCTTATATACTTAGCCGTATTTTTACCACTTCCACTGCTTTTTGGTTCTTTTTAAATTTATTTTTATTATTTTTAAGTTCCACTGATTTATTTTCTTATGTCTGTGCAAATAATGCTGTGTTTAACATCTTTTGTGTGTGTGTGTGTGTGTGTGGTACGTGGGCCCCTCACTGCTGTGGCCCCTCCCATTGCAGAGTACAGGCTCTGGACGTGCAGGCCCAGTGGCCATGGCTCACGGGCCCAGCCACTCTGGGACATGTGGGATCCTCCCTGACTGGGGCACGAACCCGTGTCCCCTGCATCGGCAGGCGGACTCAACCATTGCGCCACCAGGGAAGCTCTAACATCTTATTTTTATTTTTTTTAATTTATTTATTTTATTGAACTATTCATTTCTTTTTGAATATCTGTTTCTGCATCTGGTTTTGTTTCTCATCAGTTTGAAGAATTTCCTATAGCATTTCTTACTGTGCAGGTATGTTGGAAATGAGTTTGCTTAGTTTTCATTTATCTGAAAATATCTTTATCTTTTGTCTTGATGGATATTTTTGCTGAATTTGAAATTCTTTGGTTTTCTTTCAGGACTTTACATATATTGTTCCACTGTTTTCAGGTTTCCATTGTTTTCAGTCTAACATTAGTTATCATGTGTATTATTCTGTATGTAATGTGCCATTTTTAATTGGCTGCTTTCAAGATTTTCTGTTTATTAAAGTTTGCCTTTCAGCAGTTTGAATATGACGTGCCTCGGTATGGGTTTCTTTGTATTTATCTTCCTTGGTATTTACTGTTCTTCTCAAATTTGTACATTTATGTCTTCTATCAAATTTGGGAAACTTTTGGCTATTATGTACTTCAAGTCCCTTTTTTGCCCCACTCCCTCTCACTCCCCACTTTTTCTTATGGAAGTCCAATTACACATATCATGAATCTTTTATTTTTTAATTTTTTTTTCATTTTTGGCTGCGTTGGGTCTTTGTTGCGCACAGGCTTTCACTAGTTGGTGGCAAGCAGGGGCTACTCTTCATGGCGGCACGTGGGCTTCTCATTGCGGTGGCTTCTCTTGTTGTGGAGCATGGACTCTAGGCACTTGGGCTTCAGCAGTTGCAGCATGCGGGCTCAGTAGTTGCAGCACATGGGCCCTAGAGCTCAGGCTCAGTAGTTGTCACACACAGGCTTAGTTGCTCCACGGCATGTGGGATCTTCCCGAACCAGGCATGAACCTGTGTCCTGTGCATTGGCAGGAGGATTCTTAACCACTGTGCCACCAGGGAAGTCCCACATATCTTGAATGTTTTAATATTGTCCCACCTGTTCCTCAGGCTCTGTTCTCCCCAACCACCCCCTTCAGTCTTCTTTTCTTTATTCTTCAAACTGCATAATTTCTGTCTGTCTTCAAGTTCAGTGACTCTTCTGTTATCTCCAGTCTTATTTTTCCTATTTATTGAATTTTTTACTTTAAGTATTATATTTTTTAGTTTTAAAATTTTCATTTGGTTATTTTATAGTTTCTGTTTCTTTGCCAGTATTTCCTATCGGTGCATTTGGTTCAAACATCTTTGTCTTTACATCTTTAAATATGGGTATCATAGCTATATTTGCTAATTCCTACAACTGGGTCATTTCAGGTTTAGTCTCTATCCATTTAAGTATATGTCACATTTTCCTGTTTTTTCATATGTTTAATAATTTCATGTTGTATAATAGACATTATGAATAATGCATTGTAGATACTGTGGGTTCTGCTATGATCCTCTGAGGAGTGTTGATTTTTTTGTTTGTGTTCTCAGGCAATTAACTTGGCTGAATCCAACACTGAACTGCAGTGGGTAGCTGCTGAAACTTCTGTTCATATCTTTCAGCTTTATCTGGGCTGCTTAGAATCTGTCCTAAGCATGCAGAGTTTACTTGTCCAAAGTCAGATATTTCAGTCAAGTCCATATACAGAATATGGAGTTTCTTCACTGTGTCTCTCTCTCTCTTTTTTTTTTAAAGGATTTTTCGTTAATTTCTGGATGTTGTGATAGCCTCAAACTCTGTCTTCTTGGTTCCTCAAGCCAGAAAGACTGCAGATTTCAGAATTTTAGCTGTCAACCCAACACTCAGTGGGGCCTGTCCTCAGTAAAAAGCTGTTTAAATTTAAAACAAGGGCAGAGGGGCAGCAAACTCTCTCAGCCAGTGCCATTCCTAGATGTTGACTCTCCAGCAATTTCTGTCTGCTCTTGTTTTTCTTTGTCTTCAGATAGTTTTTGTTTTTGTTGTTTTGTTTTGTCCAGTATTTAAAATTCTCTTCTGTGGGATGGTAGGTTAAATACAAGTTACTCCACCATTAGTGGAAGTAGAACATTTTTGTTTGGTTTAAAGAAGAAGAAAAAAAAAAGAGTCACCTCAAGCTGTTTTTAGAAAAGAGCATGGGGAAAGAGGCCTTCAAACAGTGACTTAAGGTTCTTCTCTTTGGCCATTCTAGACATCAGGGCCATTCTAGACATCGGGGACATAGTTTTATTGATATTTTATATCCATTATCAAAAATTTGAAATAAGAAAGCAACATCATATAGGGGGAAACCCTTAGTGTGGGTGGGGTGTCAAGAGACCTAATCTATAGTCTGGCTCTTGCATTGGTTTTCTGTTATTCCAAAATTAATTTTTTATTTACTTCAAAAAACTGAGAAACAAATGTCTCTATTCATCTATACAGTATTTTAAGTTTTATCGGTATCTTAATTTGGCCTTGCCTAGATCTTCTAGCATTGTGGGTTGTGTTTTTTAAATGTTGTATGCAGCTAATGTTAGTATTTGGAACATCTTTTTGAGTCCATAGAATTTGAGTTGTGAGAATAGAAAAGTAACATAGCTTAGTGAAAAATAAAAAAGAGTACTTAATGGAAAATAGAGACTACTCCTTGAACAAGGAAAAAAGTAGAACAGCATGCTAGTTGCTTATAGTCTCACCTTTCTAAACACACATTTAAACACTCTATTAATATCAGTAAAATTCATCTCTGTATAATTAATTCTTAAACTTAAATTACTTGAGTCTCATTAAAGGTCAACAGAAAAAATATTGCAGTTTATTTTTAGATTTTTCTGGTCCTATAGAGCCTATGAATTTATGAGACTGGTTAAGGTCTTCAAACTGTTATCCTGGTGGAGTGCTATTAATAACACATCTGCTACTTGTATTATTGTGTCATCATCACCTAGTAGTAAAAGAATACATTGCCTACCAGCTGTACTCAATTTACAAGACAGAGCAACAAGTAACAAAGGCACACTTGTTTAACCAGCTGTTGTTGAGTAAAGATGAAACTATTAAACACGTCACCCCTGGACCATCCCTGGATAATAAACTATTCTAATTGAGATCTTCACTTCAAGTTGTTTTTCCAGTAGCAAGCATGCACTTGTATAAATTTCCTCTATATCCTCTTGTGTCTGGTGGCACGTGTTTATGAGGAAAAATCTCTAGCTACTAAAATGTTTTAGAATATGTCAGTTTTCACATTTATATGCTTCTTTGCTTTTCATTGTGGTGTTTTTTCGTATTCTTACAACTCAAATTCTCTGGACTCAAAAGTTTGTTTCAAATACTAACATGAGTTGCAGCTAACATTATACAAAGTTTTTCCTTCAAAAGAGTAAAGGAAATCTAGTGATGAGGAATTTAAATCTTAAATATTTTCTATTCATAACTGAAGAGCTCTGATAGGCCCATAATACTGAGTTGGAAGGCCACTGAAGACCATTTTGGAGCAGAAGAATATACATATTTGAATAAATTGTTTGCTGTGACAGCAACATCAGGTTGTTACAGAGTTAGTGAACTCTGAACAATGTGTCTCCATTTACTCAGTGTGCTGTGCTGACTAAAGAATAAAGATGAATTGCTGTGTTTCTTGCCTCTCAAGAACTGTGAAGAGTCTGAGATTTTACCCTACTTGTAAGCTAACAGACTAATCTGCCACCGTTTTATGAATGCTGGAAGATTGCTGGGTCAAAGACAAAGGACTTTATTACTCCTGGTGGTGGTGGTAGTGGTGGTAGTAGTGGTGGCAGTAGTAGTAGTAGTAGTAGTAGTAGTAGTAGTAGTAGTAGTAGTAGTAGTAGTTGTCAGAGCACCAGCATTTGCACTATTTGCCCAAGCCCCAGTTTTACTAGAGTGATGCAAGGAGGGTCGGTGAACCCTGTCTGGGTGGAGACATTATCATACTAGACAATAAACAAACCTACTCTCTGATCCACAGGGTGACTGTCTATCTTCCAAAGCTGCTTGTTATACTAACGTTTTTGAAAAGATAGTCTGGAACAAATACAGTCAGTGCTTCAGCTCACAAAACATCCAGAAATGTGAGAGACCTATGGAGAATTGTTGCCCAATGGTGTCCTCTAAGATTTTCTTTTAAAACATAATATTATGTGGATGAACCAATAAGAAACCACATGAATAGGTTTTTTTTTTAAAGTATTATTTGATACCTTCTATCTATACAGCACATTTAAAGCCTATTCACATCTATTATTGTCTTATTCTTACAATATCTCTATGAAGTTAGTAGAGCAAAGGAAGTCAGCATTTAAGAGATGAGAAATTGACACCAGTATATTAGCTGCAAAAGTATTCTGATTGCCAATTACACATTATTTACTAAGTAACCTACTAATGAAAGTCTCTACAATCTTCACATATTTCATGGTCATTTAGTCTGATTTGAAGCTTGACATAAAAATCAAAAAATTTTTAACAACCATAAACCAAGTATCACCTCATTTTCTTACTGAGAGATGTTAAATCTTCCTTAATTTTATTTATATGTGCCTAGCACATAGGAGGTGCTCAAAAAATATTTCTTAAATGATTGAATGAATGGACAAGACAGCTTTTCTTGTAGTAAGACCAAAATATCAGGTTCCAGAGCACAGGACTATATTCCTTAAAGCAGTGTTACTACATTAACTACTCTAAATATTTTTGGGTACAGGATTTGGCCTACATGCTTGCTAGAATTTTCTATACACACATATGTTAAGAATCTCTTTGGGGGGGCTTCCCTGGTGGCGCAGCTGGGCCCATGAACCATGACCGCTGAGCCTGCGTGTCCGGAGCCTGTGCTCCACAACGGGAGAGGCCACAACAGTGAGAGGCCCACGTACCGCAAAAAAAAAAAAAAAAAAAAAAAGAATCTCTTTGGTATAAATTCTGACATCACTATAGGCATTTTTAGTATTTTCCTTCGAAATTAGAGGAATCACTTTAATTTAGTGATTATATTTTCATTCCTAGAAATTCTTTTTGTCTCTTTTTAAAGTCTGTCTGGTCATTTAAAATGATATGTTGTTCTTCATTCTGTATCTTATGATTCCATTTTGTGATGTTCTTGAAGGTCTGAATTCTCCAGTTTTTCTGCTTACTGTCACTCATGGTGAATGTATTAGTCAATGTTCTCCAGAGCAACAGAACCAATAGGATAATATATAGATATATAGATAAGGGGAAATTCATTATAGGCATTGACTTACACAATTATGGAGGCCTAGAAGCCCCATGATCTGCCATTTGCAAGCTGAAGAACCAGGAAAGCCTGTGGTATAAAAATTTAGTCCAAGTCCAAAAACCTGAGAACCAGGGGAGCCAGTGGTATTATTCCCAGTCTGAGGCTAAAGGCTTAATAACTAGGAGCTGCCATGTCCAAGGGCAGAAGAAGGATGTCCCAGCTCAAGAAAAAGGAGAATTATCCCTTCCTCCTCCTTTTTGTACTATTGGGCCCTCAGTGGATTAGATGATACCCGCCACCATGTTGAGGGCAGATCTTCTTTACTCGTTCTACCCATTCAAATGCTAATATATTCTGGAAACACCCTCACAAACACAACCAGAAATAATGTTTTACCAGCTATCTGGGCATCCCTTAGCCCAGTCAAGCTGACACATAAAATTAACCATTGCAGTGACTTTTCTCTTCTGGTGTTTTATAATCTAGGGTTGAGATCTCATGTAATCTCTTTCTTCCCTTCTCTTAACGGAAAGAAGATTTTTTGGTTTATTCACCCTTTGCTGAGGAGGAAGAGCTCTGAAGGTTGCAACTTTATCCAGGAGTCTCAGTTCCCTCTTTGCTTCATATGGACCTAAGGTTTTATCTTCTGTATTGGCTGATCATAAAAATCACTAATTTTCAGCTCCCTCTTCGTATTTCGCCCTCTTGCTTTTTTGTGAGCTTAGCTATTTATTTAAAAGGATATGTATTACATTTACCTAACATTTTTACCTATCTATTTTTGCGGTACACGGGCCTCTCACTGTTGTGGCGTCTCCCGTTGCGGAGCACAGGCTCCGGACGCGCAGGCTCAGCGGCCATGGCTCACGGGCCCAGCCACTCCGCAGCATGTGGGATCTTCCCGGACCGGGGCACGAACCCGTGTCCCCTGCATCGGCAGGCAGACTCTCAACCACTGCGCCACCAGGGAAGCCCCATTTTTACCTATCTTTTAAGGGAGATTTTATGTCTTTTAAGTGAGATTGTCCACTGTGTTCTCAGAAACTCAACTTGCTAGTTACTTTAACCCATATAGTATTATTGAAGTTACTCTACACTGGATGGATACAAATATATAATTCAGAGGGGAACAGTCAGCCTTATTATATCAATATTTGTCATTGTAAAAATATATGCTATTTTTACAAGGCAAGTAGGTGATGAAGCTTGAAATACTATCAGTAGGATGCAGAGATTCAAAATATATGAATCAATAAAATACCTAGGAATAAACCTGCCTAAGGAGGCAAAAGAACTGTACTCCTAAAACTATAAGACACTGATGAAAAAAGTTGAAGATGACACAAACAGATGGAAAGATGTACCGTGTTCTTGGATTTGAAGAATGAGTATTGTTAAAATGAGCTTACTACCCCAGGCAATCTACATATTAATTTATACAGTTTTGATAGGCTGTTTGTTATTGCTAAAGTCCTAGGTTCAAGTTTTAATATTCAGTTGTGGAGAAAAGGATGGAAATTCATGAGTACTTAAAATTAGACTCCTAAATGAAAAATTAGAAAAAAATATTTTAGTTGTGGGGCCCAGTTAAGGCATTTTTCTGTTTGTTTTCTCACTTGACCTTCACTGATCCCATGTAATAGGTATCATTATCCCCAAGCCACATGGAGTCTTCAGTTCATTGTTGATAGGACTTGTACTAGAATTAATTTCTATTGATTCTTAGTCCTGTACTCTATTTATAGTTTGCTGCTTACTGTCTCAAATCCTAGTTAATGATGATCATAATGTAGACATCAAATTGAAGTCATTTGGTTTGTGGTCCTAGATTAGAAAGACCGGAAGTAGACTCCCATATACATGGTCAATTGATTTCAGCAAAATTGCAAAGGTATTTAATGGGGAAAGGGTAGTCTTTTTAAGAAATAGGAGCAAAGAAACATTTGGAATTAAAAGTGACTCCCAGAAGTTAGTGCAAGTATAGTGGTTAGCTCCAAGGGGAAGATTAGAGAATGCAGTAGGGAAGGGGGGGATACAGCAGTTTCAAATATGTTGACATTGTGTTAATTTTTCAGCTGCATCATTGGGTACCATGTGTATTTATTATTCTTAGAGCCCTACATACATGTTGTATAAATTCTTTAGTACATGACTAAATCATTAAAAAATGAAGTTTAATTAACTTTGAAAGGATACTAAAGACCTTTTTGGAAAATTGCACAACCACTGTCAAAATCAGTCAGTCCCACTTTATTAAACAGTTTTTGTTTAGAGCTGTAATACTTGGGATTTAGGGGAAAAAATGGCTTTGCATAACACAGGACAGATATTTTATTTTCTGGCTTTATTTTTACTTTTTATGGTATTAACATGATATTAACTCTTTGTATTTTTGGACTATGCAGAATAAGAACAGAGGCAGATATGGGAGATTGGAAGGTTTTCAGCAAGACAGGCAAAATAATTTAACAATCTGGTAGTAAATGATATACGATAGAAGGTGAGCCTTCATCAATTAAGGCCAAGGAGCTTATTTGGCTTTAGAAAATAATTAGAGCTCAGGTTGTGTTTGTTAGGAGTAGAAACTCAGGTGGGAGGCCTGCCTGTGAAGGGGAAGGGGGCTGGTGGGAGTGGTGGGAAAGGCAAAGATTTAAAGTTGAATGAAAATAAATAATCATACCTATGGCTGGGGCCTGAAAGACAAACTCTCACTAGTTGTATTTCTTTCTGGCAGACTTATGACAAGTTTTCAAGGGGGAATAAATGTCAGTTTTCTATTTTGTTTTAAGAAAGGGATAATTTCCAATTTGACTTTGTCTTCTTAACTTGACATTTGGTACTTGCTTTGCTAACATTATCACCTGTGGCTGAAATACAAGCTCTTGAGTTTAGGCTATAATTGAGTTTAGGCTCCTGATTATTCCTGAGACTAGAACTCTCTCTGGCACCAACAATTTAGATCTATCAAAATGTATTAATAGTGTTAAATCTTACAATTAAAGGATATACTCTTATAATACTGCAGTATTCAATTCTGATGTTAACCACCCAAAGTTAGTGCAGATCTCCCAGTTAAAGGCATGGTCCTCCAACAGACTGCCCTCACTTCAGACTCTGGTTGCAAGTTTGGGTGTCCCAGAACACCCACACTTTTGACCAACTGGATGCAAATATAGAAGCTTCCTGCAACCCCCCCCCCAGGTTTGATAATTAGCTAGAACAACTCACAGAACTCAGGAAAGTTATGATCTCAATTTAATTATAAAGGATACAAATCAGGACCAGCCAAATGAAGAGATACATAGGGTAAACTCTAAGAGGGTTCCAAACACAGAACTTTCATGCCCTCTCCCCTTGGAATCTGAATTCATCTCCCTCCTAGCACACTGATACATTCATCAACCAGGAATCTCAACTGAGCTTCTGTGTCCAGAGTTTTTGTTGGGGGGTCACATTACTGAGCCATGATTGATTGTATCATTGGTCACATAATTGAACTCAATCTCCAGCCCTCCTGCCCTCACCAGATGTTGGGTTGATATTAAGTGGCTCAGAGTCAACCCTCTGATCACATGGTTGGTCTTTCCTGCTTGGTCTGACCCCATCCTGAGTCATCTTTTTATGTATAAGCTATCTAGGGGCCCACAATGAGTCACCTCTTCAGTATAAACTATCAGAGCCCACCCTGAATAACAAGACATTCCTATCAGTGGGGAAATCCCAAGGGTCTAGATGCTCTCTCAGGAACCAGGCACAAAGACCAGGCAAATCTGTATTATACAACACTCTTGATCCAGAGAGTTAAATGGTATTCAAGGCTTTTGCTGTCTAGTTCTAGTATTTTCTATCAACAATAGTATCTAATTTGTCTTCTCTATTTTGTCTCTTATCATTTTCTCAGCACAGGGAAAACTAAGAACCAAGTAATGAAACCAAAAGCATCACATCCCACTCTCACCAAGTCTTTGAATCTTCTAGCAAGGGAACTTAATATGCAGCTTCTCCCTTCCCTCTGAGCCATTAAGGCATAGATTCCAAATTGGTGACTTACAGTTTTTAGCAGATATTATATTGGTGCACCCTTTAAAATTTTTTTTTAATTACATGCCAATGTTTAAAAAAAAACTGGAGAGTTCACATTAATGTGAACTTTCTGACTCATCTTAAAATTAAGAAATACATATCACTGGCCTGTGTTCCTACATAGCAATATTTGGCTGCAGTCCCCTTTAAAAAGCAGTTTAGAAATCTCAACAATTTAACACAATCCTTACCCCCTTCCCCAATCCCCCTACCTCCACTGTGCAACTTGATCTTTAAGGAATCTCTTTTTTTTTTTTTTTTTGCTGTACGTGGGCCTCTCACTGTTGTGGCCTCTCGTGTTGCGGAGCACAGGCTCCAGACACGCAGGCTCATCGGCCATGGCTCACGGGCCCAGCCGCTCCATGACATGTGGGATCTTCCCGGACCTGGGCATGAACCCATGTCCCCTGCATCGGCAGGCAGACTCTCAACCACTGCGCCACCAGGGAAGCCCTTTAAGGAATCTCTGAGTTAAAAAGAAAAAAAAAAAGCCCAGAACCCTTTGTTTATGCCATCTCAGTTAATTCTGGATATAATCAGGTGAGGTAAGCATTGTAACTCCCATTTTGTAGTTGAACAAAATGAAACTGGCTAAATGAATTTTCTACATAAATTTCCCAAGGCTTCATAATACATGGAAGAGCTAGAATTCATATCCCGTTCTTTATTGGTTATAGTTCTGCTCACCTGGCCTCATACTTGTGACTCCTAGCCCATTCTTAAAGGCAGGTTCTATGTCTTCTTTTTAAATAAATAAATTTATTTATTTATTTATGGCTGCATTGGGTTTTCGTTGCTGCATGCGGACTTTTCTCTAATTGCGGCGAGCGGGGGCTACTCTTCCTTGTGGTGCGCAGGCTTCTCATTGTGGTGGCTTCTCTTGTTGTGGAGCATGGCCTCTAGGCGCACGGGCTTCAGTAGTTGTGGCACGCGGGCTCAGTAGTGGCTCACGGGCTCTAAGGTGCAGGCTCAGTAGTTGTGGCACACGGGCTTAGTTACTCTGCAGCATGTGGGATCTTCCCAGACCGGAACTCGAACCCACGTCTCCTGCAGTGGCAGGAGAATTCTTAACCACTGCGCCACCAGGGAAGCCCAGGTTCTATGTCTTACTCTTACCCCATACACATTTGCCTGTAAACATAGTGCGCATTCCATAAATGTTTGTTGATTTCAATTGGATTTTTTTGGGCAGAATTGAAATATGTGACAACTAATTGGATGTTAGCCACAAGAAAAAGGAAGTTGTCGAAGGAGACCATGGGAATTTGAGGTTGGGACTGGAAGGGTAATGATGCTATTTGGAGAAATAAAAGAAAACAGGGTGAAGAGCAAATTTGAGAGAGGAAATGACTAGTGTATTTTGAGTAATTTCTGTGTGTCAGGCATTGTGCTTATGTCTTTACATGCATTATCTTCTTTAGACATAGTAACAACCCTTTGCTGAAGGAACTACTCATATCTGCATATTACAGGGGAAAAAACAGGCTTGGAGAATTTAAGTAATTTACCCATGGTCTCATAGCTAGTAAGTGGTAGAATTAGGATTTCAAACCAGGATTCTGTGACATCAGAATTCATTTTGGGGCACATACTAGATTTAAGGCACTAGCACGAAGGCTTTGTGGCAATGCCTAGCATATAGTTGGAAATACAGTAACTGTGCTCAGGAGATGTTTCAGGGCAAAATTGTTAATCTGAAAGTAATCTGCAGAGGTGATTGTCATGGCGATGAGTTGGTTCACATTTACCCAGAGAGGGAGTAAGGAGATAAGAAATCAAAAGCCAGAAAATAGAGGAACATCTGTTTACTGGGTGAGAAGAAGAGTTAAGATCCTTTTTTTTTTTTTTTTTTTTTTTGCGGTACGCGGGCCTCTCGCTGCCGTGGCCCCTCCCGCTGCAGAGCACAGGCTCCGGACGCGCAGGCCCAGCGGCCATGGCTCACGGGCCCAGCCGCCCCCTGCATCGGCAGTCGGACTCTCAACCACTGTGCCACCAGGGAAGCCCCAAGAGTTAAGATCTTTTTTACCTTTGGAGAATAAAAATAATTTTGCGTATACTGTTTGCTAAGAATAATTCTTATGAGGCAAGTTCAGTTTCATGTTGTTTAAACACTAGCTAGCCATACATATTTAATTTGGTTTAAGATGGGAAAAATATCCATTGTTCCAATTTTGTAATAAAATTACAAAATTTTTTAACTTTGTTAGGTATACTTGTTAGAGTTAATATTATAAAAGAAATAGTGAATTTTAAAAATTGACATATAATTGACATATAACATGTAAATTTACAGGTATAACATGTTGATTTGTTACGTTTATATATTGTAATATGATTACCATTGTAGCACTAATTAGCAAGTTTGATGATTATAACACAGTATTGTTCTCTGTATTTCCTCTCCTCTCCCCTTCCCTTCCCTTCCCTTTCCTTTCCTTTCCTTTCCCTTCCTAAGCTAGTGCTCTTGTAGAATGTCTCACTTTCTAGATATCTTAATGTCGATACTTCCTCATGTGTCATTTACCTTGTTCTTTTTGTTCCTGTAAAATGATAATTAAGTCTAGAGATTTGATTAGATTTAGACTGGACATTTTTGTCAAGGTCATAGGTGAGTTTTTAAACAGAAATTTTTCTCAAAGGGAGGAATGAGATACGATTTTTAGGGTGTAGAGTGTTGTGGAGGGAACGGTGCGGCCAGAAAGGAGGGAGTGACAGAATAGTCCCAGGTACTGGAGACAAAGAGGTTTTTAGTTTTCATGAAGCCATTCCTATCTGTTGATCATTCATTAGTGGACGCATTGCCCTCAAAGTATTCATTTGATTGGCTACTGAAATTCTGACTTTTAAAATTTAATTAAATATCTCTTTATTCTCTCCTAAATAAAGCAAAATTTAAAACTTGAATGGTTTCTGGATTGGTTTTGTTTTGTTTTGCTTTATAGGATCAGCTCTAAACACAGCTTCCATTGTCATAAGTCAGGAGAGCAGGTAGCTTATGCAGTGACCTCCTAATTCATTATTAAAATATTCAGTTTTATGACATCTCAGAAAGGCTCATTTTATCTTTTTTGTAACTAGTTGAAAAATATACCACTATCAGTTGTTTTCTAAATGGTTTTCTTTTCTTTAGATGGCAGCCATTATTTTTATATGCATGTCTTGTCTGACTAGTATTCTTTTAAGTGTTCTACATAGGCTCTATAATTGTTGTAACTGGCCTAAATCTGTAATAGATCAGGTAAGCCAAGACTTATATCTAAAGTATTTTTAAAAATCTTACAGCCTTATCCAAGCACAGACTTTAGGCAAACCTGAAGTAGGAAAAATGACATCAGCATAATCCCACTGATCATTGATAATTAAGGCCTTTGATCTGTGCAGTTCAGAGAACTACAAGAACATTATCTCATAATTCTCAAATGTTCTCTGAAGTAGGAAGGCAATTTCTATTACCCTAATTTACAGATGTAGTTTGTGGTCTTTAAAAGGTTAGAGAGCTGTTCCACGTGGAGCTAAAGGCAAAAGAAGGGATGAATTGTAAAAACTGTTTCTTAATCTTTCTAGACCACTCTGAGTCCACAATTGTTCTTTTCAGAGGTATAAAGATTGTTATAATGTAGTTTGAAATTTTTTCTAGTCAAAAAATAAAAGGCTGAAATGAAAATTTTAGTCTGGTCTGGTTAGTGCATTTCATACTCAACCAAACATTTCTGAGATGCTTAATAAATAGTTAAGGATGGTCCCTCTTATCAAAAATATTTAAGACATTACAAAGAGCAATGGACACACTATCATTTATTATTTATCACCTAAATGTTTTCAGTGTGAATAACATTTTGTTCTTAAATGTTCTCCAGGGCTAGATAGTATATCTAGCATCGAAAACCTATTTGGGGTGATTATTAATATTATTAACTTTTGAATAAAGAAACTTCTACATATGAATGTGTGTTATTCTTACTTTAAACATATTTCTGTCACTCATTTCCTGTTTCAGTTAATGGCATCACCATCCTACTTACATACCAGGCTGGAAGTATTAGTGATCTTCATTACTTTTCTCTCCCTTACCTCCAATCCATTTGGTTACCTAGTCCTGTATGTCTACAGTTTTTTGTATACCCAGCTATCCATTTATTCCCATGGGCACTGCCTGAGATCAGGCCCTCTTCACCTGATCTCTAATCTTTTGCATCTCTAGTACTTCACACAGCTTCCTGAAATATACGCCTGACCATTTCACTCCTCTTGAATGGCTTTCATTCCTAATGGAATTAGGCATTAAGTCCTAATGCCTTACTATGAAATCTCATCATGGCTGTATCCCATCCTGACTCTTCTTCCATCAGACTAGACTTTAAAACTTTATACAGAAACTCTGCACTATTTTTGTACTTTTGCTGTTCCCTCTACTTCAAAATATCCCTGTTTCTTCATGTAGAAATCCTAATACACATGCCATTTTCTCCATGAATCTCTTTAATTCTTCCAGTCAGACTTAATATCCCTCTTGTATATACATTCATAATACCTGGGCTAAACCTTTTTTCTTTTACATCCTTGACATTTTATTTTGAATTGTAGTTCATTGTGTATATACATTTCTTTCGTACAATCATGATTTGTTGTCAGTGGAGACTGTATATAGAACACAGTCACACCTTAATAATTTTGCATGTAGTAGTCTTAGCTTTCAACTTTTACTGGAATTTTATAATTGATGAGCAAGTCAGTTTCATAAGTTGATTCATCTTCCTACTACAACTAAAAAAATGACTAGAAAGAATAATTTTGTTTCATAGGTGGTAAAAACTCAGGAAAAAGTTGCTATCTTTGGACATGTTTCCTGAAATCAGCAATGTAGATAGAAATGGATTCTTCTATTGTCCATAGTAAACTATTCTAAACATTAAAAATTTTAAAGTATGTGTTCTACCTGTATTCTTTCCTATGAAACTGTTGTACGACATTAATAAAGGCTGATAGAATTCAAAACTTCCCTTAGTTTGTTCCATTCTTCTAGCCTTCCCACCAGCTGCTCTTTATAATTCAAAAGTGCCTGTTCTGTGTCAGGCACAATTCTAGGTGCTAGAGATACAACTGTAAACAAACGTAGTGTGTTTTCTAGTTTCAGGAAACAGTCATGTAAAGAAAGCAAATATATACAATATAGCAGATTAAGAATTGTACAAAATACTAAGAAATACAGAAAATCTATTTCTATATGATTGTCAGAGTCTGGGCTAAATTGCTTGCTTTGAGTTTAAATATCTATTTAAATCCTTGCTTGTCTATCACATTCCTTGCCTATGCTAATTTTGTTTAGGGTTTGTATTGAATATTTTAGGTTCCAAATTACATAGTAATATATAAATATTAAACCTAAATAGAACTTATTAAACTTAAATATAATTTTTGAAGTAAATGTTCTTCATGCTAAATAATATATGTTCTTAGAAAATCATAGAAATCAAATTTTTAAATTTTTAATAATTTTTCAGCATTAGGGGATTATATTTAAATGCTAATTTAAAAAACTTTAGAAAATGAACCATCATTTTTCACTTGTGTGAAACTAAGTTTTTTTTACATATATGGTAGTTTGCTTAAATCAGGGTACACACATACACAGGCATCATATTTAGTCAAATGAACAATTTGTTTCCATCGGCTACCAGTTAATCTTACATGTTTGCTAATCTTAAGTGACTATCACATCCACTTGGCTTTAAAAGTTCTCTGTGCTCTCCCTAGGGTAGCTTATTTTCTGCTCTTCCCAAGCTATAGCAAAAAATGTCTATCATTGCCTGTGCTACCCTGCCAACTGACCTAAGAGTAACTCCTTTCCCTATAGTCCTTGCTACGTGAGTAGTAAACCATGCCAGCTTTTTATCCCTACCCACTGATCCCCAGTTAATTAGATCAGAGGGAACCCTGAACAATGATTGCCCATCCATAGGCTAAAAAGGTATTTGTGAGGTGGTTTGGTGTAACAGGCTCTGCTCAGGCAGAGCCTATGGTTTTGGGTTGAGATAGATTCTTTTCAGGATTCTCAACTTATTATTGATGTAGGGAAGCTGCCAGATGGTGATGAGCATTGTAGCTGAGAGGTCACACAGAGCTTGCATTAGAGTAGTAATTATGTGTATCATGTGTATATTGCAGAATTGGTTTTCTGGGAAGAAGAGACTAGAACTAAGGTGTTGGGGGGGTGGGGGTTGGGGGGATGCACATGTGTCTGTGTGCGAGTTTGCATGTATGTGAGCGAGAATAATAACAGTTCCTGATGGTTTCATAAGCCCTGAAAGGCCCAACCTGGCCTCCTCACTGTCCTACAGACCTACCATGCTCATTCCCAACTCTGTGCACTTGCCTAAGTTAGTCTCCCTATCTTTGGTCTTTCTCCCTACTTCAGGCCACCTTGAATAGTACCACCAGGTTAGTGTTCCTTAAAATCTCCTGATAATGATATTTATCAGGCCAAAAATCATTAATGGTTTCTGCATTACCTTTGTGATAAAGTTTAAGTTCCTTAGTTATGTATATATGATCTTTTTAACTCTGCTTTCTAGGATGTTTTGTCTAAAAGAACAAAGCCCATTTAGTTTGGTATTTTAGTATAACAGGTCATGGTGAAAGTCCATAGCTCTATTCTTTTGGTCATTTGTCTCTAGGAACTTTACTGAGAATATCAATTAGACTGGGAGCCCCATAGTCATTTGTTGCAGAAGAAAAGAGAAATGGCTCTTGGGTTGAAACATGAGCTGCCAGAGGCGTGTCTCTACCTTTTGAATGTAGGTGAATAGTGGTGCATTCAGGGGCTGCTGCCCCTGGTGGAAGAATTTTATGAGTCCAGCCTTCCCTATCCAGCTTCTTGCCAGCTGACAGGCAGTCTGTCTGATGCTTAACCTGATAATGTTGCCAAACTGTCCAGTAACCCTTTCTTGGAGTTTTAAATTCTAAATGTTTTTATTGATCAGAAAGAAATAGCCCTTTAGAGATCATTTAAGTTTTGCTTTGAAAGCCCTGACCACCACAGTGCCAACAGAATTGACTTATAGTGTGGTTGGTTAAACTGGCATTCATTTGGGAATTTTTCAGAACTCCAAGTTTTATGGGTCAGCATTCAGCCTTATCCTCTATTTTGAAAAAGATGTGAAGAATAACAACATATAACTCTTGGCAAGATACAAAATGCAATGATTTCCCCTCCTTATCATGGCCTTTATCTTTTAAAGGTTATCTATTAAAATCTTAACTCTTTACTCTAGAATTCAAGGTCTTTCACAATTTTTTCCCATCTGCATCCCATTCCTTCTCTAAAGGAATTCTCTTTTTTAGCTAAACAAGTCTATCCATTCTCCTTCCTCCCCACAACATGCCAGGCATATTTCTCGCTCAATGTCTTTGCACATAACGTTTGCCTAGCCTTAAATATCCTCTCTCCTATCTCTAGCTTGCAAGGCCCAGCATAATATTTATTCCTCAAATCAAAATAATGTAAATTATATATCAGCATCAATAAATGCTTTAAAAATAAATGACTCCTCTTTTCACTGACAGAAGGCATATGCACTGTGAATTTATAGTTATCCTAGGTGACTGAGCATTTTGCAAATAAAAATTTCAGGGGTGTCACACAAAAATGAAGTTTCTAGAATTTTTTGAAATAACAAAGATTGGTCAACACCGGGCCCACTTTTCTACAAATAAGAGGTTGGAGCTGAGAAATTATTATCCCTTTAAATGATACTTGTATTCACCACTTTAATCCCACCACTCCTTACTCTCTCACCACATTGCCGCAGCCTGCTTTGGGTCTCTACTTGGCCCTCTGCCCCATAGGCAGTTGAATTTAAGATGATGGCTATGGAGATACCCAAGGAAAATGAAAGGATAGTCTTCCAAGAAGAAAGGAGAGATTATCAAGGTCTTTGATAGTCTCTGTCTTAACAGCTAGGAAGGTCACTTCATATTTACTTCCTACCTCCTAATTGACAATAATCAGGGAAAATAACTCAGAAAGTAAGGATATTTAATCATGGGAAAGTTACCAAGAAACGAAATACCTTTCAGAAAGTAATGTTCTGGGCCTCCCTGGTGGCGCAGTGGTTGAGAGTCCGCCTGCCGATGCAGGGGATACGGGTTCGTGCCCCGATCTGGGAGGATCCCATATGCCGCGGAGCGGCTGGGCCCGTGAGCCATGGCCGCTGGGCCTGCGCGTCCGGAGCCTGTGCTCCGCAACGGGAGAGGCCACAACAGTGAGAGGCCCGCATACCGCAAAAAAGAAAAAAAAAAAAAAAAAAAAAAGAAAGTAATGTTCTGACCTTAGCTCAGAATAGGGAGTAATCACTAAGAAGGCTGTCTGAGACTTGACATCACTTTTAGGATCCATTTGCTCCAAAGGGTGAGCCCTTTGGGACAATAGAATGGAAGCAAAGCTTTCAAAACAGCTAATATACAGGAGGTAGGGATTCATTTTGGCCTTAAATGTAGTTACTGTCCCTTTTCTCATCTGCCTTCCTATAAACATTTTGATTAGACAGTAATAGTTGGTATTTGTCCAATGTTTTAAATAAGTTCTTTTATTTTGTTGCCTCATTTAAATTTCCTAAAACTCTTACAAAGTGGGATACAATGGATGAAAAACGTCAGGCTCTGGGAGTTTAACTGAATTACCTAAGTTCACATGAATATTAAGTGATAGAATTGGAAGTAGATCCTAGATCTTGAGATTTCTGGTCTTGTGCTCTGTAATTTTATACTGTCTGGGTCTTCATTATCTTCCTATGAATGATCTCATCCTGCTTTTGTATGTGTTACCAAAGGACGGGGCAATGACACTAAGTCCGTAGCAAGGAGACAATGATGTGAGAAATGAATTTTAGAACTGAGACAGCCTCTTATAATTTATTCAGTCTTCTTTACCTCCTTGAGTAAACTACCTGGAAAGTGGCTAACTGTTTTCTCAGAACATCAAAAGTCTTTTTTTTTTTTTTTCTTTTTTTTTGACCATACCGCACGGCTCGTAGGATCTCAGTTCCCAGACCAGGGATTGAACCCAGGCCCTCGTTAGTGAAAGCACAGAGTCCTAACCACTGGACCCCCAGGGAATTCCTGAATGTCAAAAGTCTTGATCTACATGTCTACTATAGATCAAAAATATTGATCTACATGATCTAGTGAAATTGCCTTTTAAATTGTTTTAATTTATTGCCTTTTTTTCCGGTTAGAATGTTGGCTCCTCAAGGGCAGAGACTCCATCTTGCTTACCACTGAATCCTCAGTGTTTAGAACTATACCTAGCAGATATAAGACAGTCAATAAGTATCTCATGCCTAATTCACTGACACAGTGTTTTAATGTCTTTACATTGAGAACCTCCTGCCCCCAGTCAAATGTTGGTTGTTTTTCTGAAATCCACTTTTTCCTTTAGGTCTGACATGGATGGTCAGCCCTGTGAAGGAGTGTGGACATTGACCTAGAGCAGCTTGGAGTTGAAACAATTATGTTTATGTGATAAAAGTCTCTGAGTCACATGGCAAATAGGTTTATCTTTGTATACCTTTTCTCTCAATGCTGCTTGTATTTGATCCTTTGTAGCCATCAGTACTTTCAAGCCCCTTCAGTTCAGAAGTGTCCTGTGTTGTCTGTCTATACCATGAAGTGGGAGAGGTTGGGAAGCATTGCTTTATTGGATTACAAGCAGTCTAAGATTCTGGGCTTCAGCAAGAGGTCTTCTGCATGGTAAAAGTTTTGTGATAATGCAGGTGAGGGAAATACACAGACATGTTTGTAACAGAGCATCAGCAAGTCTGCTATTTCCAAGAACAGAAAGCTCAAAAATCCAGATTCTGAAAGGTTAAGAAGGGCTTACTGTTTAGTCCTGAGACTTTGCCAGTTTCTTCATGGTTGAGCCTAGCCTTTTCTAATTCCTAATATTTGAATCCATTGGGTGGTCTTGTTTAATAAAGACTTCTATTAAGAAGGGAAGAGAGGGCAAATAGTGTGCCTGATCCTTGCAGGGAGGAAAAAAGTGCGTTGAAAGAGCACAGAGCTCTCAGGATGTTAAGTAACACTGTAAAAACATGCAGGAGTTGATTTACTGTTTGGGGCTTGTCATAACCTGAAGCAGTTGGTGCTGTTTCCCAGTGTGAGCTCTTTTTTGTTTCACCAGGACAATGTTAGGTCCCAGGAGTCTTTCACGTGACTGTTTGTCACTATTAAGAGCCAAGTGCCTGTTCTGAAGAAAACAGAGCTGTAGTTAAAGTGTTCAGGAGAACTCCTTTTTAAGTGTCAGGGGACAGGATGTGTGTAACAGGGTAGGAAGAGAGACTAACATTTATTGAGAGTCTGTTTCACACAAGACAGTGCTGGGTACTTGCATATGTGCTATCTTATTTAATCTTTATAACAGTCCTATAAGATAAATACTATTTTTCCATTTTCTAGATTTCGAAACCAAAACTTAAGAAAATTAGATGACTTTCCCAATGTTACACAGCTTTTAATAGTGGAGCCATATCTAAATCTAAATTGTCTTAACTCTCAAACCAATGATTTTTTCCCCTTCATGATATTGCTTTGGATTCCATGTGTAATGATGGAGAAGTCTCATTTCTTGATCTTCCTATAGAGGGAGAGGGAAACAGTATAAAATAGCAGAGTTTACATGCATTTACGTACTCCTTTCTAACCTTAACTTTCAAAATGTTTTAAATATACTGAACTTTTAAACATAATACTGAGTAAGATCTTAATGGGTGATGCAGTCGAGTGGCTGAGAAGTACTTCTCTCCCTAAATTTAAAGATGTTTGCAAAAGTATATATTACTTTCTGGAAATTTCCAATTATGAGCCATTATGTCCTAAAGAACAGAGGTTAATAGTGACCTTCAGGGTATAGCATCATCATTGTCATATGTTTTGACTTAACCTCCGGTTGAGAATTCCCATTTCTAAAACAGTTCATTTTAATCTAATTATTTCTTGAAGGCAGACTCAGACTTAGGGCCTCGTCCTATAAATGACAGAATTACTGGAAGTTCTGTCTTAATGTTCATACTATATATTTTTGCTCTTCACTGATGAAAATAAAGACTTCGCATTAAAATTTTCTTTTGAGACTTCCCTGGCGGTGCAGCGGTTAGACTTCACGCTTCCACTGCAGGGGGCATGGATTTAATCCCTGGTCGGGGAGCTAAGATCCCACATGCCATGCGGTACCGTCAAAAGAAAATAAATAAATAAAATAAAATTTTCTTTTATCTTTTCAGACTACAGATGTAAACCCTCATTTTGGCACAGTGATGAGAACCTAATTTTCTGTTTGCTTTGCTAGAGGCCCCTCCTCACAGGTTGAAATGTGGGACACAGAAATTTACTTGTTTGTTTCATTTTATCTTTCTTCCCCCTAGGGATCATTTGACTTTCATTTGAAGTTCTAATTGACAGAGGGGGAAAAACAGAAAAATGATGAAATATTTGAGATAGTAATATAAAAAAATACCAGTTAAATTCGATTCCATATCTCAAAAGTGGATTTGTATTTCTGTACTTTGAAGAATTGGTTTAGCTACTATAATCCTTTTTTTGTTGTTTTAATCTCTGACATAGAGTGATTTAACATAAATAGAATAATTTTATTGGTGTCTTCTAAGAGAAAGTGGGAAGAATGAGATTATCGTACTAAAACAATAGATTGGAAATGCTCTGCACACAAGCTCCCTTGCCCTCTTGCTATGGGCAAGGGAATTACGGAAATGAAGTAAGAATGGTATCTTAACTGTGGGCTTCCTGACTTTTCAGTGTTATTGTTGAAGATTAAAATTTGACTTTAAGAAAATTGCTTGATTTGGCTGTTCTCTTTTTTCTTAGAACTGACAGTGATGAGTTGACAGGAAGGGATAGGCTTTGCACCTGAGCTCCTGACCCTGCTTTTAGTCACGGTATTCATTAGCACTCCCCTAAATAAGTTCACATTCTTGGCAGCTCTAACCTGGAGTCAATAGAGATGCTGCTTAATCAACCAATATTATTTTAATGTTGCTGGGGTATGAGATACTGTGGTAAAATCAGAGAATGTAAGATACAGTTTACCCCACCCCATCTGTGTTAAGTTGCCTTGGATGCATTATCTCATTAATTCTTCACAGCAACCCTATCTGTTAAATCTGTTAAAAATCATCATTTTACAGATTAGGCATTTAAAACTTAGCCAGCCACACAGCTAGAAAGTAGTGAAGTTTTAATTTAGGTTTGGATTTAGGTTTGTATGACTTCAGAACCCATGTTCACTAATCACTGGGGGTAGGAACTAGGGAACATATAGGCATTTGCACGTACATAGAATCTCATTATGAGGAAACATCAGACAAACCCAAATTAACATTCTATAAAATAACTAACATATTCTTCAAAAATGTCAAGATCAAGAAACACAAGACAGGTTGACTGAGAAACTATTCTAGATTAAAGGAGACTAAAGATGCATGACATCTAAATGCAATCAATATGTGATTGTGGGTTTGAGGGAAGCAGGAAAAAAAAACTTCATAAAGGACATTACTGAGGTATTTGATAAAATTTGAATGTAGACTGGGTTAGATAGTAGTGTTTATCAATATTATATGACCGTGACTATATACGAAAATGTCTTGTCTTTAGGAAATATACACTAAAATTTTTAGGATAAAAGAGCATGACATTCCCTATTTACTCTCACATGGTTGTGAGAGAGAGAGAATGACAAAGCAAATGTGGCAAAGTATAAATAATTGAATAAATGGTGAATCTGGGGAAAGAGTATAGGAGAGTCATATTTTTCTCATTTTTTTGTATACTTGAAATGATGTAATGAAAAATTTTAAATACCTTATATTCTATAAATGGTGACTAAAATTCTTCAGAAACCTTCAAAACACAACTGGGGCCAGAAGATGAGGACCATATTCTGTTCATGCTTCCTGCATTCACAAAGAACTTGCCAAACCAAGTTGAGGAGGTAAACATAGGCTGTTATTTTGAAGAGGAAACTTAAGTCATACTGTCAAGATGTTTTTCTTATATCTCTTTTGGGGACATACCTCTCTTTTCTTCAAAATAGTTCGTTGTTTTTGCTGATATTTTTGTCCCATTTCTTTGGCCCCTCTTAGATGGTTCATATTTCTGACTTACTGACATAATCTTGGATAGAGTGCTAAATATATTCTTTTTAACAAAAGAATAAACTACAAAGTAAACACTATTTTTACTAATTATTTATGTTGATTTATTTTTATTTTTAACAGTGTATATGCCGCCTCCGTTCTCTCCGTTTTAGGTGGTTTTCAGTCAAGCCTTGATTACATATGAGTGAACTATGCTGTTTCGGGCATCATCAAGGGCACTCTTTTCTTTCAGTCCACCCAGTCCTGTTTACCCTTGCCTTGGCCAGAGAACAGATGTGGGCCAAATATAAAGGATGTTAAAGGTTTAAATTCATAATTTAATATATTTTTCTCTTTTTCCCAATACTTTTTCATTCTCTTTCCTTTTTAAAAAAATTGAGATATGACATATAACATTATATCAGTTTCAGGTGTACAACATAATGATTTGTTATTTTTATATATTGCAAAGTGATCATATTTATCTTTTTGTATTCCGAAAGTGCTTTTAAGTGCTGATGTGATTTTTTTCAAGATGAATAATTTGGTGTTCCTGGGTTAGATAACAAGGCAGAACTGGGAATTCCTTCTGATTATAGATGGAAAGAACCCCAGGGTTCAGCAGGTATTTTGGTTCTACTGACTGTGATCTGGGAGAAGGAGTCTCAGTCAAGGAGGTCCACACGTTAGTCAATAGAACAACAAAAGCAAATGTCACCTCCCACTTCTGGTGATGGGGACAAGTAACTATATATACTGTTGAATCCTCCCTCCCTCCCCCTGCCGCCACACACACACAGAAAGAGAGAGGGACTAAAAGGCCATCTTGCTTCAGAATAAGAACTCAGTCTCTTTATAATATGTCTCTGCATAGTAACTTTGGGTTATCGTACTATCAACACTCAACTTTCCTTTGAGTCTGTTAAAAGTTAACTTAATCATAGACTAACTTTCACATGTGGGTACTTAGTGACTATAAATAATGGTGTTTATGTTATTATATATGAATGTGAGTCAGGATTGTGAAATGGTTAAGTGCTTGGACTCTGAAGCCAGACAGACCTGGGTTTAAAACTGGCTCTGCCACTTATGACCTGTGTGGCCTTAAACAAGTTGCTCATCTTTCCTTATCTGTAAAATGGAATAAAATTCTCCTCAGCAATGTGAAATAATACATGTAAAGCACTTAGTGTTATGCCTGGCATTTTTATATCTTTGATAAATGTTAGCCATTGTTAGTTATCATTGCTATTAATATTATTATCATTAGTGTAATATCAGTATCTGCTTACATTTGCTAATGTCTTCAGATTTATCACACTTTTCCCATACTCTCTCCTACTCCTGCCTTCCAGGCTGACTTCTTTTTAATTGAGGCATTTCATTTTTTAGGCGTTTCATTTTCCTCCAGGGTTCAGAGATGATCCTTGTATCCCCCTCAATCTCTTCTATTCCCTCCACTACTTCCAAAGCCTGCTGAATGAATGGGACAAAGTAAGAAATTCTCTTTCTTCGCCAGTTAGGACCTGACTACCTGTTCTGTCTTTTGCAAAGGGCTGAACTTTTAATCCTAGTTTCTAGAGCTGTGGGCAATATTAAGCAAATGAGGCCTGACTTTCTTTTCCTCCATAAATTGGATCAGAAGTATATCAAAACCCATAAAATCCATTGCATTATCTGACGAAGTCTTCCTGCTGAATATAGCTGAAAAGATGTGATTTTGGGTCAGATGGACAAGGTCTGTCACTTCTACAGTTGTTCAAAGTACCTTACCTCTGGCTTGGTCTCTACTTAGTTACAGGGTCGTTCTAAGGATCAGATGAGATACGTCATGCATGTGAAAGGGCTTTCTAAACTGTAAAACACCATGTTAATATGAGGGATGATTATTGTGTATGAACAAAGGCCCCAGCAACCTAAGTGATGCCAGAATTCAACCCTAGACAATAAAGATGCAATCTCCTCTCTTTCTGCCACCTCCAGAAGTTTGCAGTTAACTATTTGAGCTAGAGAGGCTAGTGACTAACTTCATGCAGTGACTACAAATCCTCTCTTCTTCCCTCATCCCCATATTCTCTTACAGAATGTTACGCCAGATTCTGAGTCTTCAGAGCTGGACTTTGGGGTACAGCGTGGCAAGCAAGGTACTTAATAGGATCTGGGAGTGAGGATTAGGAAAGATTTCTTTTGTGCCATTTTCCAACCCCCTTCCTGGCAGCCCCTATTGATTAAATGACATTTCAAAGTCGAGTTCAGTAAGAATGAGGCCAGATATGGCTTCTGCCAAACTGGGCTGGCAGATCTGAGCAGTCAGCAGATAGCTTTTGTGTATGTGTGTGTGTGTATTTCTTGTTTCTGGATTATTAGAAATTCTTTTCTGTACGATATGAACAGCAAGCCTAGACTCGTGTGAGATCATCATCATCATCATAACCGCACTTAGGGGATACCTGATAACACAGTACACTCCAAGCACTGGGGATTATTATGGACTGAATTTTGTCCCCCACAAATTCAAATGTTAAAATGAAGGTTCCAACCTCCAGTGCCTCAGAGTGTTACTGTATTTGGAGTTAGTTGGATATACAACAAAATTAATCCCCATTCTCCACAACATTGCCAAAAAAAATTCATCCAAAACTTCTTCTCCCTAAATCAGCGTTTTCTGAATTCAAAAGTCCTCTTGTCCTTAGTCATTTCAGCCTTTGCCCTCCTTACATAAAGAAGGGCCAAGGGAAATGCTGCTTTATAACTATGCCTATTTCTGCTTAATTGTGCTATCATGAATGACTTAAAAGAGACCACATTGAGAAAGCTGGGAATAGATAGATGGTGCTATTGGCAGAGCAATGGCATTGGCCTCTAATTAGACGTCCTCTAGTTGTCCTCTAGTTGTCTTCTTCCCCTGCCAAGGATTTTGTCATTCATTGCCACACTCTTGTCTTTTTATTGGACAAATTAAGGTGTTTCCCCCATCTTAATCTCTAGGTTATCAAGAACCCCTTAGAAAGCAAGTGCCATTGCATACTTTGTTCCTGCCTAACTAATGGTATTGCCTAAATGAGCTACTCTGGATGAGGTGGGGTTTTTTGTTTGTGTTTGTTTTTTAATCTTCTCTATTCCTTTCATGTAAATATATTTTAGTTTGTTTGTCAAAGTTGTTTGCAAATGAGTTTGCTCTGGAATGTACCTCATCAGGAATGATGAAGGGCCCCAATGTGAACTTCAAACTAAAATTAGCAACACTCTTTTCTCATGTGCTAAAGAGTTTTGTCATTTGGTTTCTCTAAAATTTAAGTGAAATTTCTCCTTCCTTCAGCGTGATTTGCCTTTTCAGCTGTTTAGTGGTTGTTGCTCTGGTTCTTTGTCCATTGTCACATGGAAACTAGTTCTACTTAGCCAAAATTCTGTATTATTTCCTAAAGATCAAACCAGAGCACCTAAAACTAGTTTTTTACCCAAATATTTTTCAGCCACAGTTTTTCAAAATACAGAAAATCTTAACAGCTAAATATTAAATCCTGCTGAAAATGAAAAGTTGTAAAATGAAGTAGAGCACAGTATTTTGTAGAAATCAGCCAATGATCTAATTGAATTGAGCTTTTAGTGTTTATATAACTTGGCTCCATTTTATTTTCCTTTTTGGGTATTTCTAAAATACTAAATACGTAAGTCTTGATGCTTATGTAAATCAGTACAAAATGGGGTATTTCTAGTTAGTTCCCATTCTACTCTGTTAAATCTACACTAATCAGGTTTGAAAGTGTCCATATTGAGGGTCAGATGTAGGTGTTAGTGGGCAATGGATTGAATCAAAGAGCTGGGAATTCTGGGCTTCATGTAAGTGGGGCTAGTCTCTGGGTTTCTTTTGGTTTGAGTGGTAAAATGAAGATTGATGGTACCTTTACCTTTCACTATACACTGAAGAGGAGCAGGTATGTGTCAGCCTGCTTTGAAATCTTTGGGGGAAGAAGAATAGTGATAGTCTTGGTTTAGCAGTACAGAATTTGGCCAATGAAAGAACCACTCATTCTTGCAAGGTCAAAACTATTTTCTCCCTTTCAGAAACAAGTCAGGTTGCCTGGGCCAAAATACATTTTCCTTTTGACCACACATTGGCAGGACAGGCATGTCCAGTTTTCTTCTAGGTCATAGCTCTAGATTTTTTCCAGCTAAGAAATATTCAACCAAAAGAATCTCAGGGTCCTGTTCTTGGCCTATTCCCACTTTCTCTCTTCTTAGAAATTCAAACAGCTTTGAGTGGACAGTGTTCTTGGGATCTCATTGCCTTGTTGGGTCACAGGCCCTGAGCCTGCAGGTGAAAATGAAAGCACCCCAGCAGAAGGATGTGTGTGTGTTTGTGTGTGTGTAAATTCAGCCTTTGGATTTCATTGAGATTATCTTGCTAATGCCCTTTTATAAGGTTCATTAGGTTTTCCTGGTGCCTAGTGACCTTGGTGATCAGGTGATTAGAGAGGCACGGAGAGTATGGATCTGGGATCTGACTAGTTTAAGGTACTTCATCTATGGATCTGTGCATCTGATATGGGTTATGTGATAAGGAGAAGGATTTGCCTTTGGTACTTTCCTACTTTTATGTTTTGTGCCCTACCTATTCATCCCACTTCCCCCAGTCCCTCTTAATAGTAGGTACCCTATGTTTTAGGGCAGGCTACTTGGGTTCATCCTTTCTGGAGGAAAATAAATCTCTTGATTTAAGTTGTAGAAAGCTGTTAACGGCTTTTTTGTATTACCTCTCCTGGGAGTATTTCTGTTTTAAAGACATTATCTAGGCTGAGAACAGTAGTCCTGGTTACTAACGGAAGGGAAATATTTGGGATAAGAAGAACTTTCTGGCTTAAATTGCTACCATATGGGTATGATTTTCAAAAGTAGTTATGTGAAGTCACAGTTAAAGTTCCTCTAATTTCCTTTTCTATAAAACTTTTTGCAGAGCTGCTGTGATTTAGTCATACTAACCAGTTTAAATTTCACTTCCTTTTCCCATCTTGTAGAAATACTTAAAAGATGCACCAAAAACGAGGAGGAAGTCAAGCAGCAGAGACCCAGATAATAGGTTTCTGAATAATGAAGATCTGATGTTATTTTTTTTTTAATTTTGCCACTTTATATAAAACCTGTGTGCGCCACTTGGAAAGTTGAAGTTAGGTGCCTTAGATTTGTTTAGCAGTAACTTATATCTGTGGTAGATCTGAAACTCCCTGGATATCTAATGTCTGTTTTCTCCCTTGAGTTTCTAGTTAACTGATTAAAAATTCATGTTTTCTCATAAAGTTTATCTTTTAATATAATAAGAATTTGTGAGGGTGGGGACTTTTAAATTTTTTTAAGCGCTTTAAACTTCTATTGTCAGGTTGTCCTCACAAAAGTGTTTTGAAATGCCTGAATGACATCACCAGAAAACTCAGTAATTGTTATCCAGTGATGGTTAATGCTTTTATACTACACTGGTAATACTCTCTCTTCTTCTAGGAGATTGCAGAAATATGGATAAATACTTCCTCTAGAAGGTGCTCCAGCTCTGAAAGTACCATGTCTTAGTCCCACATATGGTCTTAGCACATTATGGACATCTGTTGAGTTTTGGGGTGAATCATTTTAATTTAGTTGCTTGGTCATTAAGTTTCAGTCGTAGCTTCCAAAAGAGTCTGATTTTAGTATTTTCTGATCTTCAGTAGCATAATTTGCTTTGTGATTTACAGTATAATTTTTTTTCCCTTTTGGAAAATTGCTTTATCATGCTTTTTACACAGTAGATGTGGGACTTGTCAGCTATTATATTTGAAATGAGGATTTCCTCAGGATTAAAAATGGCCTGAGTAAGGACCATTGATTGTAATTATGTATTGCTAAAAATGTTTGTTGAAAGATTAAAAAACATTATAAATCACAAGTTTTCTTTTGGAAAGTATTGTTTTAAGCTACAGCATAAGCTATCCATTGCTTTAGATATAGGGTATAAGAACAGGTTGTAGAGATGAGGCCATGTGTCTGGTATCAAGACCCTTGATGCAAATTCTTTATGAAATGTCATCTCGCACGGTTGTTGTTACTATTATTCTTTTTCTTCTTTTTTAACATCAAAATGCTGTTATAATTTTAATATCAAATGATAATAGAAAAAATTAAATACTGGTCCTGGTTCATACTATCATATTTATCACTTAGAGGGCAACCTTTCTGCCAACTTAGGCATGATAAAAATTTTTGCTGGGGCTTTCCTGGTGGCGCAGTGGTTGAGAGTCCGCCTGCCGATGCAGGGGACACGGGTTCGTGCCCCAGTCCGGGAAGATACCACATGCCGCGGAGTGGCTGGGCCTGTGAGCCATGGCCGTTGAGCCTGTGTGTCCAGAGCCTGTGCTCCGCAACGGGAGAGGCCACAACAGTGAGAGGCCCACATATCGCAAAAAAAAAAAAAAAAAAAAAAAAAATTTTGCTGTGCTCATCTTTGGAGTTTGCATTTGGTGATTATGTACTTTCACAGTCTGAAGAAATTCCTGTTTATACTGAAGTAGTGATTGAGGCCAGAAGTAAAGTAGGAAATAAAGAAATGATACCCTTACATAGAAAATACTGGAAATGGCAGAGGAGAAGGAGTTGGGGATAAGAGAATAAATATCCTGACCTCTCTCTTCTCTTGTCAGAACCCAACTGTAAGCCAGAGAACAAAGGAATGACAATCTTATAGGACCTGGAACAAGGCAGAGAAAGGGGGAGAACGGCTATGAAAAGACAAGTAGAGAATAATCAGCACAGTTTTCAGGGAACTATAAAATTTTAATTTTGGATAAGTGGTCCCTTATGAAGTAACTTGGAGGATTCTTTGCCACAGAGAAGCTATTTTGAGGTCTCCTGAAAGAGTTAGGGAGCAGTATTGGTATAATTCTGAGAAAGCTGCAGAAAGTATGGGATTGAGTGGCGAACACAGATTTACTTATGAAGCTGTTTTAAACTTTTCTTGTGGGCAATGTTCAAAGCCTCTGGGTATCTTATTTATTATGTAATTGATCTTCAGGACACTATTGCCAATTTTGACCTTTGCCGTATGTTCTCCTTCTCTCTCCAGAAGACACAAAGTGGCACAGCTGCAGCTCAGAGGGTTAATTTAAGTTTAGGAAAGAACAGCCCAAACAGAGGGATAGGCTTCATGGCTAAAAGTTTGTGCTCAGCCAAGAGTCCCTTTGTGTCAATAAATGAAGCCATAAGAAAAATTGGAATAGCCTTATGAAAGCTGGTCACCTGTATGTGGCCTTCTGAATCAGTATTGGTTAGCAGGATCCTAAGGCATCCTTTCGCACTCTCATCCTTCATCCCCCAACTTTAGAATTTTTAAGACACCACAACATGTTAGAATTTGCCAAAGTTGTATTCTAATGATAAATATGACCAATAATTTGGGGATAAAGCTTTGCATGGGAAATAATACAGAAGATAGGCTATAAGATTTCTATTTTTTCTTATGTTCAGTTTATTCTAAATGGTTCTATTTAGTTATTTATTAAGTCATAGTTCTTTTTATTTTTAGCATTTTGTCACTGTAGTATCATTTTGCCGAAGAATTGGTCAAGGTATGCTTCTGGACCTAGATAAGGAAGTCATTTAAATGGACAGTACACACAGAGAGGTTATTTAATAGTATGTAGATGGAGAAACCAAACATTTGCTTAATAACAGCCTTCAATTTTTATATAAAATAATAATCAGTTATACTCTCTGACCCTGTTGGGAAACGAGTTTAAGCTAAAACATTAAAGATTTAGGTTTGACAAGTAAGAGTTTCCTGAAGAATGTCAGAGTGGTTACCTGGGAAAGGAGTTCTTAGGAACATGTAAGATGTCCTTCTCTAGAAGTCATTAAAAGCTAGCTAGGTTTTTTTGTTGTTAGTTTGAAGAGGGTGGCCTCTCAAAGATCTCTTCTTAGGATTTTATGAATTTTTAGCTTTTGTACTTGGAAAGAATATTTGAATATTTTACCTTTGCTTTCTTTTCTAATTTGGAATAGTTACTTAAACCCTTGAGTTTAGTACACTGCCATACTCGCTGTGATCACAAAGTACATATTCTTAATAATGATGCACCTGCTTATTCACCTGCTAACCATTTTCTGGCTCTATCCCATGATGTATCTACACTCTGCTAAGAAGCAAGTTCTAACTCTTGACTCAGATATTTAAATACAGGAATTTAGTCTTATCATTGCTCAGTATGACCAGATCAAGATGGATGACTTTGAGAAAAAAAATCAAGTGTTTCAGATTGCTCTTGTACTTTCTGCGTCTGGCTTGAAAAGCATCACCTGCATTTCTAAAGATATTTTCAAGTGTTTTAGATGTATTTTCTGTAGGGCACCCCAGCCAAATGCAAAATTTGAACAAAGCTCCATGTGTTAAGCCCCAGTTTAAAGGCCCCTGAATTCCTGATAAAATATTTTGATGACATAACTAGATGAAGCTAGGCCTTGATAATATAGTTTCAGGTAAACTGTTTCTTCAAAAGTCATGTATGTGTCTTTCTAAGACTGTTAGTGTGCATTGTTTCCAGGGGAGAGAGTTGAAGGTTGGGGGTGTGTGGAAAATATTTGTTTAACTTTGGACTCTGTTTAGCCTGCTTTTTCTCTCTAGTATTTGATTCCCCTTAAAAGTAAACCAAGCTTCATTAATACTTAGAGATCCAATCAAAGATAATTTGAATACTGAAACTTATAACAAATTAATGACCTTCAGTTAAAAAAGATCCTGGCTATTTATTAATAAACTTTGCTCAGGTTTTCCTGTCTCCATGCACATTGTCCTTGATAGGCTCTTCCCATATAAATGGAAAACGAGGTGATTTATTATTGTAACTGACTTCTGCCAGTTTCCTAAATATATATGTTAGACTCTGGTAATTATTAGTTTCTAGACCATTGTTCCAAAGGCCAAATATTTTTAAATGTTTTAAAGTCAGGCTAAAGAGCTCAATAAAACTGAATGAAGAATAAGAGGCTTTCAAATCTGAGACCTGTTCTTAATTTAGCCAAGTGAAGTACCTAATTTGCCATACATTTGCTCTTATTTCCAAAAGGAGATAACCCTGCCTGTAGCTCAAACACAGGAGCATCTTTCTTTTCTTAAAGTCGGTTTTTGCTTTTTTTTTTTTTTTTTTTTTTTTTTTTTTTTGCGGTATGCGGGCCTCTCACTGTTGTGGCCTCCCCCGTTGCGGAGCACAGGCTCCGGACGCGCAGGCCCAGCGGCCATGGCTCACGGGCCCAGCCGCTCCGCGGCATATGGGATCCTCCCAGACCGGGGCACGAACCCGTATCCCCTGCATCGGCAGGCGGACTCTCAACCACTGCGCCACCAGGGAGGCCCGGTTTTTGCTTTTGACTAAATGAAAACCTGGCAGTTTCTAAGCTCACATGTGAGACTATACCCCTTTCCTATTTAAATACATGTTTGAGGAAAAAGTTCCTTGTAGCCAGGGAAAGCTGCCTTTCCTCCCTTTGAAAGACTCTCATCTGAGAGGCCCCTTCTTCCCCCTCTGTACTTGTTTCTCCTGGGTGATGTTCAGTGCCATCAGTATAGACACAGCGCAGCAGCTCACCAACAGCAAAGGTACTTTTACAAAATCAGATCGTGAAGGTTCTCCTAGCTGATGACAGAGTGACTCCCTCCCTCTGAAGAGGCTTATTGGTCTTCCTTTGCCTGCCACTTTGAATGGGGGTGGGAAATGCCATGTATTTAGAAAGGAAAATACAGAGAAAAGAACATTGATCTGGTGGCTGTGCCATCAACAAACAGGGATAATAGGCATGTCATTTAACATGCCTGGGGCCTCAATTTCATAACCTGAAAAACAAGGTAGTTGGGTTATATTGTCTCTAAGAATTCATACTGCTCTAAAATTACATGGTTATTATTCTTTGGGATCTTGAATATGGTCACTCTTAAAATCCTATACTTTTCCCTTGTCTCTCAAGACAGTGTGGACCTAGCATTTGTCCAGTGTACATGAAATTTCTGTCACCACACTTCAAAGGCCTTTTTCTTTGACTTCTACCTAATTTGGGGTTGATTGAACCTAACAGTTATTGAGAGGAAATGTTTGAGGGAAATCTTGGGAGAGTTGGCTTGTAGCAAGTGGAAAGGCCTCAGAAATGTTTAAGGCTGTTTCAAGATCTGGTTATCTTTCAATTATCTGGTTGATGTTTCCCAAGCAACTTGTTCACAGCTTGTCACAATTTCTAGTATAACTACTAAATCCAGGGTAGCCCAATTCCCAGGCAAACGCAGAGCCAATCTAAATCCTCCTTCCATTGTTTTTATTACAGGGTGCTATGGAGACAGAGTGGACTTTGGAGTCAGCCAGAGCTGGGAGTTCACAATCTGACTCTACCTTTTTCTGATTTTGTGATACAGGTTAACCTCCCTGTGTCTCAGGGTCATCATCTATAAAACAGCAATACTTAACTACTTACCTTAAAAATTATTATGGGGGGCCTCCCTGGTGGCGCAGTGGTTAAGAGTCCGCCTGCCGATGCAGGGGATACGGGTTCGTGCCCCGGTCTGGGAGGATCCCACATGCCGCGGAGCGGCTGGGCCCGTGAGCCATGGCCGCTGGGCCTGCGCATCCGGAGCCTGTGCTCCGCAACGGGAGAGGCCACAACAGTGAGAGGCCCGCATACCGCAAAAAGAAAAAAAAAAAAAAAAAATTATTATGGGATTAAATGTGATGACAGACAAGAAGAGCTTCTCATGTGCCTCTTAAAGAGAACAGCAGACGTTTGTGTACCTCTTTAGCATTTATGAAACACCTCATAGAAGTAGTTTCATTTAGGGCATTGTGTGGATAAGATATCATTTAGGTATTGAGGCCTGAGTCAGGCTTGCTGGGTAGGGGCCCTGGGCTTTGGAGCTAGGTCACACCAGATCCAGAGCCTTGGCTATCTTGAGGGTCTTGTCTAAAATATCCTTTTATATTTTCCAGGAATCTGAATTTCTGTGTTTGGAGTTTGATGAGGTCAAGGTCACCCAAGTCCTGAAGAAGCTCTCGGAGGTAGAAGAAAGTATCAGCACACTGATGCAGCCAGCCTAGCTGAAGATGGAGCTGTTGAAGCAAAGGTGTTCATGATCCCTCCCCAGGGACCTGCTTTTTTTTTAAAAAAAATCTTATTGCCCCAATAGTATTAAATCCTCAAGTTCAAATCTTGCCTGCCTCAGCTTGCTGCGATTTCATTCTCTCTTCCTTTCATTTACTCTTATAGTTGATCTACTGCAGACGTTCTTGTACTTCAGCATACAGAGGCACTCATAAAAGCATTTAAAAAAAAAAAAAAGGCCTTAAGGACCCTATCCACAGAGACTTGGATTCAGTAGGACTGGGGTGGGATCAGCTTTAGAAACCCTTGCTATGGTGGCTTATTCCCGGGTAGGATTATAGGAATTTATACATGATAAGTCATGCAAGAATTAGAAAAGGAGAGAAAACATTTTACTCATGCAAATACAAGGCTGACCAAATATGGCCTGAGCTGAGGCCTAGAGGAGCCTGCCTAACCTAGAAGAGGTTTACTGACCTTAGTAAGACATGAAATGCTTCTGGAACTGATTGAGGCATTTGTATTAGTTCTGCCTAAATCTGGTGGGGGGGGGGTCTGGTTTGATCTGAGCTACTGAGAAACTTGGGCTTTTCTGGAACCTAGAACAAAATTGACCTCATCATAAAGGGTCTCCCTTCACTTACCTCAAGTCAGGATTGTGGGAAGGGAAAATGTCTCTTGAAGTGATGTGAGGTCTTCACCTCAGAAAATTTTACCTAAGTCATCAAATAAAACTTCTTCAAGACAATTTCTTCAAGAAAACTAGCATAAAAACTAGGTCCTGGGACTTCCCTGGTGGCGCGGTGGTTAAGGATCCGCCTGCCAACGTGGGAGACACGGGTTCAAGCCCTGGTCTGGGAAGATCCCACGTGCCGTGGAGCAAATAACCCGTGCGCCACAACTACTGAGCCTGCGCTCTAGAGCCTGCGAGCCACAACTACTGAGCTTGCGAGCCACAGCTACTGAAGCCTGCACCCCTAGAGCCCTTGCTCTGCAACAAAAAGAAGCCACAACAATGAGAAGCCTGTGTACTGCAACAAAGAATAGTCCCTGCTCGCCGCAACTAGAGAAAGCCCGCGTGCAGCAACGAAGACCCAACACACCTAATAAACAAACAAACAAACAAACAAACAAACTAGGTCCTGGTAGAGAGGTTATACCAAACACCAAGAATATTCTAAGAGGAGGAACTGTCAACTAGTACATTGAGGCTATGGTCCTTGTTGAACAGGTTTTGTCATCTGACACTGATAACATTTAGAAACTTCAGTTGCCTTTGGGATGTAATGTGTCCCGAAAATGTAGCGCTCTTGGTCTGTGGTTACAGCATATGTCAGTTCTAATGAGTTTATTCCAGGGCAGTAATAATTCCTCTTCTGTTAAGCATTTTCTCCTAAATCAGTTTAAAGACATTTTAGGAGCTTTTCCAAAACCCAAGCAGAAAATTTGGCTTCCTCCCTGATTAAAACCATCCCAGCATTTAGCAGACAATGACCAGAAAGTTTTAAATGTAGCCCCTGTGGACCCTTCAGAAAACATCTTGAAACAGTATGGTAAATAGATTCAGAAAAGGCGCATGGTTTGGTGAAAGAACTATTAAAACTTGCCTTCTGTTCTCAGGGCTACTGTCACGTGATCCAGGAGAATTTAGATAATGTCTCCTGCTGTAAAATGGAGGAAAAGAATATCTCATCAGGTAATGGGATTCCAGATGTCACTGAAAGGAAGAACTGCAGCTACCATGTTAGTATTGAGTCACATTTCCAATGAAAGTCTATGGAGGCCTGAAGGAACAGTCCATGGGCCCACAGGGAGAGGGCATCATTGTTGTGGTTTGAAGCTCTATTTAGGTCATTTTGTGAAAGTAATAGCCACAAAAGTGGACATGGGCTTTTTTATTATATCCCCAAACCCTAGGTCAGTGGTAAAACTGTTAATGCATACTGAATTTTTCAGAATAATGATAATAATAATGAAAGAAACTGGTTGCTGAAGGTGGGCCCCACATTTAACACTAAATACTTTTGAATGCAAGTGGTTTCAGACAGGGTGTGTTTGTGTGTGTTTTATGTTTACTGGTGATTTTTTACATTCTGATCGCCAAGGGAGCATTATGTTTATTATAGTCTATTGTGAAAATATAGTACTCACTAAGAAGAGTTAAATGACCCATCAACCTAATATAGAGATAACAAAAAGAAGGCTAGGACTAGAAGAAGAGTTGACTTTCCCTGAATAAATTCCTGGAAGTGGAGCACATGGGTTTTTGGGGGGGGTTTTATTATTATTATTGAGGTATAGTTGATGTACAGAGCACACAGTTTTTAAGACTTTGATAAACATTACAAATTGCTCTCCAAAAAGGTTAACATCAGTTTGTATTACCTCTAAGAAAGTATGCGACTAAATCATTCCCTTTCTTGCCTATTGGATATTATCTGGTTTTTGTATTTTCTGGTACTGACCTGTTTTTGTAAATTTTTGCAAGGGGCACTTACTTATACTAGGACATCTTCCTGGGGATGGTGCAAGCATGGAGAAAGGACCAGGAAAGGAGAAAACTGGCATAAGGGTCCCAGCAGACCCCCTACCTCTATAATCCTAGGTTAAAACCACTTTATTTTGAGTTCAGGAAATGTGGAGCAAAATAAAAATAATCCTCAGCCTGAATTGGGCCTTGTAGAAATTGTCCCTGCTTAAACCATAAGCACTGTAACTTCAGTCTGTTTAGAAACAGTACAGACAAGCCAAACGTTGCTTTCAAAATAAAGTCAGAAAGAATCTCCAGACTTTAGCAGTTTCATGTTGATAGGGAGCAAAGGATTTGGCCTTATTCTCAGGATTGCCTTTTCTTGGAAGCTCTGGTTCCTATCAGCTTCATCAGTGGAGGCTTAAATTCGACTATTACAGGCTCCTCTTTCCTTTATATAACCTCTCTTCCCCCAGTCTTGCTTTAACGATGATTCAAAAGGAATTGCAGCATTTTAAAGTTTAGTTTAACTTAGTCTTTCCCAAATGCAAGCAGGTGGTGAAAAGCAAACGATCACATGGAGTATCTGAAGTCTTAAATAGCTGACATTGTGTCAAGCTAGTAGTTATTGAAGTTCTTTTTTTAGACCTGAGTGAAAATTTGGAAAACAGAATATAATAGAAATTAAAGGAAAATAAATGTTAAACAGACGTTAGAAAATATTGTTTTCTGAAGTACACAAATATCTAGACCAGTGAAGGAACAAGGATATAGAAGGAGGCCTTCTGGAGTCAGATCAGAAATGATTTGATATTTTTCTAAAAGAACAGGATGTTGGAAAAAATGGGCCTTTGTGAGACAGTTGCCACCTTATAATTCTTAACTGTCCAACTTCCCAGCCAAGGTTTTCAAATATTTTAGATGGTGATTTAGCCAGCAGAAGGGAAAACGTAAATAGAACATAATTAGTTTGCATTTAACTCTGGTTGCAAAGTGTACAGTTTTTTACCTCAAAATTTGAGAAATAGCAATTTTTATCTAAGTGTAGTCAGTTCTCCCTTATCTGGGGACAGCCATAAACGTCTCTTACCACATCACAACTACATGCCGTGCTCACTAGCTTATGTTGCAAAGGAACCTGCCTCAGCCTGCTTCCTGTCAGATAAATGGTGCCAACCGACATAATTTACAAGTTTAGTACATATATTATCAGAATAAAATACTTAGCCTGTACATGAGAAGATAGTAAAATATGGGTATTTACATCTTTTACTCACCAAGCACTGTAAGTAGGCCTTTTGTTTCTCTCTTACCTGCTCTTGGCTAGTTTTCTGTTTCTTGCTAGTGTTAGGGTTTCAAGTTCTGTTGATTTACAGGATGGAGGTGGGGGAGAAATGGGAAGGGGGGAAATATGGGTTTGATTGCACAAGTGGAATAAGAGATTAAACTTCTAGTTTAAAAGGAATTTAGGCTGAATAATGAAAATAGTTAAAATCCTTAATGCTGCTATTATACTGTTTTCACATTAAAGAAATGAAAATAAATTTGGGAATTTTATATGATTCATATTCTGGCTATTTTTAGAACCATGGCTAAAATTTGGCACTGATCTCAGAATGACTGATTTGGAGGCTTTTGTAGAAGCTATTTTATCATCTTGTCAAAATGGGGAAACATCTGGATGGACAGGGCAGAGGACTTGTACAAGGCCGTCATCAGGAAGAGACCTTAGGGTACTGTCTTCCATCTCTATGTTCTATCTGCCAGACTCACCAAAGGAATAAAATGTGCTTGTAGAAAATACCTATGTCCTAGCTCATTGTGTTTAGATGATGATCATTTTTCCAGTGATGATTTTTGTATGGAGATATGACCTTGAGGGCTGTGAGGTCCAGCGTCACTTGCAACCTGCATCCACATTAGACCTGTCTCTGTGCTGAGGCTGCTAATGTCCTTTGTAGAGCCTGATGCTATTTCTTATTACCTTGGCCTCACTCAATGCCACCCATCTCTAGGACAATGTGCAAGATGAGTCTGCTGCCACATGGGGCTTCCTGGCTGTCCACAGTACCCAGACAGGCAGAAGATTATCCTTATCCTTGCTGGACAACCATGACCCAAGCTTACTAAATACAGCATAACTCTTGTTCATTAATTCATTATAATAATGTCTATAGTGAATTCTGTAGCAGCCACTTCCTCACTGTTACGGTTTTCTCAACATGGTCTACCCACAGTGCAGTAGAACAGAAGTCAGATTTTTTTGTTTTTTTTACATTTTAATTATAAAAGTAACACATCTTGGGAATTCCCTGGCAGTCCAGTGGTTAGGACTCCACGCTTCCACTGCCAGGGGCACAGGTTCGATCCCTGGTCTGGAAACTAAGATCCTATAAGCCGCGTGGTGCAGCCAAAAAAAAAAAAAAAGTAACACGTGCTCATTAAAAATATTAAAGATTATTTAATTTTTATATCAGTATAGAATTGTATAGAATCAGTCTTCCTTGCCTTTTGCTTTTAAAAAAAAGTCTCGGGACTTCCCTGGTGGTGCAGTGGATAAGACTCCACACTCCCAATGCAAGGGGCCCGGGTTTGATCCCTGGTTCGATCCCACATGCATGCTGTAACTAAGAGTTTGCATAACGCAACTAACACCCAGTGCAACCAAATAAATTAAAAAAAAAAAAAAAAAAAAAAAAGTCTCTCTCCCCTGAAGTAGTTGCTGTTAACAGTCTGGAAGGTGTGTTTCCTTCTAGACACTTTCTAGGCACATCAAAGTAAGGGGATATATACATACATACATACACACACATATATCTATATCCATATATATGTTGATATAGTTATACATTCAAGTATACCTTCAAAGCATCATTTTAGTGGTTCTTAATTTTTGGATGATACTTTATGTCTTAAAGAATCCAATGAAAGCTATGGTTTCTCTTTCCCAGAAAAAAGACATGCACATATTCACTGAATTTTTCATTCAGTGTCAGGAGTTTCATGAATTCCCGGAAAGCAATCTGCCACCACCTCTACCAATCCCCTAAAGTTTATGGAGCCAGGGGCAACCAAGAAAATAGCAATAATTTGTAGTGGATTTGGAGAGGATTATTATTTACAGCAGAAACCTATACTCAGGTATACTCAGGATGCTCTTAGTTGAATTTTCTGGTCAACAGAGTTTATCACAAAATCTTTTTTAATTACAAAACTTTGAATTAAAAACATTATAAAAAGCCTCAGTTCACTCCCCTCTGTGACAGACAAGGATCCCTCAGTACTCCATCCTCATCCCTTTGTCCCTGCTGAACTTTCACAACTGCCATAACAGCGCCTAAGCATTTTAGTACACCTCTTTATCTGCGCATCTGTCTCCCCCCACCCCTACCCCCCGACATGGCTGTGAACTCCTTAAGGAGAGGGGCCTTATCTCATCATCTTTGCATGCTTCCCCCTCCTCCTGCCTACAAAAGTCTCCACAATTGTGCATGAGATGAATGAGCATCAGAGGTGTGATGATTGAGTATTAATCAAATCCAGTGGTTCCATTTAGTAGGGAAAAAGAAAACATGAGTCGGAGAGATGTAGGTTTCAATCACAGCTCTGCACAGGCCTGACTGTGGGACCTCAGGCGAGTTTAGTTTTTCCATCTGAAAAATAGGGCTGATTTTTTTTTTTTTAAGGGATGATAAATCGAATTCACAGGATTAGATACTATAGGATAAATAGGATTTAGGAGATAGTCTAAAAGAAATCTTTTAGAGACCCAAGGGCTCTTTGCCCGGGTCAAATCCTGGCTCTTATTTACAAGTTGTGCAAACTAGGGCAACTTATTTAACATCTCTTTGCCTCAGTTTCTTCATTTGTAAAAATGGGATGATAATACAATAATACCTACCTCAGTTGCCATACTGGGAGAATAAAATGAGTTAATATGTAGAAAGCACCTGGGATAATATCTGCACAGAGTTGGCACATATAAATGTTTGCTGTTGCTATTTTTATTTTCATTATTACTACTGTTAGGAACTGTCTTCTTAGGAAGCTGAAACCAGTAACCATGAAGCAGTTTACAAGCATTTCAGGTCAGTGGCCAATTAAGTGCTAAATTGAATGGTACAAACACAATTGCTGTGAGAGTTTCAGCAAAGAAAAAGGTCAGAGGGGGCTGGAGTCATCCGGAAAGGTTTATAAGCCAAAGCTTTTTAAAATCAGGTGAACTTGTGAAGATAGAGGGGTATGTTTTTGGATCTGGAGGTGGACAGGGAACACATTTCCAGGAATGGGTAGGGTCACTCCTTTTCATGGAAGGGGCCTGCCTTTTCTCTTGGTGGATGTTTACAATTCCGAATCTTATCTGGCTCACAATCTGGGGCTCAGGTTCTAGGTGATGAGTTGTCATAAATGGAGAGCTGAGAAAAGGGAGACTAATGCAGTTGTGTTCCCGTGGAAGACAATCAAACAAAGCTAAATGTAGCTGGAGTCAGAGAATCTGTGACTGCTAACAGACGTAGGACTGTGCAACTAAACAAACCCCAAGGCTTACTCCCTCCTTGAGGAGGTGAGGCCACAAGCAGTTACTGTAGCATCCCTGGTGGAGCTCTGGGCCCATTCTGGCTCGATTGAGAAGGAAGGTGAAGTCTGTTGTTCTTTCAAGGGTCGCTTACCTGCCTCCTGAAGAGAATCCCCAGGGCCTAGATTCTGGAAAGGGAAGGGAAAGCAAGGAGAACATAAAAAACAACCTTTGTCTTCTTAGCCCATGAGATTCACGTTCATGCCCTGCAAGCACTTTGCAGGAAGGGATGAGTGTTTTTTTTTTTTTTTGTCTGCATTGGGTCTTCGTTGCTGCGCACGGGCTTTCTCTAGTTGTGAGCAGGAGCTACTCTTCGTTGCGGTGCGTGGGCTTCTCATTATGGTGGCTTCTCGTTGCAGAGCACGGGCTCTAGGCGTGTGGGCTTCAGTAGCTGTGGTACATGGGCTCAGAAGTTGTGGCTCACGGGCTCTAGAGCACAGGCTTAGTAGTTGTGGCGCATGGGCTTAGTTGCTCCGCGGCATGTGGGGTCTTCCCAGACCAGGGCTCGAACCCATGTCCCCTGCATTGGCAGGCGGATTCTTAACCACTGAGCCACCAAGGAAGCCCGGAATGAGTGTTTTTTTTTTTTTGCGGTACGTGGGCCTCTCACTGTTGTGGCCTCTCCCGTTGCGGAGCACAGGCTCTGGACGCACAGGCCCAGCGGCCATGGCTCACGGGCCCAGCCGCTCCACAGCATGTGGGATCTTCCCGGACCGGGGCAGGAACCCGTGTCCCCTGCATCGGCAGGTGGACTCTCAACCACTGCGCCACCAGGGAAGCCCGGGATGAGTGTTCTTTAAAAAAAAAAAAAATTCCTACCTGCTCTTTCCCACAAAGCAGAGTTCAATTGTGGCGACTTAATGGGGGTGAAGGTTGTTACTCTGCAAAACTGAACTTTGCCCAGAGAGTTTGTATTTGCTGTCAACCAACAGCCAAAGAATGGCCCAGGAAGGCAGACGGGCCAGGTAACATTCACTGTCCCCTGGAGCCCCAGCCTAACCTGGAGTGGCCGGCCCAGGTAGGGGCTAGAGGTGAGGTGCCAAATCCTCTGGGCACTGAAGGTCCACCTGGCTTTGGACCTCATAGACCAAGGAGGTGCCTTTCCCCAGATCCCCTCTGAGGTGGAAGAAAGCAAATCACTTCATAAATTACTTACTGTATAATCCATTAAACCATAGATGTAACCGTTTGCTGGTTAGTGTACCACCACTTTAAATATGGTCTATAAATGGACTTGAGGATATGGGGAGAGGGAAGGGTAAGCTGTGTCAAAGCGAGAGAGAGGCATGGACATATATACACTACCAAGCGTAGGGTAGATAGATAGTGGGAAGCAGCCGCATAGCACAGGGAGATCAGCTCGGTGCTTTGTGACCGCCTGGAGGGGTGGGATAGGGAGGGTGGGAGGGAGGGAGACTCAAGAGGGAAGGGATATGGGAACAGATGTATATGTATGACTGATTCACTTTGTTATAAAGCAGAAAAAAAAAAGAAGCCATGTGAAGAAAACAAACAAATAAATAAATAAATAAATATGGTCTATAGGGAATTTAGAGAAAAATCTTTTCCCCCAGTATCAGGAAGTAAGTAAAATAATAAATAAATAAATAAATAATAACTAACCAGATAATTCGAATAGAGGAGTATCCAGTGGGCAAGTTATCAGACCCACCCAATTCCCTTGCAAGTTATCAGACCCACCCAATTCCCTTGCTGAGACAGGTGGAAAAAAGCTGATCCTTCTTTGCATCTATGCTTATGTACATAATTTTAGTAAATGGGGAAGAGTAAGGCAAAAGTTTAACAAACAGTCCCCTTTCCTCTCCCTGTACACATAGGGAGCTGTTGAATAAAAAGCCAAGGGAATTTGATTCTGAAGTTCCCTGAACAGCTGGAGAAATCTCCTCACGGGGCACCTGACCCTTGGAGAATCAACTTGCAGCCCCTGTGGGCAAGCAGCCAGAGAATCACTGCTGGAGGGATGAGACCCAGCTAGTCCCTGTTGCCCTGCATGAGCCCCCGGAGAGAAGTGGTTCCTGCATAACAGCAGGGCCATTCTTTGTAGATGGAACACCACACCTAGTTTTGTACCTGGAAGCTTAGCCAATTAATAAACCACTTAACTGTGGTTTGTTAAGGAGCTGGTTTGGGCAGACGAGGAGGGTTTAAACTCTTATCCTTTCCTTCCATTTTATCTTATCCTTGTCCTGGAAAAGGACTGAAGATTGCTGGTGACTTGTTCCATTTCTCACCCTTATTTTGCCAGGTGCTAAATCACCCAGTCAGTCAGAATTAAGCACATGCTTCCAGCTAAGTTTTTTGAGAGATTAAAAATGTTTCAACTGTCAAAAGTATCACCATAGTCTTAGGAAAAATCAGGACTTTTGTAGGATTTCTGTGCTTTCATAGTTTTTTTGTTTTTTTCAGTTTTTTTAAATTATAAGTACAAAGAAGGGAGGAGACTCATAATCTTTTTTCAGGGACTGTTATGGTTCTTAATCAGGCCTGATATCCCACAAAGTTTCCAGGGTGCCCTGTAGGAGGAGTATAGGGCTGCCCAAGAGGCCCAGGCCACTGGAAGAGGGATTGATTATATTTCAGGGTTAAGAGGGTACCTCCCATTCCAGGAGCTCAGAACATGGACCTTGGCCTTTTGGGTGGAAGTGTATGGACATTTCTGTCTTCAAGGAGCTGTTTTGGTTTGGTTTTAACTTTATGCAATAATACATGGATACATTGTCCTTGAGAAGCATTTAAGCCTTATAATTAAGGCTAAAGTCCTCTATGGCCAATACCGTCCATCCTGGTTTCTTCCTCCTCTTCCCCAGCAATAATCTCTGTGGTCACTTTGAGTGTATCGCCTTCCATGGTTTTTTTATGATTTTTACCTACCTGCATATATGGCCATATTTACAGTACTGTTTTATGTATTCCTGTAACACAAGTGCAATCACACTGTATGTATTATCCTGCAAATTGATTTTTTTCCCTCAAAAGCATATTTTGGAACTTTTCTAAATTAGTACTACAGAGACCAACAACCCACCAAATTGATATAGAGAATATTTCAAAGTGGAAGCATCTGAACTACAGAAGATGCTGAAAGAAATCTCATTAGAACTTCCCTTATCTGATCAGAACAGAGCTCTACTAGAGCCAGCTGCCAGCACTCTCCCCCCATCACCCTTACAGCTCATATTGGGGAGGCTGACCCTGGGCACTGGGACATCCCCCCAAAATTGTGTAAACACATCTCACCAGACCTTCCATCCTTTGAAGCCCAAAGCCCCTCCCCTCCTATTAACCTGGTATATAAACCTTTACTCCTAGCTATTCTGGGAGCTACTCTAGAGTAGTACAGGGAGTACTATGGGGTGGTCCTGCATTCATAATATTAATACATTTTTCTCCTGTTAATTTGTGTATTGTCAGTTCATGTGCATCGCATTCCCCTCAGTCAGACCTAAGTTGGTAGAGAAATTTTTCCTCCCAAAAGTTTATATAAATTTACCTCACTAATTTCAACTGCTGCATAGTATTACAGAGACACAATAGGTTTGGGTTTTGTTTTTCTTTAATTCCCTATCAATGGATTTTTAGGTTGTTTCCAATTTTTCCCCATGGCAAACAATACTGCAGTGAATATACTTGCACATGCCTCCCTATATACATGTGCAAATATATCTTAGAAAACAGGAATTGGTATATCATGGGTTATACGCTTTTTAGATTCTAGACACTGGCAAATAGACTGGAGTACGATAAATGTTTAACAACCAGTCTCCCATAAAAGGGGGTAGGGGCTAATTTGTAGCATTTGTCCTATTTCCATTGTGTGAGTTCTCCCACCATGGCCAATTTCAAACTACTAATATTCATTACTGAACTTGGATTTGGGATGAGTTATACACCGTCAGCTCTTGCAAGCTGGTACGAACTGGCCCCAGCACGGCTCGAGAATTCCTCAAACTCAGGATGCAGATAGATACCGGCAAATAGCCCTCCGAAGTAGCCCAACCAACTTGTACTTTTGCAAGCAATGTATGAACGTGTCTTGATAATATTACACTATTTTGCAAATATGAGTCAAAAAACGATACCTCATTTTGCCTTGCATTTTCCCAGTCATCAATGAGGTTGAGCATCTTTTCACACTTTATTGGTATTTCCCGTTCTGTGAAATGGTCCATATCCTTTGCTTGTTTGTTTTTTCTTGTTGTTGTTGTTTTACTTATTCATCTTTTTCTTACTGATTTGTTGGAGCCCTTGATGTAGTCTGAAAATATATTGTCCTTCAAGTAGTTTTCAATCTATTTTAGAGAATAAAATTGGAGGAATATTCCCAAATTCTATTGAGTACCTACTATATGAACATACCCATCAAGGACTGGGACTGAGAAAAGTACACATGGTGTACATCAAATTCTGTGTGTACTTGTGTACCATTGTGGTAGGGTCAGTTGAACACACATGTGCATACCACTAGTACTAATAACAAGTAATTACTGTGAAAAATAGATAAATTGTATTTTGGCTCAGTCAGGCTATTTGTTGTATTTTTCATAAGCATATTATTGATCATTTCTCTTGGGGTCACTTAGGTCACTGGACTTTTTTCCTGAAGGAATATATATACCAGCACTTCTTATTCACACTGAAGTCTCTTGTGAGTCTTCCTATGAGGTCTCATCCTCATCTTTTCACTGTTGGCCCTGATCTGGAAAGGTGGAGTGCTTTTCTCTCCAGGCTGTTCTTCCCTGAAAATGACTGGCTGCCCCAGCAGCTTGATATCTTCTGGGATGAATTAAGAACTACAGTTTTGCCCGGGAGGAACCAAGATGGCATAGTAGAAGGACGTGCTCTCACTCCCTCTTGTGAGAACACCAGAATCACAACTAGCTGCTGGACAGTCATCTACAGGAAGACACTGGAACTCACCAAAAAAGATACCCCACATCCTAAGACAGAAGCCACAGTGAGATAGTAGGAGGGGCACAATCACAGTAAAATCATATCCCATAACTGCTGGGTAGGTGACTCACAGACTGGAGAACACTTATACCAGAGAAGTCCACCCACTGGAGTGAAGGTTCTGAGCCCCACGTCAGGCTTCCCAACCTGGGGGTCCGGCAACGGGAGGAGGAATTCCTAGAGAATCAGACTTTGAAGCCTAATGGGATTTGATTGCAGGACTTTGACAGGACTGGGGGAAACAGAGACTCCACTCTTGGAGGGCACACACAAAGTGTGCACATCGGAACCCAGGGGAAGGAGCAGTGACCCCAAGGGAGACTGAACCAGACCTACCTGCTAGTGTTGGAGGGTCTCCTACAGAGGCAGGGGGTGGCTGTGGCTCACCATGGGGACAAGGACACTGGCAGCAGAAGTTCTGGGAAGTACTCCTTGGCGTGAGCCCTCCGAGAGTCTGTCATTAGCCCCACCAAAGAGCCCAGGTAGGCTCCAGTGTTGGGGTGCCTCAGGCCAAACAACCAACAGGGAGGGAACCCAGCCCCACCCATCAGCAGACAAGCGGATTAAAGTTTTACTGAGCTCTGCCCACTAGAGCAACAGTCAGCTCTACCCACCACCAGTCCCTCCCATCAGGAAACTCACACAAGCCTCTTAGATAGCCTCATCCACCAGAGGGCAGAAAGCAGAAGCAAGAAGAACTACAATCCTTCATCCTGTGGATCAAAAACCACATTCACAGAAAGATAGACAAGATGAAAAGGCAGAGGGCTATGTACCAGCTGAAGGAACAAGATAAAACCCCAGAAAAACAACTAAATGAAGTGGAGATAGGCAACCTTCCAGAAAAAGAATTCAGAATAATGATAGTGAAGATGATCCAGGACCTCAGAAAAAGAATGGCGGCAAAGATCGAGAAGATGCAAGAAATGTTTAACAAAGACCTAGAAGAATTAAAGAACAAACAAACAGAGATGAAAAATACAATAACTGAAATGAAAACTACACCAGAAGGAATCAATAGAATAACTGAGGCAGAAGAACGGATAAGTGACCTGGAAGACAGAATGGTGGAATTCACTGCTGCAGAACACAATAAAGAAAAAAGAATGAAAAGAAATGAAGACAGCCTAAGAGACCTCTGAGACAACATTAAACGCAACAACATTCACATTTTAGTGGTCCCAGAAGAAGAGAGAGAGAAAGGACCCGAGAAAATATTTGAAGAGATTATAGTTGAAAACTTCCTTAACGTGGGAAAGGAAATAGCCACCCAAGTTCAGGAAGCACAGTGAGTCCCATACAGGATAAACCCAAGGAGAAACACACTGAGACACATAGTAATCAAATTGGCAAAAATTAAAAACAAAGAAAAATTATTGAAAGCAGCAAGGGAAAAACGACAAATAACATACAAGGGAACTCCCATAAGGTTAACAGCTGATTTCTCAGCAGAAACTCTACAAGCCAGCAGGGAATGGCATGATATACTTAAAGTGATGAGAGGGAAGAACCTACAACTAAGATTACTCTACCTGGCAAGGATCTCATTCAGATTCAATGGAGAAATCAAAAGCTTTACAGACAAGCAAAAACTAAGAGAATTCAGCACCCCCAAACCAGCTCTACAACAAATGCTAAAGGAACTTCTCTAAGTGGGAAACACAAGAGAAGAAAAGGACCTACAAAAACAAACCCAAAACAATTAAGAAAATGGTCACAGGAACATACATACTAATAATTACCTTAAATGTGAATGGATTAAATGCTCCAACCAAAAGACACAGGCTTGCGGAGTGGATACAAAAACAAGACCCATATATATACTGTCTACAATAGACCCACTTCAGACATAGGGACACATTCAGACTGAAAGGGAGGGGATGGAAAAAGATATTGCATGCAAATGGAAATCAAAAGAAAGCTGGAGTAGCAATACTCATATCAGATAAAATAGACTTTAAAATAAAGAATGTTACAAGAGACAAGGAAGGACACTGCATAATGATAAAGGGATCAGTCCAAGAAGAAGATATAACAATTATAAATATATATGCACCCAACGTAGGAGCACCTCAATACATAAGGCAACTGATAACAGCTATAAAAGAGGAAATCAACATTAACACAATAATAGTAGGGGACTTTAACACCTCACTTACACCAATGGACAGGTCATCCAAAATGAAAATAAATAAGGAAACAGAAGCTTTAAATAACAATAGACCAGATAGATTTAATTGATATTTATAGGACATTCCATACAAAAACAGCAGATTACACTTTCTTCTCAAGTGCACATGGAACATTCTCCAGGATAGATCACATCTTGGGTCACAAATCAAGCCTCAGTAAATTTAAGAAAATTGAAATCATATCCAGCATCTTTTCTGATCACAACGCTATGAGATTAGAAATGAATTACAGGGAAAAAAAACGTAAAAAACACAAACACATGAGGCTAAGCAATCCATTACTAAATAACCAAGAGATCACTGAAGAAATCAAAGAGGAAATCAAAAAATACCTAGAGACAAATGACAATGAAAACACGACGATCCAAAACCTATGGGATGCAGCAAAAGCAGTTCTAAGAGGGAGGTTTATAGCTATACAAGCCTACCTCAAGAAACAAGAAAAATCTCAAATAAAAAATCTAACCTTACACCTAAAGGAACTAGAGAAAGAAGAACAAAGAAAACCCGAAGTCAGTAGAAGGAAAGAAATCATAAAGATCAGAGCAGAAATAAATGAAATAGAAATGAAGAAAACAGCAAAGATCAATAAAACTAAAAGCTGGTTCTTTGAGAAGATAAACGAAATTGATAAACCCTTAGCCAGACTCATCAAGAAAAAAAGGGAAAGGACTCAAATCAGTAAAATTAGAAATGAAAAAGGAGAAATCACAACCGACACTGCAGAAATATAAAGGATTATAAAAGACTACTACAAACAACTATATGCCAATAAAATGGACAAACACGAAGAAATGGACAAATTCTTGGAAAGGTACAATTTTCTAAGAATGAACCAGGAAGAATTAGAAAATACAAACAGACCTATCACAAGTAATGAAATGGAAACCATAATTAAAAATCTTCCAACAAACAAAAAGTCTAGGACGAAATGGCTTCACAGGTGAATTCTATCAAACATTTAGAGAAGAGCTAACACCCATCCTTCTCAAACTCTTCCAAAAAATTGCAGAGGGAGAAACACTCCCAAATTCATTCTGTGAAGCCAGCATCACCCTGATACCAAAACCAGAAAAAGATATCACACAAAAAAGAAAATTATAGACCAATATCACTGATGAACATAGATGCAAAAATCCTGAACAAAATACTAGCAAACAGAATCCAACAACATATTAAAAGGATCATACACCATGATCAAGTGGGATTTATCCCAGGGATGCAAGGATTCTTCAATATACACAAATCAATCAATGTGATACACCACATTAACAAATTAAGGAATAAAAACCATATGATCATCTCAAGAGATGCAGAAAAAGCTTTTGACAAATTCAACACCCATTTATGATAAAAACTCTCCAGAAAACGGGCATAGAGGTAACCTACCTCAACATGATAAAGGCCATATATGACAAATCCACAGCAAGCATCATACTCAATGGTGAAAAACTGAAAGCATTTCCTCTAAGATCAGGAGCAAGACAAGGATGTCCACTCTTGCCACTCTTATTCAACATAGCTTTGGAAGTCCTAGCCATGGCAATCAGAGAAGAAAAAGAAATAAAAGGAAAACAAATTGGAAAAGAAAACTATAAGACACTGATGAAAGATATTAAAGATGATACAAACAGATGGAGAGATATACCATGTTCCTGGATTGGAAGAATCAATATTGTGAAAATGCCTATATTACCCAAAGCAATCTACACATTCAGTGCCATCCCCATCAAATTACCAGTGGCATTTTTTATAGAGCTAGAACAAAAAATCTTAAAATTTGTATGGAGACACAAAAGACCCCAAATAGCCAAAGCAGTCTTGAGGGAAAAAAACAGAGCTGGAGGAATCAGACTCCCTGACTCCATACTATACTACAAAGCTACAGTAATCAAGGCAATATGGTACTGGAACAGAAACAGGAATATAGATCAATGGAACAGAATAGAAAGCCCAGAGATAAACCCACACACCTATGGTCAACTAATCTATGACAAAGGAGGTAAGGATGTACAATGGAGAAAAGACAGTCTCTTCAATAAGTGGTGCTGGGAAAACTGGACAGCTACATGTAAAAGAATGAAATTAGAACACTCCCTAACATCATACACAAAAATAAACTCAAAATAGACTCGAGACCTAAATGTAAGACTGGATACTATAAAACTCTTAGAGGAAAACATAGGAAGAATACTCTGACATAAATCACAGCAAGATCTTTTTTGATCCACCTCCTAGAGTAATGGAAATAAAAATAAACAAATGGGACCTAATGAAACTTAAAAGCTTTTGCACAGCAAAGGAAACTACCAACAAGACGAAAAGACAACCCTCAGAATGGAAGAAAATATTTGCAAACGAATCAACGGACAAAGGATTAATCTGCAAAATATATAAACAGCTCATACAGCTCAATATTAAAAAAACAAACAACCCAATCCAGAAATGGGCAGAAGACCTAAATAGACATTTCTCCAAAGGAGACATACAGATGGCCAAGAAGCACATGAAAAGCTGCTCAACATCACTAATTATTAGAGAAATGCAAATCAAAACTACAATGAGGTATCACCTCACACTGGTTAGAATGGGCATCATCAGAAAATCTAAAAACAACAAATGCTGGAGAGGGTGTGGAGAAAAGGGAACCCTGTTGCACTGTTGGTGGGAATGTAAATTGATACAGCCACCATGGAGAACAGTATGGAGGTTCCTTAAAAAACTAAAAATAGAATTACCATATGATCCAGCACTCCCACTACTGGTCATATACCCAGAGAAAACCATAATTCAAAAAGACACATGCACCCCAATGTTCATTGCAGCACTATTTACAATAGTCAGGTCATGGAAGCAACCTAAATGCCCATTGACAGATGAATGGTTAAAGAAGATGTGGTACATATATACAATGGAATATTACTCAGCCATAAAAAGGAATGAAATTGGGTCATTTGTAGAGACATGGATGGATCTAGAGACTGTCATACAGAGTGAAGTAAGTCAGAGAAAAACAAATATTGTATATTAACGCATGTATGTGGAACCTAGAAAAATGGTACCGATGAACCGGTTTGCAGGGCAGAAGTAGATATCTGAGACACAGATGTAGAGAACAAACTTATGGACACCAAGGGGGGAAAGCCGCGTGGGGTGGGGATGGTGGTGTGATGAATTGGGCAATTGGAATTGACATGTATACACTGATGTGTATAAAATTGATGACTAATAAGAACCTGCTGTATAAAAAGATAAATAAAATTCAAATATTAAAGAAAATAAATAATTTACCTTGTAGGGTAACGTAAGCTGATCAAATTAACTGTGTGCACAAATAGTAAAGCTTTCTGAACAGTATACAATATGTCTTATATAAACTTATAAGGGTGAATTTTGTATACTATTTTATGCTTTATTATATGCATTGAAACATTTTTTCAGTTTTATCTCAAAAAAATAAAAAGTTCAGTCACCCCAACCAAAAAAAAAAAAAAAGGAACTACAGTTTTTCTCTGGGATGGACTGTTCCCATAATCCCTCAAATGCAGGATGCAGGAGATAGCCTGTTTTTACAAAGGCAGGGCTGTGGAGAAGAAAACAATAGAGATGTCATCTGAGATGGGAGTGGTTATCTGCCAAATGTAATTATGACTGCTTATAATTTGCTGCTCAGAGAGATTTCATACTTGAACCATATATCAAAAGTTTTAAGTTGAAAAGATATTGAAATGGTACCAGGTGGTAATGCAGATGTTAGGGAGGGAAATTCTTGAATCCCCAGGTTTCCTGACATTCTTGCCCTTCCTCCTTATCCCAGTACCATGCCCAGTACTGATTTTAGTGAATTCTGAACGAGGATCTTGATTCTCTGAATTCGCACCTAGCTGGAAATGGTAGCTTTGGTAATATGTTAGAGCAGCAAGTAGTTCTTAACCAGGGATGGACATCAGAATCCCCTGGGGAATATCTATTAACATGCCAAATCTGTTGAATCAGAATCTGGGTGGAGGGCAGGCATATGTATTTGGTGAAAGTTCTGGAATAATTTTTTTTTAATTGAAGTATAATTGATTTACAGTATCATACACAGATATTGTAAATATCAGGTGCACAGCACAGTGATTCAGCTTCATGTATGTATGTGTGTGTGTATATATATATATACACACACACACACATACATATATATATGACTTTTCAGATTATTTTCCCTTATAGGTTATTACAAAATACTGAGTATAGTTCACCATGCTATACAGTAGATCCTTGTTAGTTATCTATTTTATATATAGTAATGTGTATATGTTAATCCCATCCTCCTAATTTATCCACCCCCTCTTCTCCTTTGGTAACCATGTTTGTTTTCTATGTCTGTGAGTCTATTTCTGTTTTGTAAATGAGTTCGTTTGTATCTTTTTTTTTTTTTCAGATTCCACATGTAAGCGATATCATATGATATTTGTCTTTCTCTGTCTGGCTTACTTCACTTAGTAAAATGATCTCTAGTTCCATCCTTGTTGCTACAAATGGCATTATTTCATTCTTTTTTTATGGCTGAGCAGTATTCCATCATGTATGTATACCACATCTTTATCCATTCATCTGTTGATGGACATTTAGGTTGCTTCCATGTCTTGGCTATTGTAAATAGTGCTGCTATGAACATTGGGATCCATGTAGCATTTTGAATTATAGTTTTCTCCAGATATATGCCCAGGAGTGGGATTGCAGGATCATATGGTAACTCTTGTTTTTAAGGAACCTCCATAGTGTTCTCCACAGTGACTGTACCAATTTACATTCCCACCAACAATATAGGAGGGTTCCTTTTTCTCCACACCCTCTCCAGCATTTATTATTTTTAGACTTTTTGATGATGGCCATTCTGACCAGAGTGATGTGATACCTCATTATAGTTTTCATTTGCATTTCTCTAATAATTAGCAATGTTGAGCATCTTTTCATGTGTTTTTTGGCCATTTGTATGTTTTCCCTGGAGAAGTGTCTATTTAGATCTTCTACCCATTTTCTGATTGGGTTGTTTGTCTATTTGATATTGAGCTGTTTGAGCTGTTTGTATATTTTGGAAATTAATCCCTTGGAATAATTCTGATGTGCCCTCATGACTAGGAACAACTATTCTATACTAGTGCCATTCTGTGGCAAGATTGGTACAGACATTCAGAGTAAGTGTTAGAAACATTTATAGCAATGTCTGTTGAATGTAATAAGAAGGTTGAGCTTGTACAGGCATACCTGGTAGATTCTACAGGTTTTGTTCCAGACCACCACAATAAAGTGAATACCACAATAAAGCAAATACCACAATAAAACAAATACCACATTAAAACGAATCACACAAATTTTTTTGTTTCCCAGTGCATAAAAAGGTTATGTTTGCATTACACTGTAGTCTAAGTGTGCAATAGCATTATGTCTAAAAAAAAGTATGTAAAAATAGGACATGGGGAGGGGGAAGGGTAAGCTGGGACGAAGTGAGAGAGTGGCATGGACTTATATATCCTACCAAATGTGAAATAGATAGCTAGTGGGAAGCAGCTGCACAGCACAGGGAGATCATCTCGGTACTTTGTGACCACCTAGAGGGGTGGGATAGGGAGGGTGGGAGGGAGACGCAAGAGGGAGGAGATATGGGGATATATGTATATGTATAGCTGATTCACTTTGTTATAAAGCAGAAACTAACACACCATTGTAAAGCAATTATACTCCAATGAAGATGTTTAAAAAGATACTTTATTGATTAAAAAAATGCTAACTATTGTCTGACAGCACAGGGTTTCCACAAACCTTCAATTTGTAAAAGTAGCAGTATCTGTGAAGTGCAATAAAACGAGGTATGCCTGAATGGTGCATATCTTTAATTTCATTCTGTGTTTTACAAAATTATGTATCTTACAAAATTATCAGGCTGTGATAGATTGGAAATTTTTAAAATTCTCTGGTTTGGCAGTTTTCGGATCTTAGGTAAGTCTCAATGACCCCTTCTGGTAGGTCGTTGAGAGGATTAGCAGTAATGAACGTATCTAAAGCACTTAGCACAGTGCCCGACATTAATAGAAGTTAATGGGATTCCTTCACGGAACAGTTCCTAACAAAACTATCTTCCAGTTGGCTGTCAAAGAACCCAGAATCATGGAGTGTTGTGAGTGAATCTTTTTATTCAGGCATGCATCATATTCTAACCAACCTAGAGTACATGGCATGGCAGAGATTTGAGTGCCTCTATAAACCGTTCAACCATGAGTAAGGGGGCTTAGTGGCCATGGCACTTATAGGCCAACCCCTGGCTAGCAGATCTTCCCCCAGTCTCCTTCCTGTCTCCTCTCATATTCCCCTTCCCCATAGTCCTTTTCTCTGTTTCTTCCCCCAAAGATCCCAACTGCTTTTATTTCTTAAAAAGCACAGTCATTTTCTGTTCCTGAAGGAGCATGGGGGGTAGAAATTTCTGGCCACTGTGGTCTGGCCTCCTGTTCAAGCATCTAAAAATAACCAGACCATTCATACTGGGCCAATTAACCTCCTGCTGGCATTGGTGCTATGTCCTTATTGTGCTAAAAGAGTATCTGTTCCTTCTTTTGACATATTACAAAAAGCCCCTTTCTCTTACCTTCACCTTGGTAGGTATCAGTATCATTATTACTGGGGGCAGTGTTGCGTGATGGTTAAATATAGGTACTTTGGAGCCAGGAACTTTGGACTGAATTCTGACTCTGCTCCTTGTTAGCTGTGTGGCTTAGGGAAAACATAATTTTTTTTAATTATTATGATTAATATTAGAAGCAATAATATCAGGGCTATTTATTCTAGTGGAGAATGAGTTTGAGCCCTAGCCTAACTTGAATATTCAAGGAAGTGAAATGCAGTGAAAGGCTTTAACAGGCCATCTTTTCTTTCAGGATTCCACAGTTCTTTTGGATGACAGCACAGATCACTGGTTTGGTCTGACTAATTCTGAACTTCTCTGGTTAGGGTTTTTAAATTTAAGTAATGTGATTTAAAATTTCTCTGTGATTGGGACTTCCCTGGCGGTCCAGTGGTTAAGACTCCACGCTTCCACTGCAGGGGCCGCATGTTCGCTTCCTGGCTGGGGAACTAATATCCCGCATGCCACGCAGCCCCCAAAATAATAATAATAAAATAAATAAATAAATGTAAAAAGAAACAGGTGAAATTAGTTTTTTAAAAAATTCCTCTGTGATTTAAAAGTTACTTCCTGTAAACCAGAAGTCTAGAATCTTGATTAGCTCAGATTAAAAATTGTATCAAGAATACTTACATTTTCTTTCTTTTTTTTTTAATTGGAATATTGTTGCTTTACACTCCTGTGTCAGTTTCTGCTGTACAGCAAAGTGAATCAGCCATACGTATACATATATCCCCTCTTCTTTTGGATTTCCTTCCCATTTAGGTCAGCACAGAGCACTGAGCAGAATTCCCTGTGCTATACAGTAGGTTCTCACTAGTTACCTATTTTATCTACCGTTTTCTTGAGCCTAAATTCCTACGGAGATTTAATTCTAGCAACTAATTAGCTGTTTGCTTCTCCATCTTTCTTCTGTTTATCTCCACTGACTTGTTCACCCTTCAGGCCTAAGCTCAGACAACACTCTCTCAGGAAAGCTGCCTCTGAGCCTCCAAGTCAAGCACATGGACCCCTTTTCTGGCTTCACTGGAGAGGATTGTACCTGGATGCCCCACCAATCGGTGAACTTCTTATAGCCTACCTCCCACTGCCCTGTCTCTCCCTGACTTTCACCTCCTTAGTACCTGCTCATCCTTCAGTCCTCAGATCAAATGGTATACCCCCTATGGAAGCTTTCCCCATTATACAGAGCCATATTCTCCTGTGCTTTTTCTTTAATAGCATTTATCACAAGTCATTTTTAAATTTTTTTTTTCATGAATGTCTGTCTCACTTAGACTATAAACTCCTTTGAGGTGGGACCATGTTTGCATTTGCTTACTACTGTGTCCCCATCACCTAGCATGGTACCTTGCTCCCTGTAGCAGTTACTAAATATTTATTGGCTAATAAAGGATGCTATTTCATTCATTCGTCTCCTTTAGGACAAACTGTCTTATTGATATTTGTGGCCTCCACAGGCCACGGGTATACAAGCTCTTTATGGTATGAGAGAGAAAGGCAGGAAAATAGGTCTGCATTGAGGCAAACAAGGTGGAAAAATAGGTCTCTATCACCTGTGAACTATTCTTATCAAAAGTTAAACCTGAACCTAATCAAGCCTTTAGGTCTAACTCCTATTTCACAAGAAATAAAGAGATAGAATATTTGATAACACCATGAGGAAGCAATCAAACAAATCCAGAAATTTTAAAACATTCTGCAAGACAACTGGCCTAGACAAAAAAGGTCATGAAAAGAAAAAGATGGGATGATTCTAAATTAACAGATTAAACAGGCATAATATACAAATGTATTATATGATCCTTGATTGGCTCCTCATTGGTAAAAAGCAATTACAAAAGATATTTTAACTACAATTTGAGAAGTTAGAATATGGACTCTATATTAGATGATACTTTGGAATTGTAACTTTTCTTAAATATGTAGAAAAATGTTCTTATTCTTAAAAGATATATGATAAAAATGTTTAGGGTGAAGTGTCATGATGTCAACTTAGACAAATGATTCAGCAAGAATAAAATACGTGTATAGATAAAGCAAATTTGAGCAAATATTCACAATCATTGAATTTGGGTGAAAGGTATACAGTTGGTCACTGTAGAAGGTTTTTTGTTTATGGTTTTGGGATTGAGGGAGTCAGGTTTAATTTACATTGGTATAGAGTAAAATTCAAAAATTTAAAATTTACATCATGTAAAGTTTTAATAATTTTGACAAACACATGTACTTGTGTAACTACCATCATGATCGAGATCTAGAATATTTCTACTGCCTTCAAAACTCTCCCTTCACTCTTCGTAGTCATCCCCTCATCCTACCCCCAACACTTGACAACACTGATCTGTCCTCCATCCTTGTAGTTTTGTCTTTTCCAGAATATGATATAAATGCCTTTTAAGTCTTGCTTCTGTAACTTAGTGTAATAGTTTCCTAGGGTTACTGTAACGGAGTACCACAAACTAGGTGGCTTAAAACAACAGAAATTTATTATCTCACAGTTCTGGATGCTAGAATTCCAAAATCAATTTGTCAGAAGGTCCATGCTCTCTGGATGGCTCTTGGGGAGAATCTGTTCATGACTTTCTCTTAGTTTCTGGTGTCACCAGCAATCCTTGGCATTCTGTATCTTGCAACTGTGTAACTCCAGTCTCTGCCTATGACGTTGCATGGTGTTCTCCCTGTGTGTTGCCTGTCATTGCATTAGTTCTCCCTGTCTGTCTTTTATAAGGACACCAGTCATATTTGAATAAGGGCCCACCCTATTCAAGCATAACCTCATCTTAACTAATTACATCTGCAAAGACCCTATTTCTAAATAAAGTCACGTTTTGAGATTTTGAGGGTTAGGAGTTCATATTTTTTGGAGGGGAGGTTAGGAGTTCATACTTTTTGGAGGGGAGATACAATTGAACCCATGACTCTTAGTATAATGCATTTGAGATTCATCCATGTTTTCACATGTTTCAGGAGTTATCAATGTATAGTATCCCATTGTATGAATGTACTACACTTCTTTTTATTGAAGTACAGTTGATTTACAATATTATATTAGTTTCAGGTATACAGCATAGTGATTCAATATTTTTATAGAGTATACTCCATTTAAAGTTATTACAGAATAATTGCTATATTTCCCTGTGCTGTATAATATATCCTTGTTCCATATCTGTTTTATACATAGTAAGTAGTTTGTATCTCTTAATCCCCTACCCTTCTCTTGCCCCTCCTTCCTTCTCTCTCCCAACTGGTAACCACTAGTTAGTTTTCCATATCTGTGAGTTTGTTTCTGTTTTGTTATGTACATTCATTTGTTTTATTTTTTTAGATTCCACGTGTAAGTAATAACATACAGTATTTGTCTTCCTCTGACTTATTTCACTAAGCATAATACTCTCTAGGTCCATCCATGTTGTCCAAATAGTAGAATTTCATTTTTTACAGCTCTAATATTTCATTGTATATATATATACCACATATTCTTTGTCCATTCATCTGCTGATGGACACTTGGGTTGCCTCTGTATCTTGGCTACTGTAAATCATGCTGCTATGAACATTGGGGTGCATATATCTTTTTGAATTAATGTTTTAAAAATATATACCCAAGAATGGAATTGCTGTATCATATGGTAGTTCTATTTTTAGTTTTTTTTTTTTTTTTTTTTTTTTTTTTTTTGCGGTATGCGGGCCTCTCACTGTTGTGGCCTCCCCCATTGCGGAGCACAGGCTCCGGACGCGCAGGCTCAGCGGCCATGGCTCATGGGCCCAGCCGCTCCGCGGCATATGGGATCCTCCCAGACCGGGGCACGAACCCGTATCCCCTGCATCGGCAGGCGGACTCTCAACCACTTGCGCCACCAGGGAGGCCCTATTTTTAGTTTTTTGAGGAAACTTCATACTGTTTACCATAGTGGCTGCACCAATTTACAGTCCCACCAACAGTACACAAGAGTTCCCCTTTATCCACATCCTCACCAACATTTGTTATTTGTAGGCTTTTTGATGATAGCCATCCTGACAGGTGTGAAGTGATAGCTCATTATGGTTTTGATTTGCATTTCTCTAATGATTAGCAATGTTGAACATCTTTTCATGTGCCTGTTAGCCATCTGTATGTCTTCTTTGGAAAAGAAGACCTATTCAGGTCTTCTGCCCATTTTTTGATCAGGTTTTTTTTTTTTGATATTGAGTTATATGAGCTGTTTGTATATTTGGTGAATGACATATACTCTGAAAACTATAAAATATTTTGAAAGAAATTGAAGATGATACAAAGAAATGGAAAGATATCCCATGCTCTTGGATTGGAAGAATTAATGTTGTTAAAAGGTCCATACTACCCAAAGCAATCTATAGATTTAATGCAATCCCTATCAAAATGCCCATGACATTTTTTCACAGAACTAGAAGAAATAATGTTAAAATTTATGTGCAACCATAAAAGATCACAAATTGCCAAAGCAATCTTGAGAAAAAAAAGAACAAAGCTGGAGATACCATGCTCCCTGACTTCAGACTATATTACAAAGCTACAGTAATCAAAGCAGCATGGTATTGGTCCCAAAACAGACACACTGATCAACGGAACAGAATAGAAAGCCCAGAAATAAACCCATGTACCTATGGCCAATTAATCTATGACGAAGGAGGCAAGAATATACAATGGAGAAAAGACGGTCTCTTCAACAAGTGGTGCTAGGAAAACTGGACAGCTACATGTTAAAGAATTAGATTAGAACATATCCTCACCATGTGCAAAAATAAATTCAAATGGGTTAAAGGCCTAAATGTAAGACCTGAAACCATAAAACTCCTAGAAGAGAGCATAGGCAGAACACTCTTTGACATAAATCATAGCAATATTATTTTGGATCTGTCTTCTAAGGCAAAGGAAATAAAAGCAAAAATAAACAAATGGAACCTAATTAAACTTAAAAGCTTTTGACAGCAAAGGAAACCATTGACAAAACGAAAAGACAACGTGCTGAATGGGAGAAAGTATTTGCAAATGATATGACTGATAAGGGGTTAATATTTCAAAATATATAGACAGCTCATACAACTCAATATCAGAAAAACAAACAACCCAAGTGAAAAAAGGGTATACCACATTTTGTTTGTGCATTTATCAGCTGAAGGACATTTGGATTGTTTACAGTGTTAGGCAATTATGAAGAAACACTATGAATATAATTTATATTTATACACTATAATTATGAACATAACACTAAATATAACACTATAATTATGAACAAATACTGCTACTATAGACATTTGCATATGGATTTTTGGCTGAACAGAAATTTTCACTTCTCTTGGGTAAGTATTGAGTGGGATGTTTAATTCTATGAGAAACTGCCAAACTTTTCCAAAGTGGTGGTACCATTTTCCACTCCCATCAACAATATAGTCCTCCACATTTTCATCAACACTTGACATTGTTAGTCAAATGGCCGATTACAGCTATTTTAATGCATATGTAGTGGTATTTCATTGTGGTTTTAGTTTGCATTTCCCTAATGACTTATGATATTAAGCATCTTTTCACATGCTTATTTGCCATTTGTATACCTTCTTTGGTGAAGTATCTGTTCAAATATTTTGCCCATTTTTAGTAGGTTATTTGTTGTGTGAGCTCTCTGTGTATTCTGAATACAAGTCCTTTATCAGATATGTGTTTTTTAAATATTTTCTCCCAATCTGTGGCTTGTCTTTTCTTTTTCTTAATAGTTTCTTTCAAAGAGCAAAGCTTTTAATTTTGATGAAGTCCAGTTTATTTTTATGGGTTGCTCTTTTGATGTCGTACATGTTTTTCAGCCCTTCTGTGAGTTTGAAATTTTCTTTTATTTTTTTCTGCTTTTTTGGGGGGGGCGGTGCTGCTGAAGAAATGAAACATTTTATAGTAAAAAGTTGGGAGGAAAAAGAAGGCAGAGACAGCTATTTTTTTTTAAAAGCAAGCAATTATTAAAAGGCAAACAATAAAAGGTACAGTCCTTTTTTAAAAACTCCATTCTGGCTCCTTTTCACCCTTTAGTCTTCTGCAGATGCAGTTCCCTTCAAACCTTCTGTTTCTTCTTCAATTCCTTGTTTAATCAATCTCAGAGAACAAGAGAGAGCAGGAGTGAGAGACACGGAGGGAAATGTGATTCTGGAACATTCCAGAGTTCATGATGAGGAGTTTTGGACTAGAGTGGTACTGATCCAGACTCCTCAGCCTCAGCAACTGGAGTTGATTTTGGCTGTGAAATGAACACCCAGCTCTTACTAAAAGCAGACTCTGAGACTGCAGAGGGATAGACAATTCTGCTGGTCTCTGGGGTCTGACTTGGTGCTGCCTGTTACTGACGAACCTCAGGCAGTTGGCAGGCCTCCGTGCCTCAGCCAGACCTGGTGAAGAGGCTTGCTGAAGCTGCAGTCTGGGCCTGAGAGGTAGTCCTCAGTACGGCAGGTAACATCTTGTTGCATGTAGAAGTCCTCCAAAACCAGATGAGCAAAGGGAATTCCAGCCTCTGAACTGGCTTCCTCTCCTCCTGCTTCCCAACTGTCTTCCTGCTGTACACACCTGTCATCTCTCCTGGGCAGAGGTTTGTCCATCCCATCCTATTCAGAGACTGTTGGTATCTCCCTCACACCACCCCCTCTATAATGCTTTGAAGTTGGTTTGAAGGGACAATAAGAACCTAGGACAGACTCCCTGTAGGATGTTTCAAGGTGGTAACCCAGATAGAGGAAGACCTAAGACATTTTTTGAACTCCTTGTCATGACCCTCTGGTTTCCCTTGCTTTCCCTGCTGTTGCACTCATTCTGCCAAAAAGGAAAAAGTTGAAAACAGATGGAAGCTTCACTCAATTTGGGTCCTAATTTTCTGATTCCTATCCTGAGCCTTTGTCAGATGCCCTGAGTTAGACTTGTCATAAATTATATTCTGGATGATCTTTGGAACAGGTCCTTCTGGATGGTCTTTGGAATACCCTAACCTGCCCAAATCTGTTTTGGGTTAAACCCAGCATTGTCACTTTTTCAAAAATAGGCTTCTTCCCAGGAGAAGGCACCTCTCTTTATTAGGGCCACAGCTAACTTTGAACCCTGTTGGCTGCCTTCAGTACATGGGTGATATGGTGGTTTTTGTGTGTCACTGACTTCCCAAAGTTCATACCTTGCAAACCAGCCAGGCCCTATTTCATGCTTGATTCAGCCATATTGGAGTTTCCCTGTGGCCATGTTCTCTCTCCCCCAGTCAGCTTCAGGTGCTTCCCCAGCACCACCAACTCCTGATCCCAGAGCACCTGCTAAGTACAACCAATCTCTACGGCACTATTAGTACGTGGTTGCTGCTCCCAATAGAACAACAGCTGATGTTACTATAGCACTTTTCTATTTAGAAAGCACAGTTAAACACAGTCTTACTTCATGCTTACCCCAACCTTGTGAAGTAGGTACTCTTACTCCCATTTTTCAGGTGAGGAATCTGAGGCTCACAGAGATAAAGTCACTTATCCATGGTTACACAGCTTGTTTTGAGAGGGACAAAACTGGGATTCAAACCCAGGTCTTCTGAGAAAAATAAAATATATGTCTGTAGTTGCTTTTATAAAATATCCTTGGAAAGATATATAAGAAACTATTTTCATGGATTACCTGTTGGAAAAAGAGAACTGGGTGGCAGAGGGACAGGAATGGCAGGAAGGTTTCCCACTATATATACCATTCTGTGAACCATGTTACCATATTATCCACTTTAAAAAAAAAAAAAAGCTTGTCCCTGCCTTACTTCTTTGGCCTGATCTGCTGATTCCTCTATCGGTGACCAGCTTAAAAACCACTCAGCTGAATGCATCAAGACATCATGCTCCTGGAATTGTCAGTATTTTTGGTGTAAAATTCATGTATAGCTTCAGTTTTCCAGCATGAATCCATTTTACATTCCATTAATGTAATGTGTGGAGACATACCCAATCTCCTTTAGGAAAAAAAAGAAAGCTCTATTTTCCTTGTCAAGGCAGACCTGGCCTGTTATCTGGGCAGTGCATCTCAGCCAGCCTATTAGGTGTCTGAGACTGCAGGGAGGTAACAGCACTTCCAGTGTCATCAGTCAGGGGAGGATTTGGGATGATCCACTGTTCTGGTAATTCAGAATTTGAGGACAGGATGGGGGATTTTTCCCTCTGTCAGATTCTTAGACATATCAAGAATCAAGTTTGAGGGGTTGGGACTTCCAGAAAGGCAGAGTAAAGAGCTTGGCAGACCTTCTCTCTGGCAAACAACAATTTGGTGAAAAATTAGTCTCTGAGAATTGTCCTAAGGGCATACTGCAAATGAAGAAACATTCATTCAGTAAGAACAGGGAGGGGCTATGGCATTTGAGACATGGACAAGCTCCTTTACCCCTGCTCCCTGCTTCATGTTCTGGAAGTTCTACCCCAGGCATATTATACAAGTACAGCCAAGAAGACAGGGGCTCCTCCCCAGAATCCCCCAATCTGGGATTACAGTTTAACCCCAGGAGGGACAGGCTGCTAGTTTTCTCACGCCTCTACCATAGCCCCTTGTTACAAAAGCTCTATAGCAGGCAAACACAGCAGAGAGGACCGGGTCTCCTTTCCCCCATCCAGGCTTCACTCATAGAAACTGGATCACTCATACATTGCTGGAAGGAATGTCAAATGGTACAGCCACTCTGGAAATCAGTTTGGCAGTTCCTTAAAAACCTAAACATACAACTACCATACAACACAGCAATTGCAATCCTGGGCATTTATCCCAGAGAAATGAAGACATATGTTCAAACCAAAACCTGTACACATATGTTTATAGCAGCTTTATTTATAATAGCTCAGAACTGGAAACAACCCAAATGTCCTTCAACAGGTGAATGGTTAAACAAACTGATACATCCATACAATGGAATACTCTTCAGCAATAAAAAGAAACTATTGATCATGAAATAACCTGCATGAATCTCCAGAGAATTATGCTGAGTGGAAAAAAAAATCCCAAAAGGTTATATACCATATTATTTTATTTACATAACATTCTCTAAATGGAAAAATTATAGAAATGAGGAAGAGATTAGTGGTTGCCAGGGATAAGGAGGGGTGGGGGCAGGAGGAAATTGGGTGTGGCTATAAAAGGGTAACATAAGGGATCTTAGTGGTGATAGAAATGTTCTGTATCTTGACGGTATCAGTGTCAATATCCTGACTGTGATGTTGTAGTATAGTTTCGCAATATGTTACATGGGAAAAACCGAGTAAAGGGTTTTTGTATATCTCTATATTATTTCTTACAGGTATATGTAAATCTACAATTAAATCAAAATAAAAAGCTTAATTTTTTTAAAAAATTGGAAAGGATTCAAATAGACATTTGTCCAAAGATGTACAGATGGCTAATAAGTACATGCAAAGATGCTCAACATTATGAGTCATTAGAGAAATGCAAATCGAAATCACAATGAGATAGTATAGCTATAACCAAAAGCCAGACAATAACAAGTGTTGGGGAAGATGTAGAGAAATTAAAATCCTTATACATTGCTAGTGGGAATGTAAAATGGTGCAGTCACTTTTGAAAACACTTTTGTACCACATGGATGATCCTTGAAAACATTTTAAGTGAAAGAAGTCAATCACAAAGACCACATATTACATTTACATTTATACTTATTATATTTACAATTATATTTATATCAATTGTCCAGAATAGGCAAATCTATAGAGACAAAATAGATTAATGGTTGCCTGGGGGCAACCTGTGTGACTGCTAGTGGGTATAGGATTTCCTTGGGGGAGAATGAAAATGTCTAAAATTAGATTGTGCTGATGGTTGCTCAAACCTGTGAACTTACTCACAGGTAAGAACATTGCCTTTTACCCTCTAAATGGGCAAATACTGGGTTGGCCAAAAAGTTCATTTGGGTTTTCCATAGGTGCTTACGGAAAAACCAGAATGAAATTTTTGGCCAACCCAGTAGTATGGTATGTGAATTATATCTCAATAAAGCTAAAAAAAAAAAAAAAAAAAAAACTTGAATTCAAGCTATCTTTTTTTTTAATAAATAAATTTATTTATTTTGGCTGTGTTGGGTCTTCGGTGCTATGCATGGGCTTTCTCCAGTTGCGGCGAGTGGGGGCTACTCTTCGTTGTGGTGTGCGGGCTTCTCATTGCAGTGGCTTCTCTTATTGCGGAGCACGGGCACTAGGCACGTGGGCTTCAGTAGCTGTGGCACTTGGGCTCAATAGTTGTGGCTCGAGGGTTGTAGAGCGCAGGCTCAGTAGTTGTGGCACACGGGCTTAGTTGCTCCATGTCATGTGGGATCTTCCCAGACCAGGGATCAAACCCATGTCCCCTGCATTGGCAGGCAAATTCTTAACCACTGCGCCACCAGGGAAGTCCCTCAAGCTGTCTCTTTCACACTCTTCTTAAAACTTTTTATTTGGAAAAAATTTAAAGTCACAAAAAGTTGCAAGATTTACCAATCACTGACATTTTGCCTATTTTTAAGGTTAAATATCATTGGCTTCAGGCTGGTGTATTCATTAGTTTTTTCTGTAGGCCTGGGTTTCAGATTGTGTTGCTTACTCTACTCCAGTGGTTTGCAGTAGGGCCATTTGGCGATGTTTGGAGACATTTTGGAGGCAGCTGCTACTGGCATCTAGTGCACAGAGGCCAGGGAGGCTGCTAAACATCCGACAGCACAGGGCAGCTCTCCCAACAGAAACCTATCTGGACCAAAATGCTAATAGTGCCAAGATTGAGAAACCTGTTGTACTCAGTGTATTTATCAAAAAGAGAAATATTATGGTCTGGTTAAACAGTGTGGGGATTTTATTCTCAGATGAGAGCTTTGGAGTGTGGAATGTGTGTATCTCATATGATTTATCAGTTGGTCTTTCAGTTGGTTCTCTCACCCTAAACATTTGCCTGTTGCCTAAGAGGGTAGGAGCCAGACAGAAAGTGCTACAGCATCTGAGCAACACTATAAACTAATAGCCACTTAAGTATTTGGAAAAGATGATAGGGCAGCAACTGGGAAGTCAGGTGACAGCATTAACAGGGCCCAGGGGGACAGTAAATCCTGTGGATTGGGAGGTCTGGTCCTAGTTTGAGGCAGCCTTGTCATGGCACTGGGATAAACCACAGCCATAGAACTTCAAGGATCCAAGAGGTCATTTCACACATGACTTTGTGCTACTGTGTTTCCCTCATGAAATGGTGTCACTGTGGCCATTCCCAGAGGTTGATTGCCATGGGGGTGACTATATGCTAGGATATCTCTGCATTCAGCTACCCAAGTCTTTTCAGTGGATATGCCCCTCCCAGTGCCACATGATGGGCCTCTGCGGGGTTTTTCATGGCCTCTAGAGAAGATGGGAACCACAAAGGGAATCTTGGGTCTTCTGAAAGGTGTTTGCATAGAAAGTTGAAGCTTTCATCCACCATTACATATATACGCCATGATGGGCCTAGGGTGGGTATGTGGGAGGGTGCTGGTCATGAACCCCTGAATCCTTTATTTCTGCATATTCCCAGAATGTCTGAAGAGAGTATCCTGCTCAGAGAGGACACTCAAAATTTTTCAGTAAATATTTGAGTCTCTCCTGTGTCTCAGGCACTGTATGAGGCACACTAGTGGACAAGAGAGACTAGACCCCTAACCTCAGACAGCATATATTAAAAGTAATACATATTTATTCATCAGTTGATTTTTCTCTGTTGAGAAACTGGCTTTATCACATCTTTGCTAGTTATCATCAGAAAGTTTTCAAGATAAATAATGCTTCTCCATGAGAGCAACATAGGGGCCACCTGTTGAGTTTTCTAGAAGGGTTAATAACCATCAGCTGGAGTATGAGACTACTTGAAAATCCTTCTTAAGATATTTACTTAAGTGGATAAGCCACTAAAACTCAGTAATTGAAGAGCAAAATAGTGAAATGGAAAATACAGGCGTATAAAGTGAACCTAAAACTTTGAAGACATCATATGGGAAAAGCTGAATGATGGCTTTTTAAAAAAATGTTACTGCATTTGAGTATTAAAAGTTAAGAGCATTCTTTAAAGGGAAATATAATCATTGTAGATGATAAATACTAATTTATCCACATCTGTTTTTCCTTTTAACTAATCTTAGATCTGTTTTCCTTTTTGTTATTCTGTTTTACATAAAATATTTTAATTTTAAAATTTCTTCAAAGCTTTTTTGTCATGAGGTGAGGTATAAATAAATACTTTTTTGAAAAATCAGACCGGAATGTGGACAATAGATGTCCCCTGGGTTGAAGGTCAGGAAAGGCAGAGGTGGAGACAGGTATACTAGGAAGGATGGAAAGTCCTCTGATAGCATTATGCCTCTATGAGGTCCTGAGCACAGTTCTGTGTCATTCCAGACAAAACTGACCTTTGTCTAAAGAGTTATTTTTTTAAAGCCAAATATTTTTGGTACATCAACGTCCTCTACTCCTTAGATAACTGAGATCCAGTAACTGTACAGTAACATGGTTTTATCCATGTTCGCAAGCTTGATACAATGAACAGAAGTTGAAGAAAATGAGAGACTTGAACTTGGATGATAATCTGGGAATCTTCCTTAACAGAATCCACTAGAAAAGGATAGGGTGCTCTTTCAGGTTGAAAAATAAGTCCCATTTTGTCACAGGTGAACTTTGTTAGCTTTGTCCTATATCTTTGCAAAGCACAGGCAGAATCTGAACCCCTTTTTGGAGATCCAGAGTAAATGCCATTTCTTTTACCTGGAGTTTCAAACAGCCAACTTTGAGGCTCTGCTGGATCCAGGCAGTGATTTCCTTCTTTAACCCTTCCACAGAGTTGTGGAGTTTTTTCTTTTTTTTTTGCCTCTGAGCACCACAGAGAGTTCCCTGACACAGGTTCCTGTGTTCACATGTAATTACTAGTGAGCCCATTACTGATGGCTCATAGGGATGACTTCGGAGGAACTGGCTTCCTCTTATGCTCTGATCTTGCCTCTACAGTTCCTCATATGCAGGAGCTGAGTCTCCTCCACCCTCAAAGAGCCTAACTTGGAGCCAGACATACAGACATGGCTAGTTAGTGTTGGCTCAATTGTTTCAAGATGTTTATGGATCTCTAAAAGAAAGTATGTACACATCTATTAGAATGGCTGAAGCAAAATTAGAAATAACACCAAATGCTAGCAAGGATGCAGAAAAACTGAATCACTCATACATTGCTGATAATAATGTAAAATGGTACGGCCAGTCTGGAAAACAGTTTGGCAGTTTCTTACAAACTTAACACACACCATATGACCCAGCAATTTCATTCCTTGGATATTTATCCTAGAGTAATAAAATCCTGTGCTCACACAAAAACCTCTTCATGAATGTTTATAGCAGTTTTATTCATAATAGCCAAAAAGCAGAAATAACCAGATGTTCTTCAACAGCAGGTGAATGGTTAAACAAACTTTGGTACTTCTATTTATTTACTTATTTATTTATTGCCCGTGCCTCGCGGCATGCGGGATCTCAGTTCCTCGACCAGGGATGGAACCCATGCCCCCTGCAGTGGAAGCCCAGAGTCCTACCACTGGACCACTAGGGAATCCCCCAAACTTTGGTACTTTTATACCATAGAATACTGTACAGCAATAAAAAGGAATGAACTATTGATTTAAAAGCCCATCGAAAAAGATACACACTATATGATTCCATTTATAGAACATTCATAAAAGAACAAAATTTTAGAAATGGAGAACGGATTAGTGGTTGCCTGGGATTGGGGTTGTAAGGAGAAGGAGCAGGATGAAGGTGGGTGTGGTTATGAAAGGCAACAAGAGAGCTCCTGTGGTTATGTAATTGTCCTGTATTTTGACTGGGGTAGTGGATATACAAACCTAATCATGTGATTAAATTGTATGAACACATGCATGAGTACAAGTTAAATTAAAGAAACCTAAATAAGATTGGTGGATTATACTAATGTCAGTATTCTGGTTGTAATAGTGTTTTGAGAGCTATTAGCATTGGGGGGAAACTGGGTAAACAGTATACAGATCTCTCTGTATTCTTTCTTACAACTGCATGTGAATCCACACTTAATAAAATTTCAACAGCCGTTCATGATTTAAAAAAAAAACTCAGCAAACTGGGAATAGAGGGGAACTTCCTCAGTATGACAAAGACCACCCACAAAAATCCTTGTCCTCCCCAGTAGTGGGCTTTTTTTTTTTAAGCCATTCTCATAGGTATATAGTGGTATCATGTTGTTGTAATTTGCAATTCCCTAATGACAAATAATACAGAGCATCTTTTCATATGCTTAATAATCATTTGTGGATCTTCTTTGGGGAGGTATCTGTTCAGATCTTTTGTTCAGTTTTTAATTGGGTTGTTTATTATCTTATCGTTGAGTTCTAAGAGTTTGTATAATTTATATACAAGTCCTGTATCAGATATATGTTTTGCAAATATTTTCTCCAAGTCTTTCGCTTGTCTTTTCATTATTTTAATGGTGTCTCTTGCAAACAAATTTAATTTTAATAAGGTCAAACTTATTAATGTTTCTTTCCTGGATCATGCTTTTGGTGTTATATTTAAAAACTCGTTACCAGACCCAAGGTCTTGCAGATTTTCTCCTTTGTTTTCTTCAAGCAGTTTTGTAGTTTTGCGTTTTACATTTAGGTCTATGGTCCATTTTGAGTTACTTTTTATCAATATATAAGGTGTAGATCTGTGTCTAGGTTCATTTTTTTGCATGTGGACATCCATCACCATTTGTTCAATCACCATTTATTGACAAGACTACCTTTTCTCCATTGAGTCACTTCTGCCCCTTTGCCAAAGATCAGTTGGTTATACTTGTGTAGGTTTATTTTTGGACTCTCTCTTCTGTTTCATTGATCTACATGTCTGTTTCTTCACAAGTACCATGTTGTCTTGATTATTGAAGACATACTGTAGTAAGTCTTGAAAATAGGTAGTGTGAGTCTGGAAACTTTGTTCTTTTTCTTCAGTATCGTGTTGGCTATTCTAGGTCCTTTGCCTTTACATATAAACTTTAGAATCAGCTTGTTATTATCTACAAAATAGCTTGCTGAGATTTTGATCTTGATTATATTGAATCTACAGATTAAGTTGGGAAGAACTGACATCTTAACAATATTGAGTCTTCCAATCCATGAAAATGAAAGTTTTATTTATTTAAACCTTCTTTGCATCAATGTTTTTCTAATTTTCCCCATAGAGTCCTGCACATATTTTATTAGCCTTATTCCTAAATTTTTCATTTATTGAGTGCTATTTTTTAAATTAAATGAAATTAAATTTTATTTTTTTATTTTTTTATTTTGGCTGTGTTGGGTCCTCGTTGCTGCGTGCGGACTTTCTCTAGTTGCAGCGAGCAGGGGCTACTATTCATTGTGGTGCGGGGGCTTCTCATTGTGGTGGTTTCTCGTGTGGCGGAGCACCAGCTTTAGGCATGCGGGCTTCAGTAGTTGCAGCATGTGGGCTCAGTAGCTGTGGCACACAGGCTTTGTTGCTCCACAGCATGTGGGATCTTCCCGGACCAGGGATCAAACCTGTGTCCCCTGCATTGGCAGGCAGATTCTTAACCACTGTGCCACCAGGGAAGTCCCTACTGAGTGCTATTTTAAGTGGAATTGCTTTTTGAAATTTTAGATTCTAATAGTTCATTGTTATTATATAGGAAAGTAATTGACTTTTGTGTATTAACATTGTATCCTGAGACTTTGCTATACTCACTTTTTAGTTCCAGGAGGGTTTTTTTTTGCCTTAAATCACTAGCTAGGAATTCCAGTACAATGTTGAAAAAGAGTGGTGTGAGAGGACATTGTTGCCTTGCTCCTAATAATAGGGGAAAGCATCAGTTTCTCACAACTAAGTATGATGTTAGAGCTGAACAGATACCTCACCAAAGAAGATCTATAAATGGTTAATAAGCATATGAAGAGATGCTCAGTATCATTTGTCATTAGGGAATCGCAGATTACAACAATGTGATACCACTATATACCTATGAGAATGGCTTAAAAAAAAACTGCTGGAGAGGACAAGGAGCAACAAGAACTCTCATTCATTGCTGTTGGAAATCCAAAGTGGTAGAGCCACTTTGGAAACAGTTTAGTAGTTTCTTACAAAACTAAACGTAATCTTACCATATAATCCAGCAATCATGCTCCTGATTTGAAAACTGATGTCCCAACTGGCAACACAAAAACCTGCATGTGAATGTGTATAACAGCTTGATTCATAATCTCCATCAATAGGTGAACGACTAAACAAAGTATACATCCATACAGTAGAATGCTATACAGCAATAAAAAGAAGCTGTTCAAGACGTGATGAATCTTAAATGCATACCACTAAGTGAAAGAAGCCAGTCTGAAAAAAAACAACATATGTATGAGTCCAATTACAAGACATTCTGGAAAAGACAAAACTATAGAGATGGTGAGCAGATCAGTGGCTGCCAGGGGTTCAGGGTTGGAGAGGCTTGAAAAGGTGAAACACAGGGGATATTTTTAGGGCAATGAAACTATTCTGTATGATACTGTAATGGTGAATACAGCATTAAGCATTTTTCAAAGCCATTGAGCTTTGCATTACAAAGAATGAATCTTGACGTACGCAAATTAAAAGAAGTAATTTAAAGGGTCAGAGATCCCATGATGGAATACAAGATGTGACTGAAGAATATAAATATATTCCAAATGTGTGAAACAACCTCACTGAAATAGGAAGGGAAATAACATGCTGACCTAAGTGCTTTGGAAATGAGCGGAGTCTATATGACTAAAAGCAAGAAGAATTGTATATAAGTACCATTTTCCATGGGGGTGTAGGTTAGGAATTCTGAAACTACTATACATGTATATTGGAATTGAAGAATTAAATAAATGAATGATGGGTGACGGGAGCAAGGTTGTTAGAGTGGGAGGTTATAGATAAGCAAGCGGAAGAAGCTAGAATAATACATGTCCTAATGGATTAGAGTTGGAAACATCAGTATGAACTCATGTTTAGCTTAATATAGGTACAAGTGGTTACAAATAGAAATATTTAAGACGTGTGTATATATATATGGGTTAGTATACACATCTATGTTTATTTGTTCTGTCAACTAAGAGCATCTAAAAGTTATGACACCCCAGTAACAATGAACACACCTAGAGCCCAGATCTTGGTTTCTAATACCATTCTCCAACAAAAGGAAGCAAGCCTCCTTGGAGAAAAAGCTGATTCTAGGAATGGGGCAGGCTAGCTACAATTGGAGCCTAGAACATTTTGTAGTGCCAGGAAGTTAAAAAAATAAATGCTCACAAAACCAAAAATCAAAAACCCCTACAGTGATGGTCATATGTCAAAGGGATATCAGAGCCAATGGAATAGAGCTAGCTCTTAATGGCCAAAGCTGGAACAATTTGAGCAACAAAATTAATAAAGTAGCATTGTATTATAACTCTAAGTATAAAATTCATGATTCCATACTGGTATAAATAAATGACCGAATAAATAAGTAAATTGGGGAGACTAGATATATCTCTCATGCAAGTAATTGATGTAGATATTCTGCCCTTAAGAGGATGGAACATTATTTTCCACTCCTTAAATGTGGGTTGTATGTGGTGACTTTCTTCCAAAGAGTACAGTATGGAAAGAGAGAGGAAAAAAGGAGTAAGTTTACAGTAGAGAAGCCTGACAAACACTATCAGCCAGGTGATCAAGGGTAACATCAGCAGTGATAAGTCATATTGTTAATATGTTCCCTTGATATGATGTGATGAGGATGGCACTTTACCTCTGTGGTCTTCCTCCCCAAAACACATTACCCCAGTCTAACCATGAGAAAAACATCAGACAAATCACAACTGACAGATATTCTACAAAATATTAGACCAGAACCCCTCAAAACTCTTAAGGGTCATAAAAAAAAAAACACCAAGAAAAGTCCAAGAAACAGTCACAGCCAAGAGGAGCCTAAGGAGATATAACTGCGAATGTAGTATTGTATCCTGGATGGGATCTTGATGCAGAAAAAAGACATTAAGGGAAAACTGAGGAAACCTCAAGTATGAGCTTTAGTTAACAAGAATGTATCAAGATTGACCCATTAATTGTGAAATGCTAATGATGGGGAAACAGGATGTGGAGTATATGAGAACTCTCTGTACTATCTATCTTCACAATAATTCTGTAAATCTAAAACTGTTCTAAGAACCTAGGGGCAGGACAGGAATAAAGATGCAGACATAGAGAATGGACTTGAGGACACGGGGAGGGAGAAGGGTAAGCTGGGACGAAATGAGAGAGTGGCATGGACTTATATATACTACCAAATGTAAAATAGCTAGTGGGAAGCAGCCGCATAGCACAGCGAGATCAGTTCAGTGCTTTGTGACCACCTAGAGGGGTGGGATAGGGAGGGTGGGAGGGAGATGCAAGAGGGAGGGGATATATGTATACATATAGCTGATTCACTTTGTTATACAGCAGAAACTAACACAACATTGTAAAGCAATTATACTCCAATAAAGATGTTTAAAAAAATAAGATAAAAAAGAAAAATAAAACTGTTCTAAAAAAAAATTTATTTTGAAATAAAAGGAATGGGCGTGGTCCCTGTGCCACCTGAAGGGGGTCCCACTGCACCTGTGCCCAGGCTGGGGGCACCATCGCCCCTTGGTCTTTCCTTCAATTTTCCCTCTCTACCCATCTCCCTCTGCTGTGCTTGTTTGTGCAGAGGGCTCAGTTCTGAGACTGTCTAAAGCCACTGGGAAAATGGTGGAAAATTCACCATCATCATTGCCAGAAAAAGCGATTTATGCCTTTGTTCTTAAGCTACCAGTTTGGCTTCACACTCCATCTCCTGTGGGTTTTTATTCCTGAATCTTGGCTTAACTCCTCAGGCTTAAGCTTTGGGCCTCAAAAATATTGGACAGTTGCATTATCTGTCCACCTCCTATTTCTTTTTTTTCTGTCCATCTCCTATTTCTATAGTAAGTGGCTACAATAACCAGATATGTACTCTTATTTGGAGTTCATACAGTCACAGATAACTATGCTAAAAATCAACAGGAGAAGAAATACCAAGAGAAGTCATCCCAGCATTAAGAGATATTCCTCTTGGTGAAGTAAATCAAGTGTTCTTTCTTGCAGCCAAAGAACTTTAGACCCCAAACTGAGTTATATGTAGACATAGTAACACAAAGCATTTATGTTTTTGAAATAGTAATTTTGACCACAATTATCTTCACTCTTCTCTTATTAATACCCAGTATTCAGATGTAAAAAAAAAAGTAAGTTGAACTTCTTTTAGATTAAGTTCTATTAATAATGTAAATGTTCTTAAATATTAGTTATTATGAATAGAATAAGTAAAATACTGCATTACCAAAAAATTTAAAAATAAATAAAAGGAATGAACTATTGATACACACAACAACTTGGATGGATCTCAAATTACGTTGAGTGAAAAAAGTCAAACACAAAATATTACATTTATATAACACTGACATATAGCAATTTATATTAAAAAATTTAAATAACAAAATTACAGAGATAAAGAATAGATTAGTGTTTGCTAGGGGTTAGAGATAGAGAGAGAAGGAGGGCATGAGTACAAACGGAGCAGGAAGGATCCTTGTGATGATGAAACAATTCTGTGTCTTGACTGTGGTGGTGGTCACATGAACATACATGTGATAAAATTGCATAGAACTACTTGCACACACGTGCACACACATACACACAAGGGCAAGTAAAGCTGGTGAAATTGGAATAAGCTTTGTGGATTGTACTAAAGTCATCTGCCTGGTTGTAATATGGTACTATGGTTATGCAAGATGTTACCATTGGGGTAAATGAGTAAAGAGTAAATGAGTAAAGGGTAAATGGAATCTCTCATTACATTTTTAAAGGCATTAGCTATTGCTTTTACTCATTCTTTTTAAAAAATTGACATATAATTTTTTTTGCGGTATGCGGGCCTCTCACTGTTGTGGCCTCTCCTGTTGCAGAGCACAGGCTCCGGACGCACAGGCTCAGTGGCCATGGCTCATGGGCCCAGCCGCTCCACGGCATGTGGGATCTTCCCACACCGGGGCACGAACCCGTGTCCCCTGCATCGGCAGGTGGACTCTCAGCCACTGTGCCACCAGGGAATCCCTGACATATAATTTTTATGCCATAAAATTCACCCTTTAAAGCTTATAATTCTGTCGTTTTTAGTATATTCACAGTTATGCAGCTATCACCATTAATTCCAGAACATTTTCATCCCTCCAGAAGAAACCCTGTATGCATTAGTAGTCGCTCCCCATTCTCCCCTCCCCCTTCCTCTAGAAACTGTTAACCTACTTTCTGTATCTGTGGATTTGCCTATTCTTGATATTTCCTATAAGTGGAATTATACAATATATGTTCTTTTGTGTCTGGCTTCTTTCATCTAGCATGTTTTCAAGATTCACCCATCTTATAGCATGTATCAGTACTTTATTCCTTTCTGTGGTTGAATAATATTCCATGATATAGATATGCCACATTTTGTTTATTCATTCGTAATTGATAGACATCTAGATTGTTTCTACTTTTTGACTGTTATGAATAATGCTGCTAAGAATATTTATGTGCAAGGGTTTGAAAGTAGTTTTTCAATTTTCTTGGGGACATACCTACAAGCGGAATTTGTGGTAACTCTATGTTTAATTTTTTGAAGGACTGAAACAGTTTTCTAAGATGCTGTGCCATTTTACATTCCCACCATCAGTGTATGAAAGTTCCAGTTTCTCCACATCCTCACTAACACATGTTATTGTCTGTCTTTTTTTTTTTTAATTAATTTATTTTATTTTATTTTTGGCTGCGTTGGGTCTTTGCTTCTGCTCACAGGCTCTTCTCTGGTTGTGGCCAGCAGGGGCCACCCCTCGCCGCAGTGCGCAGGCCTCTCACTGTGGTGGCCTCTCCTGTTGTGGAGCACAGGCTCCAGGCATATGGGCCTCAGCAGTTGTGGCACACAGGCTCGGCAGTCATGGCTCGTGGGCTCCTGAGCACAGCCCCAGTAGCTGTGGCGCACGGGCCCAGCTACTCTGCAGCACGTGGGATCTTCCCGGACTAGGGCCCGAACCTGTGTCGCTTGCACTGGCAGGTGGATTCTCAACCACTGCACCACCAGGGAAGCCCTGTCTGTCTTTTTTTTTTTTTTTTTTTTTTTTTGTGGTACGCGGGCCTCTCACTGTTGTGGCTTCTCCCACTGCGGAGCACAGGCTCCGGACGCGCAGGCTCAGCGGCCATGGCTCATGGGCCCAGCCGCTCCGCGGCATGTGGGATCTTCCCGGACCGGGGCACGAACCCGTGTCTCCTGCATCGGCAGGTGGACTCTCAACCACTGCGCCACCAGGGGAGCCCCTGTCTGTCTTTTTGATTATTGCCATAGAAGTGGGTGTAAAGTGATGTCTTATCGTGGTTTTGATTTTCTATTTCTTATTGACTCAGTTTTAGTAGCTTTTGTCTTTCCAGGAATTTGTATGTTTCGTCTCTGTTATCTAATTTGTTAGCATATAATTATTCATAGTTTTCCCTATAGTCCTTTTTATCTTTGTAAGGTTGATAGTCATGTTCTCTCTTTCATTGCTGATTTTACTCATTTGAGTCTTTTCTCCTTTTATCTTTTTCAGTCTAGCTAAAAGTTTGTCAATTTTGTTGATCTTTACAAAGAACCAACTTTTGGTTTTATTGATTTTCTCTATTGTTTTTCTAGTCTGTATTTCATTTATTTCCTTTCTAATCTTTTTTTCCTCCTTTCCTTTACTTGCTTTGGATCTAGTTTGCTCTTCTTTATCTAGTTACTTCAGGTGAAAAGTTAGATTATTGATTTAAGACTTTTCTTTCTTTTTAAATATAGGCATTTATAGCTTCTCTTTATATTCTTTTGCAACTTCATGTGAATCTATAATTATTTCAAGTTTTTATTTTAAATAAAAACATAAGAAAAAAAGTATGTACTTATGCTATGCCAGGGGAGCTGTGTGTAGTGATGGCTCAGTCATTGCACATACCCTCAAGGAGCTTAGCCTAGTGGAGAAAGATAGATACAGAGTGATTTGAAAGATGAGGAGATGGCTGCAGAGAGGAAAAAACACGGAAGGATGTCCAGGGAAGCCATGAAGGCACAATTGAGGGCTTACATGAATTGAAGAGTGATGCTTTCATCATGGGAGTTCCGTACTCAGAGAGACCAGTCCCTAAGGAGGTTGAGATTTCTGAGATTTTTAGGGACCACAGCTAAAGCCATTTGGGACAGGGATGGAACCACACTCTGATTAAGGCTAATGTTCCTAGCTGAGGTCTTTTCTCTGCAGCTCAAATGCTCAAAGATATCCCCATCTCCTACCAAGTCACTCAGAATGTTCAATATATGCAGATTGACTGCATCTGAAGGATAGCAAGAATAGTGTTTGAACAGGAAGGAAAGGCTAGAAAATTTGTTGGAGTTGCTAATATTTTTTAAAATTTCTTTTAAATTTAATTTTGAAATAATTCCGGACTCACCAAAAAGTTGCAAAAATAGTACAAAAAACTCCGAATACTCTTCACCCAACTTTCCTAACTCTCCCAAACGTTAACAACTTGCACTGAATTGCTAACACTTTTTAATATTTATTCAGAAAAGTTTGTATTGGACTAAGTAACACATTATTTTAGCTTATAAAGCAAAACAATATAAAGAGGTACACAGGTGAAAAATCTTGTTTTCGCCTCTGCCCTCTACCTCATCATTCTCACCCCTCACAAACACTAGTAATCATCCTTTTTTTTTTTTTTTTTTTTTTGGCTACACCATGCAGCTTGTTGGATCTTAGTTCCCCGATCAGGGATTGAACCCTGGCCCTCAGCAGTGAAAGCGTGGAGTTCTAACCACTCAACCACCAGGGAATGCCCATCCATATATTTTTCTTTATGCAAAACTAAACAAAATGTTCTTATACCTCCCCTTCTTCTCTTTCCCACCCAAAAAACTGTTCTGGACCTCACATTTATCATTTGACAATAGAGCTTAGGAAGATTTCCAAACCAGAACATAGTAATGCTTTTTTTTTTTTAATTAAAAAAGACTTGAAGGACTTCCCTCGTGGCTCAGTGGTTAAGAATCTGCCTGCCAATGCAGGGGACAAGGGTTCAAGCCCTGGTCCAGGAAGATCCCACATGCCGCGGATCAACCAAGCCCATGTGCCACAACTACTGTGCCCACATGCCACAACTACTGAAGCCCGCGTGTCTAGAGCCGGTGCTCTGCAACAAGAGAAGCCACCACAATGAGAAGCCATCTCACCGCAGCGAAGAGTAGCCCCCACTCGCCACAACTAGAGAAAGCCCGCGCAGCAACGAAGACCCAACACAGCCAAAAGTAAATAAATAAATATTTTTTTAAAAATAGACTTCGGTATTTATCCCATTAGTATTTACCCCATCTCTGCCCCACCGTCCTCCAGCATCGCTTTAGACATAGCTCATGCTTCCTCACTCTCTTTCCTGTCTAACCTCTATTGTTTAAATCCCCAATTCCCGAAGCATAGTTCATTCTCTGTGCTGACAAGCTCAGAGCTTTTACAGACCCCAGCCAGTATGACTGGAGCAAAGCCACCAACCCCCTGTGCCATCAGGACCATAGGGACACATTCAGAAGGGACAGCAACAGGATGATGATTGCCTTAGCATGAGCAACGCCCCAAAGAGATCACTCTGGGCCAAGAATAAAAGATGATCTGGAACAAGGCCTTGTTGCCAAGCAACCCCAGAGGGGATGAAATTAACGCAGTCTGTTTTTCATGTAACTGCATCTCAGATGAAAGCTGAGGCCAGAGTTGATCCCATGCAAAATTAATAATTACCGTATGATTCTTTCTTTTAAATGGCTGCTGCCAAAAGGCTGAGAACTGAAGAAACCAGTCCTTTTTTAAAAGGGGTGAGGGGGAGGGAAAAAAAAAAAACCAGAACAAGTAAATTCAGATGCTGTGTTTTTCCATTTGAGTCTTAGGTAGGAAATCAGGCATTTCTATCTTAGACTGCTGTTGAATCTGCCTGGTGGGAAACCTGCATTAATAGTAGATCCCAAGTTGACAAGATAATGTGCACCAGAGAGCTGTGGAAAGATTTTTTTTAGAGGCTAGAGAAAGCTTCAGATCACTTGAGACCCTTTTAATCTTTTCAGAAAATTTAAAATGTACTTTTCCTTGTTAGTATGTTCAGAGAGGATAAATTACCATAAAAATAAAAGATCCCACTACTTCCACCCACTGTCCCTAACTCCACACTAAAGGCTGAAGGAAGAGCACAGCTTGATACACTTAGTAACCCTTGCTTTTTGAGAGCTTATCAATATTAAAAAGACATAAATGACATAGAAAAGAAGATTCCACACCCACTCAACTTCTGCTGCATTAATTTGGGTAAATTAAATGTGTGGTTAGAGCAGAGCAATGGCCTTCTTACCAAAAGAACCTTTTTGATCATTATTTTGTGGTTGTACAATAAAACGTAACTCAAAAAAAGCATTTTTAGCTAAAGAAACTAATTTTATCAGAAAAGGAAAACTAGCTTCCTGAATGGGAGGTCTGACCCTAACTTCATGCTGCGAAGGTAGGAACCAAATTAGGTGTCTTCCTCACTAAGTGTTTATGCAGTATATTTATTATTAGCATTGAGGCAGGACACTCTGTTGCTTCCCTTCTGCCACCCACCCCCTCACCTCAAACGGGTCCAGTTTGGGCAGATGCCCTCCCAACCAGCTTGCCTCTGTGAAGCAATGAGTGTTTGCTGATAGAGCTGAGCAGAATGTACTAGAACATGGAGAAAACCAGATAACAAAAAGCATACACTTGATTTTTGGAACCTCTGTCATTTGCAGTCTCAGCAGGAAACAGATGCTACATTCAAACTGTGTGCTTTGGGCTTCTCTGGTGGCGCAGTGGTTGAGAGTCCGCCTGCCGATGCAGGGGACGTGGGTTCATGCCCCGGTCCGAGAAGATCCCACATGCCGCGGAGCGGCTGGGCCCGTGAGCCATGGCCGCTGAGCCTGTGCATCCGGAGCCTGTGCTCCGCAACGGGAGAGGCCACAACAGTGGGAGGCCCACGTACCGCAAAAAAAAAAAAGACAAACTGTGTGCTTTGAGGAGCATTTAATAAAGGCATTATTTACAAGGGTTGGTGGGGGAACCATAAAGGATTGATGTTTTCTTGGGCAGGTAACATTGTATTGGGAGTCATTATATGTCTAAGGCCTGAAGAAGTGAGAGAATTGGGAGGCAGAAGGGTAGTATGGAGGGGGCCTCCTTGTAAGAATGTAGGCTTCATGGGGGCATGTATACCCTGGTATCACTTGCCTCCTTGTCTCTGATCTCTGGCTAGGGTTCCTCATTTGGCTGAACCCCCCTGGAAGTCAGGGGATAAAGAAGCCTTTGAATGTAGTCAGTGTAGGTGAGCCTCCCAGGCATGGAGCATCGGGGAGAGAGGTTGTGACACACGAAAGACAGCCAATGCTAAACCTCAGTTAATCTCTCTGGTTCCCAGTCTATTCATTCAGTCCCAGTCTATTCATTCATTCAGCCAGCATTACTGATCACCAACTTTGTGCAGGCACTGTGCCAGGAGATACAGCAGCAAACAAGGCAGCCCTCCTGGATCTTACAATCCCTGTGGCTGTGTCAGCTGGGTGAGGCTCAAACTACAGCTCGACTGAAGGTTTAAGATCACACAAGCCCTCCACCTCCTAGCATGGCGATCGCATGACTTCTCTTACTCCTCTTCCCTCTTGGTCAGGAATAGAAATTCTCTTGTTGCTATAAGTAGTGGTGGTAATGGGGGTGTGTATGTGTAGGTGTGTGTGCTAAGGCATGGGTTTTGAAAGCTACGTAAGAGGAGCCCAGAAAAAAGAAAAAAGTTGGTCATTAGGAAAGGCAGGAACAGTGGTAAAGCCAAGTCAAAGGCTCTTCACTCCAGGGCGTGGCCTTTAAGGACCCAGCTTCTACCTATGCATATGAGCTCTGCTTCCTCCACATATACCCAGCTCCCATAGGTTTTGCCATTTTTCCATGCCAGTCCACTCAAGGCCACTACATTGCCTGTTGGGGGTGACATATGGGGTAGGCCCCTGGTCCTGGACAATCAGTGGCCATTCCTGGACATAGAACAGCTTGGTGCTATTTCTCTGAGCAGGGGGCTCTGGGTAAGGGAGGCTCCCCCTTTGTAGGAGACATTGGGTGTGGCAGAGCCCACAGCTGACATGCTCAGGGCCCCTTACTACCACACGATAAGCTCCTGGAGGTCAGAGGTCAGGGACCTGGTCTTACATTGGTTTTCCAGTAGCAAAGGCATTGTTTCTTTTAAGTCAGCCACTTAGTCAATATTTACTGAATCAGACTGGGCAAATAGCCCTTAAGTTACAACTGGATACCTCAACCACATCCGTTCTTGGGGATCTTTTAACACACAAAGACATTTGACATCTGTTGAGAAGGACTTTGCTGATCCACAGGCAGAGAAGCTGACCTGTGTTAGGCTGATGAAGAGACATGCTGGCAAAACATGCATCCTGTTGGGAACAGTGGCTCCCTTTTTCCTGAAATGCCTCCCAGCTGTGTGTGGCCAAGCCAGGGCTAGGCTCAGATCCTTGCACTAAGGAGTGTCTCACAGTAGCAGGAGAGCAAGTGAGGCACTGCCTTCCTGCTATGGTAACCCTCTTATTTCGTTTCAGTGATACAAGTTATTGACATTGTGCAGAGAGACTGACGCCATCGATTCTTCCCAGAGCGAAGTTGGCCTTTCTGATGATAAGCATAGGACTCAAAGCTGTGTATCATGGAGGTGTTTTCTTCCTGGGTGGATTCGAGGGGTAGAATTCCTTTGACTGAAAAATGGGGGCATGAACCATAGTAAAAGCTGCTAGCAGAAACATCTTTGTGCTCTCCTTACATTTCTGGCCTAGAACCTCTGAGGCAGAAAACAACTGTTCTCCTTGCAGGAACAGCTGGCCTGTTCTGCAGGACACAGCTTTCCAGATCAAACTCTCAAGTCCTTGGGAGACCTGCTTATCTGGAGACTAAGCTAGACAACAACTTGAGAGTTATCCATAAACAGCAGGATTTGACCCTTGGGGCAGAGGAAGGTTTTAATTAACTTCATCTGAGAAGTTTCCAAGGCCTTTCCAGCTGTTTTGGAATGTTGTGTTCCAGGCTTTAGAGGTTAAAACTTCCATTTTCTGGAATCCAAAAGTGACTTTTGGAAGCAAAATAAGAATAGCTTTTAGACCCCAATATCACAGCACATCAGCCAAGCCTGGATCTTGCCACTAAATGGGGAGAAACTGTCTCTGGGGTCTCCTTAGGGACAGAATGGCATGTTTGACCTTAGACATGAGGACTTGGCAGTCTTGGAGCAGACTCTGCTAACGTCTGGGTCTTCTCCCAATATCTGCAACTCTGAGGGGCAGCTGGCAAAATTAATGGCCAGCGAGGCAGTGTTGAATTCCAAGAGAGGAGAAATGTTGGCCCATCAGTACCCTGAGGCCTGGTTTTCCTGACATCTTGAAGGAGAGGGTACCTGTTGGGACTAGTGGATCCAAAAAAGTCAAGGAAAATGGTATGGGATTTTTTTTTTTTCTACCTAAAAGGATGTGCTGCATCTTTTCATGAGTGGACATCTGATTCTTTCATTCAGGGGGTGTTGATTGAGCCCCTTTTGCCCATCAGGTACTGTCAGTGCTGGTGGTTGAAGGCTAGAGCAGTAAACAGTCACACATTTTAAGGGCAAAGACCATGTTTCATCCTCCTCCATCTTGCTTATAACAGACATTCACATAGTATTTCACTGAAATGGTTCCCCCAAATTCACAGCTTCTCCCATTCTCCAGTGTCCATTTTCTTTCCCTTTCCCCCCTTTAACTGCTCTCCTATCTCACCAAGTCAAGAAAATACATTCATAGTCTTCCCTATGCAAGTTGCTGACTTGCACAACAGTTCCCCTTACAAACCAAACCAGAAGAGAAAAAGAGGGAAAGGAAAGTAAAATTGGTTTCCCTTGAGCCCTGCCTGGTTTTCATCTGGCACAACCTGATTCTAAGAGGTTGCTGGTCACACTGGCAAAAAGCCTGTTTCACCCTAACTCTTTCTCCCCAACTGCCTACTCTCTCATTGAAAAAAAAAAGTTTTTTTTTAATGAATGTTTTCTGATTATGAAAGTAATAAATACCATTTGGAAAAGAGAATAAACTCTTCTCCACACCCAATACATTTAAAAAATGATTTTCCAGGGTGAATTTCTGAAGCCATGCTTGGCTCTTCCCTCCCAGGGTTTTCTGGAAGAGGCAGATGAGTAAATCCCTCCATCTCTGGCCCTTGAATCCATCATGGTACCTGTTGCCCATTGAGAGTGCTTTAGCCCCAGTGCCTGTGATTTTATGCAGATGATCGTAGCTGCCCAGATGTTCATTTTACCCAGATTTTTACTAGTAAAAGTGTGGGAAGACAGGCAGGAAATGGAAAGAGGGGCCCAGAGGTGAGATTTTATGTTTATAGTGGAATTAGCACTGGACTGGGGCTGAGCCCTCAGTTTGAGTCCAGGCTTTGCGGGTAACTAGCTATTTCCTTAAGAGCGTCTCTCAGCCTCTCTGAGCGTTTATCATTTGTGAAATAATAGTTGATTTGGTTATCTCTAAGGTTCTATAAATTGCCCTGACCCATAGTTTAAGAATAAACGTTTATTTGGTTAATCTACTTTCTCTTTCCACCATGGTTCTTACTCTTTTCATTTCAAAGACCTACCAGTTTTACTGTTTCTTATTACCCAGCCCCACCGCTCTTCCATGTAGTAAGAAGCGAAATGTTCTCCTTTCCAACTCTTCATGTCAGTGAGCAAACTCATCTCACTTCTTAGTCATTTCCTTGCTCTTTCTCTATGCTCTTTCTGTTGTGTTCCCAGCCTTTTATCCCAAATGAGACCTCACAAAAGCAGGTTTGCCCCTCTGATCAAGGGCTTTAATTGACACATTCAATTAATTAACAAGTCTTTAATGTGCACCTACAATAAACAAAGCAGAGTTCAGCACTCTTAAAAAACATAAAATACGTTTAGGATGTGTTCTTAACCTCCTAGGAGACGAGACCTCTAAGACTGCAAACCCCCTTGCTACCTTCTTGTCCTCCACTGACTTCCATGCAGCCAACACTGATAACCATCTGTCATGCTGAAACCTTCTCTTCCCTGGGCTGCTGCATCTCCACACCCTGTTTTCCACCTTCTGTTACTGAACTCAGGTTCGGCTGCTGGCTGCTCAAAAGCCAATACTCAAGAGACGAGTGTTGGTTGGAAAAGGAAAGGTGGTTTATTCAGGAGGCTGGCAACCTACAGAGAAGGCGGACTCATGACCCAGAACCAACTCTCAAGATTCTGCTTGGCCATGAAAGTTTTTAAAGGGAAAAAGGGAAGCTAGTCACTTAATCATTTGGGGAGGAGGTCACTGTCTTCGTCATCTTTCACCGAGTGCAGACTTGCTGACTCCTTGTGATCTTTCTTTAGATGCTATCTTTTTTTTTTTTTTTTTTTTTTTTTTGCCGTACGCGGGCCTCTCACTGTTGTGGCCTCTCCTGTTGCGGAGCACAGGCTCCGGACACGCAGGCTCAGCGGCCATGGCTCACGGGCCCAGCCGCTTCGCGGCATGTGGAATCTTCCCGGACCAGGGCACGAACCTGTGTCTCCTGCATTGACAGGCGGACTCTCAACCACTGCGCCACCAGGGAAGCCCTAGATGCTATCTTGTTCACACACTTTGCTCGCAGGATTACCGAAGGGGAAGCTGGGGAAAAGATCTAGCCATCCATTAATTACTTATTCTTCATTTCTACTTCTTTAATTTAAGAAAAGAATCTACATGTTAAGCCAGGCATTGTGTGATCAAGGACTTGCAAAAGCTATCCAATTAGTGAAGCATGGGGCATAAGCTACAGGGGTTAGGTTAAATATTGCCTAGTAATCTCACATCTGTAATTAAGTTTTTAAAGTTTGAGGGAAACAGAAATGGATAAAAAAAAAGGGCAAAAGAGCTGATTACACTTCCTCTCTCACTTCTTCCTGGCTTCCTGATCCTCCCTCAGGCCCATTCACTAAATTTGGTCCTCGGCCCTCTTCTCTTCTCAGTCTCTTTTCATTCCCTGGACCATGTCAACCATTCCCATGACTTCAGATACCATCTATATGCTGATAATTCCCTGAAATATATATCTTCATTCAGATATATTAATATGCCTGGAACAGCACCTGTGATCAAACACATTAACATATTTGTAGTGACATATGGGATAAATGAAAACTATAACTACCCCCCCCATAAATTCCAATCAGGTTTTACTGCCAAAATAACCAAGTTAGTTATAGTGCCACTATGAAAAAAATTTTTTCATTTTCCAGAGATTTATGGACTTCAGAAATGCAAAAACAAACAAACAAAAAAAAACAAAAACAGAATTGCAGAGAAGATTATGGACCTATATGAAGAGGGGTGGCCTTTGTTAGTCCAGAGGGGGAAAAAGGATAACAAAAACTGCTCTGCATTTCCCTTTCCACAGAACAATGAGTATCCACAAGACTTGAGGTCTCTCCTGCTGGAATGAGAGTGACCAGAAACTTGTAAACAGTTTTTCTTATTAAAAGTAATAATAAGATAATAAAGTCCTATCATATCTGGCTCCTGCCACTACAATAGTGGCATTATTAGATTCAAGTCCCTTACTCTACCTAGAATTTCTCACTTAGCTGAAATGCTTGGGGTTTCTGTAACACATAGTCTCTGTACTTCCTGAATATACACACAAACACTCCTATGTATGGCTCTAATTCTTGGGCATTTAACTAGATACATAACAATTAACGAAGTAAATTATCCAGCTCCTTTCAATGACAACTGTTTTCATACCCTAGCTTAACACTTCTCTGTGAGTTGGCCCTACAGCCTGATTATTAACAGACCTAGAGAATGTTCAAGAGGCTAGGGGTTGGGGGACAGGGCAGCATGGAGAGGCTGGATAAAATGTTATTTTAGTATTTTCAGTGAGACAGAGAAAAAATTCATGCAAATATCTCTACTCCCACCCCACCCCACTTTTTGTTTTATAAAGCCTTTCTTTGTCCAAATCTCAATTTTTGGATTAGACCCTTGTTGACTGTGTCTGCTTAAGTCCTAGATAAAGGCTTATTTGTTTGACCTGTCGTATCCGTAATTGGTCTAACTGCTCGTTTTGATTTTCCCATTGTGTAGACTGTGCTAGGAAGCTTGGCAGGAAGCACACTATAGAAATGTGGAACTGAACAGCTTAATGTGTGTAATTTGGGAAGTTCAGCAGATGCCAGGGCTTAGCAGGCTCCCGGCTTGTTCAAGACTGTTCCTGTGGATTTTCATTCTTGTGGGCATCACGTTCCTTAAGTCTGAGGGCTTGGGTCCCACCCAAACGCAGTCCACATAGCCATCTCCCAGCTGTCCCACTTTTAAAAGCCAGGATGGTAGCTGAAACTTGGAGGCTCTCCTGTCATCTCTTCCTAAGGAAGTGGAAAGGTAATGAGGTAATTGGGTTCCAGAGATGGTTCCAGTAAAGGCTGACATATAATGCTTTCTCTAGACATGAGTGTGGACTCCTAGTTGGGTTCTAGGAGATCTGAGGGATTGTCCATGCAACATCCATCACTCCTACAGTGGATGACATGTTGAGCCACCCAGATCCCCCCTCCAAGACTGAAGCACTCATTTCCCCATCTCCTGGGAAGGTTGACTGCAGCAGTCATCAGCTGAGTCCCTCTCTGAGATTTTTCCTCAGCCAAAAAGAGCCACCTTGCCCCAGGTAATGCTCCCTTCCCAGGGGCAGTGCACATCTAATGTCTGATTGATAGAGGAGTAAAAAGACCTAGCTCTCTCACCTCAATTTGGGACAACTCTGAGCCAGCCCAGCACCAGAGCTCCCTGAAAGATCAGCTAAGGTTTTTATTGTGATTTCACTGCAGCTCAACTTCTCCCTTTGTCCATTCCTGCTTACTTCACTTCTTTCAGGTGTTGATGCTGAGAGTACTCCCCAATAAACTTCCTACATGCAGGGCCAGGGAAACCCTACCTGTAACACCCCCTTTGTCCTGGTTGGTAGCACTGTGTTTTGGGGTCCATAACTTCTTCATGTGAAGATTCAGGAGTAAACCTTAATTAGTCTAAACTAGTCAAGGTGGTTCCATTCACTTAGCCAGTGATTGGCTTAGGAAGGGTCATGTGACTCCATCCCAGCAAATGAGTTGCAAAGGGGAATCTCATAGGAAAATTTTCCTGAATCGTAAAAAGAGACAAGGGGAAGAAGAGACCCTTTTCTGTCTGAATGAGATGCTTGTAGAAAGGAACAGAGCTGGGAAGAAGGTAGAGCCAAGAGAACAGCAGAGAAATCAAACTGAAGCAGAGGCCACCCTGCTTATGATCTTTTTGTCATCTGCGAAAAATCCCCTTTGACAGCACAGGAGGGATTTGTCACATAAGGACTTGATGGAGTTGGCTCTACAATCTGTGAGTTTTGTTCCAGTTCCAACTGCCCATTCCATTTTCCCACCCTTTGGGGGCCTCTGCTTTTTTTTTTTTTGTGGTACACGGGCCTCTCACCGTTGTGGCCTCTCCCGTTGCGGAGCACAGGCTCCGGACGCGCAGGCTCAGCAGCCATGGCTCACGGGCCCAGCCGCTCCGCGGCATATGGGATCTTCCCGGACCGGGGCATGAACCTGTGTCCCCTGCATCGGCAGGCGGACTCTCAACCACTGCGCCACCAGGGGAGCCCTGGCCTCTGCTTTTTGAAATGTTTGTTTGTCAGGATTCTTTCTCTTGGAAGTTTCTTGATGACCCAAACTCTCTTTTTTCTGACTTCTGATGATCATTAATTTGACTTTTGTTGATCAATTAAACTGTTTCCTTCTTCTATGGCATTATGGGCATGGAGTTTATAGAGTTAATGTTATGCAATAATGTGTATGTGCAGCTGCGGGTGGAGGGAGGGTGACTTCTAAAGGAGGCTGATTCTGGAAAACCATGTTCTGGGATGGCTTTAGATGAGAAAAGAAGGAAATGGTGACGGAAAGGTTTTCAAATTGTAGAGGAATAAGGGCTTGAACCTAATGTTTGGCCCAGAATAGGGTATTCATTTTTAGAAAAGTGCATCCTCTCCTATCTGTAGTTTATTTTGACAAGTCAGTTCATAGCTGCCCCAGAGTCTGGTGCTGGAGAAATTGCCCAGCACAGCCCTCTTCTTTCTCCCACTTGCCTATACTCCCCTCTGCCTAAACACTGCTGCTTCCCTTTTTGTTTTGTTTTGCTAGTTGAGGTCTAATTCATAACCAATAAAATTCACAAATGCAAAGTGTTCAGTGTGATGAGTTTTGACAGTGGCATGCTCCCATGAAATCATCATTCCAGTCAACAGATGGAACATTTCTCTCATCTCAGAAAGTTCCTTCAAGCCTCTTTCCAGTTAATTCTCTCCTTATCCCCAAGGCAACTAGTGTTCTGATTTCTACCACCATAGATTAGTTTTCATGTCTTCTTGAATGTCATATATATTCTTTGGTGTATGAATTCTTTCATTCAACATGAAAGATGTGGTTTTGAGATTCACCCACGTTGTTACATGTAGATTGCTTCCCTTTGAAGACTATCCATGAGGTCCATTGCTCTCAGATTTCTCTGTCATGTTTAAGGAGGAGGCCCTGCCCCTCCTGGTGGTGGTTTTATTGTGAGACAATTTGCCACGTGAGCTTCATAAGTCACTGATTCCTAAAGACAAATCAGGTGGCTCCTTTCAGGGACAGCCAATTGATCTTTCCATTCTACATGGTGATAATGATTGATGATGTCTGAACTTTTGGGAGTGAAGACAGACAGTAATTTCTCCTATGGGCTCCCAGGACAAAGATTGATAATCCCCAGGATTCTATGCCAAGATACTACCTGAACTTCGTCCTGGTGAGGACTTGGTCTCACTGCCAAGGCCAAGGGAGAAACAAACAGTTATTAAGCACAAAGTGTCTGCAGGCACTTGGTCATAAGTGACTTAATTTCCCTTCCTGGAAATTCTTTGAGATAGGTGTTACAATACCCATGAGGACACACAGGGCTTGATCTGAAAGTAGGATTTGAACCTGGGTTTGTTGGCTTCCATACCATGATTTTTTACCAGCAGCAGCCAAAACTTAATCTCCTATGTCCATTTAAGGTGCCACATGCATATCTCCAGGTGACAGGTACACCTATGACTGAATTGCTGCAGGGCTGGAGAGGACTCAGGGCTAGATGTATTTCCTTTCTCAATAACTCCTACTAGAGTTGGCAGGTGAGTTTTCATTTTCAGAAATGTTCTCTGTTCTTCTTAGCCAGGCAACTTTGACTTTTGGTGAAGGCCAGCAGATCTTTGTTATGCCCCTTGGAAATCACTGTTGTGTAACAGTTGTGTTTACAACTGAGAGAGTTTCCAGACCCAGGGAAGCTTTACAAAGGATGATGCCAGCAAAGAGGCATTAAGTTCTCTAATAGGCTTATGCCCTGATAATCGTATTAATGGCACTCTCTCATGCTTGATGCTGCAATTATGGGCCTCTCCTCTTGAATGTAATTTTGGAGTTTGATAATAATTGAGAATATGATTTTGCATTTCTCTTTAACAAGAGTTCCATTCCCTAAACAACATGATGCCCTTAATAGAGATGACTCTTTGTGCCCCTTCAAATTGCTGACCTTATACATCACCACAATGTCATGAACAAGCTAGACTTTACTCACCTGGGAATTCTGAGTTTTTCCTGCATCAGGACTCTGTGGGCTGTGGAACAAATCCCCTGGGAATCATGACATTGGTTTCTAGCATCTGCATCTGATAATGAGGTTTTATGTTTTTCTGCTGTTGCAAAGTCAAAGTAACCTTGGGAGAAAGGGTCTGCTTTAGGAGTCAGGTGATTTTTAACATGTGACTTAATTGTCAACATTTAAGATATTATCTCTAGTATCAGGTGTTTGGCCTCCAGAAAACTACTTTTGGGGCCTTCTTTTTCTCAGTTGCAAGTTCCAAGGGATTTGGACTAGAATTCTAAGAATTTCACCCTTTCCATCAGAAATTAATATTTTAGCTATTGACAGAAGGTGGCTATTGTTTTCATGGCCCCAACTGGAACTGATTAACAGACTAGCCAATCACTACGATCCTTTTGAAGAAAGCTTCGTCCACAGCATCTATAAGATTTGGGGATTTTTGCTTCTGATGCTACCCCTGTGCGCTTGGCTCTGTGGCATGCTGGGATCTTTTCCAGGCCTGTGGTAAAGGGAGGAGGGAGGTCCAGGGCAGAGGCACCAACCAGGCCATGGGGGCTAGCCACTGAGGAGGAAGGCCCTCATTCTGAACAGTGTCCAGAGGGCTGCAGGAGTTGGCTTCAATATAACAAAGGAGGTGGAAGCCAGCTCTGGCGTTGCAGGTCTTGGGCTCTCGGAGGGCAGCTCTGTGGGGCCTGTATCTGAACGGCAGGTTTCTGGGTGCTTCTGGACAATGAGGCAAAGGCAGTAAAAAGCAAAGGAGGCAGGTGTGGGAACTGGCTCAGGGCTTTTGTTCTATGGACATGCAAGTGCCCTAGGCTGACCAGGTGCCATGAGGCAGATGGCAGAAGGAGGGGCATCCAGGACTCCTTGCTCAAAAGCCCGCAGTCTGGCTGGGCAAAAATACCAGGTGTGTGCTGGCACCAAATAGGGCACAGGAAACTTGCTGAAGATCAACCTCTGTTTCACCAGGAAATGGGTGGTGACATGAGAGACCCAAACATGAAAGGCCCAGGGCAAAGCACATAGGATCCATTGTGTAGCCCAGGCTGCCCAACCAGCTAGGGGGAGCACAGGTCTGTGACTGAGAGGGGAGCAGGGCTATAGGAGTGACAACAGAAGCAGGGGCACCAAGACAAAACGCTTGACCTGGAAACTTTTCGTAGACCCATGTCAGACTGACAACTTTGCAGCCACAAAGGAATGGGCATATTTGCAAATATTCTCAGGACAAGTGATCAGTCTGGGCCCCTTCCACCCCACCTTCTCCAGGAAGCCTCCCAGACTTTCCCAACTCTGGCAAATTGTTCCCTTGTCTGAGCTCAGAGCTCTTATTGTCTGCACCTTACAATTTAGCACTTAATCAGACACAGCTGTGCATTCCTCTCTAATTGTTTTGTGTGTGTTTGTCCTATCTCCGGGGCAAGATTACAGCTTCCTCTGGAGCAGGGACTCACAATCTTTTGGGAAGGGCTCCTGGGAGAGATGTGGGTGTATGTGAGGGGCTTTTGAACAAGGGAAATCACTCACATTCCTACAGTGCTTTACAGATTAGAAAGTGTTTTTACTTAAGTTGTCTCCTCTATTCCTTACAGTTGCCCTGAGAGGGGTGAGTATTTTAGCATCCTCATTTTACAGACAATGAAGCTGAGACAGAAGGGGTCAACAGCCCACCTGAGGAAGACAGAAGGTGTGTAGCAGAGATGAGACAAGCCTGAGATTCCTGATTGACAGCCAATCAGCCAGTGCCCTGTAGGGGTTCATTTGGTGGACAAAAAAGCCCCCAGTGGAAAAGAGGGGGAGGAGGAAGGGAGGCCTCCACATGCCTTTCTCCCTGATGGGAATATGGGGAGGAGAAGTTAGTCAGGGGGATGTGGCCCTGGCTTGCAGAGCTCCTGGGTCAGGCTTCATAGAGACAACTGGGGCAAAACCGACTGGGCCACTGGTTCCTGCTTTCAGTGTCATTCCCTCACGCATCCTCTATCCTGCCATCAGCCCACAGTGCCCTCCCCTTCCTAGGAGTTCCTATCTTCTGAACTCCTGGTCACGCCCTCTTCCTCACTCTCTTAAGACTTTAGCTCTTGGTGCCATGGCCTTCACACCATGACCCTGACCCCACTTCTTGCCCACATGCTCCTGGATGGCTTCACTAACCACACAGATGACCCACCCAGTACCCTGCCTCTCAACCTCTGACCTTATATTCTCCAGTGACTTTCTCCTCTACTCTCCCCCATCACATCCTGGCTTTGTCATTGTCCTAAATTTCTCCACCTCCTGAACCACAAACTTAAGCATCCAAAATCTCTGACTCAACCCCCTCTCCTTCCAACATGACTGAGCTTTGACCCCTTTGACCCTTCCAGCCCACTGACTTCTGTCCTTTCTCTCTGATCACGCATCATGTCAACCCCGCATTTGCCAAGGTTCTCAATTCCTTGGCAAAAGGAATTTGCTCCTCTGACCTAGCAATTCCTTCATCTGAGCCTGCACCAGAGCAGACAGCTGCGCTCTGCTGGAGGAAATCACAGAGGAGGACCAAAGGGCACCTTACAAGTTCAAGCCACCAACCTTAGGAGGGTTGCCAGCCTGCCTTGCCATCCTGCCGTACCTCTGGTCATCTCAACCTTCTCACCTTCTGCAATGACTGTGTCAAACGTTCTCCATTCTCTTCAAATCCCTCATCTCTCTTGCCCGACTCCCAGTCTCCTCCCCAGAGTAAGAGGAAGTCAATGTCCCATACCAAACCTGCCTGGTTCAGTTGACCTCCAACCGCGCCCTGGCTGTTATAATAGAGGAGGTGACCTCCTGCATGAGGTCAGCCTTTCCACCCAGATTCTGGTTCCATCCTCTCCCATGGTCACAGGACCCACCTTTATTGTCCATTATCCTTCCCCTGCTGTACCTTTCTCTTCCTCTTCTCTATAAGGTCTTCCCCATTGGTATTTAAACACATTCAATGTATTCCACCCTAAAATAAATAAATATAAACTAAGATAAACCCACTGCTGACAAAACATTCTTTTCCAGCTATTTCTATCTCTGACCCTTCACAGTCAACCCTTTCAAGATTTGCCTGTAGTCAGTACCTTTCTTCATTTCTCCACTTCTCACGCACTTTTCAATACACTCCAGTTTATCTTCCATCCCTTCACTCCACCAGTCACTGCTCTGTAAAAGTCCCAATGACACCAAGGTCACCCAGTCTGGTGGATATATTCAGGCCTCATTTCCCTTGGTCTCTCAGCCATTTTGAGTGTTGTTGGCTACTGCCTTTTTACAACATATCCTTTCCCTGGCTCCATGACCCCACTTCCCGAACTCCTAGGTTTTTTTTTTTTCCTGCCTCTCTGGCTGCTCCTTCACCTCTGCCAGATAGTTTGCCTCTGGCCAGCTTTTAGATAAGGGTTCATCAGGCTCAGTCCTAGGCCCTCTTCTGATAGAACTCTATACTCTCCTAGGACACCATCTCACTCTCGGGACTTTATTGCTGCCTCTATACCAGCTACTTCATCCCCAGCCTCTCCACAGAGAACCAGACCCTACAGCCAAACATCTACTCAACATCTCCACTTGGACATCTTACATCTCAAACCCACCTTGACCAAATGTGAACCTTGGCAAGGTTTTCTCAATCCTCTTTCCCTGAGGGTCCCCCAACTAAGAAAACGGCACCATCATCCATCTGGTTGAAGAAGCAGAGACCTGGGACTTCTCCTTGATTCCTCCCTAGCCAAGCAATCACCAGGTTTTGTTGGTATCTACTTCTCTCCACTTGCTCAACTGCTTAGACAAACAGCCCTTTCTCTTATATTACAGCAGCAGCTTCCTAATTGTCCCTCCACCCCCTCCTCCCCCTTCCCTATTCATTCTTTACATTGCAGTCAGGGTGATCTTACTGAAAATGGTACAGTACACCCTGGATGATCTAGTCTCTGCCTACCTCTCCAACCTCCTCCTCAACCACACCCCCCTTCGTAGTGTGAACCTGCCAGGAACTCTTTTCCACTCGCCTCTCCTCTTTGCCTGAGTAAATCCTGCTCACCCTTCAGAGCTCAATGTCACCTCCCCTTGGACTCCCCAGACAAATGGTCCCTCTACCTTGCACTCCCTTTGGCCAATATCACAACTGTATACAATTGATAGTGCATTTAATTGCTAAGCTCCTTTCTCTCCAGCTAGACTGTGAGCTCCAAGAGGGAAGAGTGTGTCTGCTACGTTCACCACTTCAGTGCCTAGCCCTGTGCCATGCACCTAGTAGGTGGTCAACACATATTTGTTAAATAAATGAACAATACATCTTTACCTACTCATGATGGTCCAAGAGCAGAGACTGCAGCCAAATGTGCATTTCGCATGGAGTAATTTAGCGGAATAGTGGAATTCAGCATTGAGTAATGCCCCCAAAGACACAGTGTAACATTTACAGATACACTCCCAGCTGCATTAATTAATGGCACTATGAAGAGAATGCCCTTATTTTTTAATTTCAGGGCCTGGGCAGCTTTTGGCAGTTGCAGAGGATACAGCTTAATTTCCTTGTTGGTTGCCAGCTGACATTATAGCAGTTCCTTTACTAAAACCCCTTGGCTGGCAGTCCCTGAAAGTATGTCTGTGGCTAGTGGGAGTGCATTTAAAGGGAAGGCATATGTGTAGAAACAATATACTGATCTGATGGCAGAAAAAAATCTTCAGATGTCAGTCTTGTCCCCTCACAGCATTTAAAGATCAGAAGAGCTGCCAGAGATATTTTTATTTAAACCAAGGAACACGGACTCAGGATTAATTATTTTGACACAGAATGAAAGACTCAGGCTTCATTTGTTTATTAATTTATACACTCTGAAGAGTTCTTAAAAGAACTTCTAATATCTTTATTTCTTTAAAAGTGTTTCATTAGGGGCCTCCCTGGTGGCGCAGTGGTTGAGAGTCCGCCTGCCGATGCAGGGGATACGGGTTCGTGCCCCGGTCTGGGAGGATCCCATATGCCGCGGAGCGGCTGGGCCCGTGAGCCATGGCCGCTGGGCCTGCGCATCCGGAGCCTGTGCTCCGCAACGGGAGAGGCCACAACAGTGAGAGGCCCGCATACCGCAAAAAGAAAAAAAAAAAAAAAAAAGTGTTTCATTAGTTTTCTAAATTATGAGAGTTAATATAACTGGAAAAAAACAAAACTCAAAGTCAATAAGGGTATAAAACTCATCTCCCCTCCTTCTGAAACCCCAATCCCACATCTGGGGTAATGGTGGTTAACAGCCTGTCTGTATCCTTCCAGATGTTTTTCTATGAGTACACAAATATCTGACTGTTTGGACTTTACATCCCAGTCTTAGGAGAATCATGTGATCAACATAAAAGCAAAAAGGACTGAAGGCTGCAAATCAAAACTTTCCCAGATCTGACTCAGAATTCCTGTTTCTAGAGGACCTTACCCACGTGGCTCAGTGCATCCAGCAGTGCGTCCACCTGCTCTTCTTTTTCGCTCTGAGTTTGGATTAAGAGTAAGGGCCCATAGTTGAGTAGGCTGAGCTCAAAGGTGCCTGAAATTACTACTTTAGCAATTCCTTCTCTTTCAACTAATTCCTCCTCAGAAAGCCTCCTGAAAAATGCAAATAATTGAGGGTGTGGTGTTCTTAATTCCTTAGTCTGATTATCTAAAGGGGATTGCTTTCTTCGTGGAGAGATAAATAAATACCAAGAGACGGGAGTTTTCAAGTGCGCCTCTGGCCAGGCTTACCTCCCGGCGGAGGGCAAGGGAAAGGAGCTGACTGCACTACACTGGGCCTTTCAAGCCAGGGCAACCTCTCCATCCGGTCGCGCCGGGCTTACCTGGGGCCCTCAAAGTTGTGTCAGCAGCAACTTGGACTCACCTAAGAATGCAGTGCTCTAGCGAGCCGGCGGGGGCGCTGGGATAGGAGGGTGCGTCGTGGTCCCCGGAATTCCAGCGGCTGGGTGTGGTTAGCGCCAAGTCCCCATCCTGCGGGGGAAATGTATGTCACTGTTCAACCATTAAGGCTGCACCTAGGTACCTGCCCAAGGGTCCGCCCTGTCCCTTGGGCCGCGGCGCGGGTTCGAGGCCCAGCGTCTGGGCACCTTGCATTTCTGGCTTCCGGAGACTCGCCTGGAACCTCGAGGAAACCCTCTACAGGACACCACAAAGAGAACTAAAACTCCTCTCTCCCCATGTTCTGGGCGGCTTCATAAAACCGAAGATGGCATGGCAGTGTCAAGTAGGTGTCATTTGGGCACCTAAGAGGTGGCGGCAGCTACTGGATGGGCAGAGAGCAATGGTCAAGTCCCATTTTGGCTCTGGTTCCCCCTAGCTACCCCCATCTTCCATGGTGGAACCCTGGGTTTTGCGGGGACACATCTGCCCAAGCACTTGGCGGCCGGGGTTCGGTCTAGGACCCGTCACAAACTGACTCCGGCCAGAAGACGCCACTGGAGTCCTCACCAGGCCATGTGCTTATTTTCCCAACATCAGATGTACTGAAAGAGGGGCGACAACAAGAGGGATTTAGGTTAGACTGGAGTTGGAAAATAGTTCTTTTGAACTTCGAGCCGCTCTTTTTCCCCGACGGTCTAGTTCTTGGGGTCCCCTTCCCCCAGTTCAAGCCTTTGCTTTCCACGTGAGGGCCCGGAGGGTCCCCGGATGCCAAGAGGAGAACCAGCCTGCGCGGGTCCCGCGCATCCACCGCCGGACAAACTCGAGCTGTGCCTTCCCCAAACTCGGGGCGCGGGGCGGCGGGCCGGGCGGGGGCGGTGACGTAAGGGGCGGTGCCGGACCTGATTGGCCCGTGAGGCGGGGCGGGGGCGGGACCGGGCCGGGGAGCCCTGAGGCGGCGACGGCGGCGCCGGGAGCCGGAGCCGTAGCCGGGAGTGAGGCGCTGTGGCGGCGGCGGCAACAAGTGCCGGAGCTGAGCCGAGCCGGGGCCAGGCCGAAGCGGAGCCGTCCCGCCGCGGACACCACCCGACCGCCCATCGCGGGCGCAACGCATGGAGCGAGAGCGGCGGCGGTCGCCGGGCTGAGCCGCGCGGAGCGGCCGGGTCGTGGATGCAGCCGCGATCTCCCGCCCCCGCCCCGCTGAGCAGGAGCTGCTCCCGGACAAGGTAGGGCCGGGCGGGTGTGCACTCCCGCCGCCTCCCTCCTCCCCAGGCCGGCTCTGCGCCCTCCTAGCTCTCTGGTCCCCGGCTCCCCCTCCACTGGCCCATCCTCTCTCCCTCCACAGCCCCGTTCCTCGCCGGTTCCGGCTTCGTACTGGCGCCCCAGAGCAGGAAGCAGTCTCTAGGTGGCTCCTACGGCGTTTAGGTGTCCCGGTCCTCCCCCTCGGCCCCCCGCCACCTTCCTTACCCTAGAGGAAGAGGATAACGCAACCCGCGGCAGCCTGTTTTTTGAGCTTCCTGCCCCACTCCACACACACACACACACCCCGGGACCCGGGAACATCTCCGCCTCCCCACTGCACCCCAACTTCCGGGGAAGCGCGCGCCGGGGTGATGCAGGCGTTGGGAAGGGGCGTCTGAGGCCTGGCGTCCTCATCTGGGTTGCACAGGCGTTTTGGGGAGGGGGCCCTGCTGGATTTCGCGCTACACCCCCGCACCCCACCCTCGCACTGCGCTGCCTGCCGTGCCGCATGGGGAGATCAGGTGTTCTGTGAGCTACAGGGCCGCCAGCAGTCGCTCCCCAGCCCCATCCGCCTGCCACTGTTACCTCAGGGTCCCTAAAGGCTGGTTTCTGTGAAAGTTAGGAAGAACCTTTTGCTTTGACCTCTACAAAAATATTCCACAGCGCCCGCGTTGAATGATTAACCCGGCTACTTGACCGAAACCTGGGGAGGGGGAAGGGTGGGTGCTGCGGGAGCGTGTCTAGCCGGCCTCTGAGAAACACCTGGAGTGGAGGGTGGACGTGGGGCTGCTCGGGGCGGACTCCTTGAGGGCTGCGGGCGCGGGTTCTGACGGCTGCCCCGGGACGGCAGGCGGACCCTTCTGGAGGCAATAAAACTGAGTCACCTTAATTTCTAGGCCACAGTGCTTTCCACTCAGGGCTGGGGAGCCCCAGAACCTACTGGCTCCCCATCAAGTGGGGAGGAGCAGCCGAGATACTTCCCACAAGTGTCACAGCGTGAAAGCTCATCTCTGAAAATAATATATACGTTTTAAACCTAGGTTGTCGAGGAGGCTCCCTCTCCTTCTTAAAACGTAGGTGTGGTATGTTTGTCTTTTCTCCCCTGCCCCCCATGGCCTCCTGAACTTCCTCAACTTCGTAGAACGGTAGTTTGGAACAATTATACCATACTCTCTTTCCGCTCCCCTGTTGGAGCCTTGCTGTAGATTTCAGATTGCAAAGCCAGTTGGTGAATATGGGCTTCTACTTGTTATAACAGATCCTTCCAGTGTAATTTTGCTCCGGGGAGGTAATGGGTTGGTTAAAGAGGTGGCCGACAGGGCCAAGAATGGGACTAGAAAGGCGGGGACCCAGCCCAGTCCTAGGGCTCTCAACCCAAGCCATTGCGTGGTCTCCCCCATGTGTTATCTGACAGCTGCCCCAGAGGAAGGATAGGGCTGGGCGGTCACTTCTTCCCACTGCCCTAGTTCCCTCTTCTGTTTTCTTTTTATTTATTATTTATTTATCTTATTTTATTTATTTAAAAAATTTATTTATATTTTTGGTTGCGTTGGGTCTTTGTTGGGGTGCGCCGGCTTCACATTGAGGTGACTTCTCTTGTTTCGGAGCACGAGCTCTAGGCTCGTGGGCTCAGTAGTTGTGCGCTCAGGAGTTGTGGCTCGCGGGCTCTAGAGCGCAGGCTCAGTTGCTCCGCGGCATGTGGGCTCCTTCCGGACCAGGGCTCGAACCCAAGTTCCCCGCACTGGCGGGCGGACTCCCATCCACTGCGCCACCAGGGAAGTCCTTTCTGTTTCTTTTGAATAGAGGTTATTAAGACTGGTGGAATTTGGGAGAATGTTGCACAGAGTCCCTGTGCTCTTAAGTCAGATTGGATTTTAAGACCGGGGAAGTTCGGGAGCCCTATAGCACTCTACTTGAGTAAACCTTTTCCTACTGCCAAGCCTTTACAAATGTCTTTATCTTTAGATCTGCCATTCGGAAGTACTTTTTCGGTTTGGGCTACTGCTTTTTCCCTTGGGAATCTTCCTGCAGTAGGGGCTCACTGCTCTTCATTTAGTTTTTGTGCAGATGGCATGTGTATGATGCAGGCCTAATTCTCCATAAGAGTTCTGAGTTTCCACCTTCACTGTTCACTGGTCTTGATTCCGCCACATACTGTTCTGTGACCTTGGACAAGTTGTTTATCATCCCTGCCTCATTTTCCATGTCTGGTTTTGGGATGGTAGTGTCTGCTCTACAGGATTGTTTTTGAGGACAAATAGGATAATGTTTGCCAAACTCCTAGCTCTGCATCATGGCGGGGGGTGGGGTGGTTAAGAAGTGCTTAATAAGTGATGATCATTGTGTAATCAATATAGAAGTTCCTCCAGGCACCAACTTCCCCTTACCAAAAACAGTAACCATTTAGATTTGTTGGAGACTGAAATCAGCCAAATTTGGCAGATGGCAGATAGTTTTTAAAATCCAGAGAATGAGGTAATCTTTTGAGGAAAATAAACATAATATGCTTGTAAAAAATATGAATTTTTTTCCCCTGGGTTTCCTGGATGGAGAGTTGAGTATATATAGGTGGCTTGTAATTTTGAAAATTTCCTTGTTTTAAAAAAAAGCCCACAATTTAGATTTCTCTAATTCTAAGATACTAAAGGTTTGCTAAAAATAGGAAAGTGGAACTGATAATTCGTGGTGGATTTTTCACTGTACAGTTTGCCCAGATGCATGGCTTAAAAAAAAAAAAAGTTACATTAGGAAATGAATGAGAACCCAAAAAAGTTAATCATTTTGCTTTACCCGGTGCATTGTTGGTATAAAGCTAAGATGTTCTGGATACAAATGTGTGGGGCTTTTTCAGCTGATGCAGGGATAAGTGAATCCTTTGTTTCTCAAACTTTGAAACTGTAGGAGAGGAAAACTTTTCTCTTTTTCCCCTCCAAGTTCTTTGGCTGATCTAATAATTAAGTTGACATAAGACAGATTAATTGGAGAAAAACAAATTTCATATGTACAAGGATAAAAATATGCGACTCAAAGAAGTGACCAAAGCAGGCAGCTTTCATACCTTTTAAAGAGACAAAGAAACAAATACATTTGTGAAGAACTGACAAAACAAAGGGGTTTGGGTTTAGGGTGACTGATGAGTGAAGAAGTAACAAGGTTTGTGCAGGCTTCTCAGCCCTGAATTCCCTATCTCTGGTGATAAGAATGCCTTCTACCCTCCTGGTGCAGGGGAGGGTACCTTCCTACGGAAGATTTATCTCCTGTTTTCAGGGGGACAAAGGGGGATCAGAATGTCCTTACACTGGCTGTTTTCTCAAGTAACTTTAATTCAAAATAGTCATTGTGTCAAAGTGACATATCTTGGGGTGGCATATTTTGCTCCCCTTCAAAACTTTTAAGTTTTAATGTTTTCCGACAATGCTGGTTTTTTTTGTTTGTTTGTTTTGTTTTGTTTTCCCCTCCAACCATAATTTAGGAATGCTGAACCAGAGCTGTGAATGTACTTAAAGCACACTCTGTTCTTAACATACCGGGTCAGTGCTTTTCATTCATTCTAGCTTGCTTAATAGCTACAATATTTGACTCTACTTAGGTTTTTTTTTTTTTTTTGACAGTTTTATTGAGCAGTTTGTTAAGGACTTTAAAAATTAATAAATATAAATGGTTACTTTTATAAACATTGAAATTATTGCATCTAGGATAATATTTGGTTATGTAATCTTGCACATGCCCCATAGTGGTGCATAAGTTATCAATACTGAAAAATTCTCATAAATGCCTTTTGGTCTTATATGCAAATGCTCAGGAGAAACTAAAATCATTTCAGTCAATTGCCTGGCACTTTTCATTGTTGTTGTTGGGGGTAGGAGTTTATTAATTAATTAATTTATTTTTGCTGTGTTGGGCCTTCGTTTCTGTGCGAGGGCTTTGTCTAGTTGTGGCAAGCGGGGTCCACTCTTCATCGCGGTGCGCGGGCCTTTCACTATCGCAGCCTCCCTTGTTGCAGAGCACAGGCTCCAGACCCGCAGGCTCAGTAGTTGTGGCTCACGGGCCTAGTTGCTCCGCGGCATGTGGGATCCTCCCACACCAGGGCTCGAACCCGTGTCCCCTGCATTAGCAGGCAGACTCTCAACCACTGCACCACCAGGGAAGCCCTGCCTGGCACTTTTGGTGTGTACAGAATGTTAAAACATGAATTAAACTCGGCTCTGAATTTGAAGGTTGGGTTTCTTGGCTTGCATACTCAAAAGCACCCAGTAAAGACCATACACTCAGCAGGTGTGGATCCAGCTGTCCCTCCCCACTTCCCCAAAGGTGGTAAAACTGTAACTAGGTGCTTGCCATTATGTCTCCAAATTGTGGATGAATAAATTCCTCTCTCAGGAGAGACAATTACCACTCGACTAAGAGATATATGTATGTGTGGGGTGAGGCTTTGAGCGAAATGATGTAATGATTTCATCATCACCAGCTGATGATGAGGCTTTTGCTAGTCTGAACAAAGCTTTGGTGGGAAGAACTTGCTACTCGATGGAGAATTAGTTATTAGGGCATATGTGGCACAATCACCTTACTGCTGGGAAAAGTTATTTGAGTTTTCTGTTTGTTATAACTCTGCTTTGAGATTTTTACACTCACTGTGTTGTCTCTACTGTGAGATTTATGCACTTTGCCCACCAGCTTTGTCTTCTTGCCTTGTCTTAGTTTTTGTAACAAAATTCAAACTTCCTTTGAGGGTCAACATTGTTGATAAAGTTATAATGTATGTCTTGAAATATTTTGTGTAGTTTTATTTAGGTACTTCCATAGATAACTCTTAAGAATTATTTATTTATTTATTTATTTATTTTGCGGTACGCGGGCCTCTCACTGTTGTGGCCTCTCTTGTTGCCGAGCACAGGCTCTGGGCACACAGGCTCAGCGGCCATGGCTCAGGGCCCAGCCGCTCCGCGGCACGTGAGATCTTCCCGGACCGGGGCACGAACCCGTGTCCCCTGCATCGGCCGGCGGACCCTCAACCACTGCACCACCAGGGAAGCCCATTAAGAATTTTGTTACAAATTATTTTCTCTGCATCTGTGAACATTCCTTTAGAGCAAGGTTTAAAATTATTTTTATTCTGATGTGGCTACAGACAGGAAATTCCCAGTAGGAAGGAAATTGATACTTTCTACTGTTCATTCTGTGGCATTTAAAAATAAGCTTATTGTTCATATGCCTTAACTCTGATGTGATTAGGATGTACTTCACTTAACCAGAATGTTTTATAAAACTGATTATCCAAGAGAATCAATTCTAGAATGTGGTCAGGTTCTGTCAAATAGTGGTATGATGGTTTAGTGGTTAAAGAACATGAACTTGGAGTCAATCAAACGAGGATTTTTTTTTTTAAACTTGAGGCGTAGCATACAGTAAAGTGTGTAAAGTGCACTAATATTAAGCGTGCAGCTCATGAATGTGTGTCCACCACCAGATCAAGAAGAAAACGTTTTCAGTACCCCAGAAGGTCCCTGTGCCCCTTTGCAGTCAGTCTCCAGCCCCTAAAGGGAACCATTATTCTGACTTGTTATATCATCTTAGATGTGCTGCATATCGTCATAGATAGGTTTTGCCTGTTCTTGAACTTCATGTAAGTGGAATTATAGAGTGTGTAATCTTTTGTGAAACAGACCTGGATTTGAGTTCCACTTTTGCCACTTACTGTGTGACGGTGGCTACTGTGTGATAAATTACTCTAAGCCCCAGTTTCCTCATTAGTGAAATAGGGGAGATAATCTAGCTCAGATTTGCTAAGAAAATTAATTTGATCATGCACCTAAAATACCTAGCATTGTGCCTGACATACACACAGTGCCTTTGTCCCCCTTTTATTTCTTTAAAAAGATGGTAACTAAAGCAACTGTATCTTCTGTGTTTTAATATGCTATTTCACTATAAAAGTTGTGTAGGTCTTTTATGGAAAGTTAGAAGCCAGGGGGCACAGTGGTTGAGAGTCCACCTGCCGATGCAGGGGACGCGGGTTCGTGCCCTGGTCCGGGAAGATCCCACATGCCGCAGAGCGGCTGGGCCCGTGAGCCATGGCCGCTGAGCCTGTGCGTCCGGAGCCTGTGCTCCGCAACGGGAGAGGGCACAACAGTGAGAGGCCCGCGTACTGCACAAAAAAAAAAAGAAAAAGAAAAAGAAAGAAAGTTAGAAGCCAAATCTTTGTTGAGTCAACACTTTGTTGTTGTAGCATCAGCTTAAATAAGACATATTATTTGTTGATAGTTGATCCCCTATTATTATTATTTTATTTATTTATTTTTTTTTTTGTGGTACGCGGGCCTCTCCCGCTGCGCGGCATGTGGGATCCTCCCGGACCAGGGCACGAACCCGTGTCCCCTGCATCTGCAGGCAGACTCTCAACCACTGCGCCACCAGGGAAGCCCCCTCCCCTATTGTTTTTAATTGACATTTCCTCTGTAAGTCATAAAATGACAGTCAATGAAATGTTCCATTTAGAGCTGATTGGTCACCTGTGTGATGTGAGCTAAGGTGCAGTGATGACAGCTAGTTTACACGTATTTATGAAACCCATGGAAGAGTTTAATTTAGGTAAGAGGCATCAGTAAGTGCCCAGGATGCCCAGAACAATGTTTTACTACTTTATGTTTTGTAAAATAATTATTTCAGAAGTGAAAACACAGGGTCAGTTGTTAATTGCATGCTTCATACAACCCATTTAAAATGTCTTCAGTTTTTACAGTCTTCCTCTGTAAGTGGTATTGTATATTCAGTGGTCTCATGTCTCCAGTGTGTGTGGTTTTTGTTTTCTTTTTTTAAAAACTTTTTATTTTTGGAACCATTTTTTAAATGTAACTTTATGGTACTATGGCATTCTAAGAGACTTTTTTCTTATGTTTATTTAGGGAAAAAGTCAAGATAAAGTAAAAGAAAATAAAGTTAATTCCATCTCTTAATACTGTAATTACTGTTAACTGGGTTGAGATCCTTCTAGGTGCTTTTGTCTACATCTGTATACTTCTAGAATGAGACTAGGAAAAACATGTTGCCAACGCTTTGGGCAAATGTAAAGCAAATTGTATGGGCCTTCCTAGAGATACCTGGCTGAGAGGACAGAAGACTTTGAACGTCTGGGTTCAGATCCATCCCCACATCCCTACTTGTGATTGTACCATGGAGTCCCCAGGGACTCCATCAGAGGGACCCCTGTCCTCCAGATTACAGTAGCCAAGGGGGAAAACCTGTCCTTGGACAACTCTGCCCACCCCTCCACCCGACAAGACCTCAAGAAGATACATAACAAAAGGGCCAGTTTGTCCATTTAGCCAGCATGCGTTGATTGAGCATTTAGTGGAAGCCTTGCACTGTGCTTGGCCCCTTGTGTATTCCTAAGATGAGTCAGGCACAGTTCTTGCTGTCAAGGAGTTAGCAATCTGGTGGGAACTCTAACCAGGAACTGATGAAAGAGCTGTCTGGTAGAGGTGCAAGAAGAGTGCAGTGTTGGGGTCAGCCAGGAAAGGCTCCTGAGGAAGTTGTGTTTGGGCTTAGCCCTGATGGATGAATAAATAACTTTTAGAGGCAGAGAAAGGAGGGCAGAGGCAGTTGGGGATTGCAGGCTTGTAGCAATGTGTCAGGGGAACAGCAGGTGATACTGTGGGTTTGGAGGGCATGGTGCTTAGGGAGGGGTAATAGGACACAGTGCAGCCTTGATGACCATGTGAGGAAGTGACACTTGATAGTTACGGAGGTGATGGGGAGCCATGGAAAGTTCTTGTGGAGAGGATGTGGTGACATATCATGGTCAGGCTTGTGTTTAGGAGGATGACTTGAGCCAGAGAGGTGGACGTGAGGTGGGTGTGATCATGGCTCCAGGTCATTTTACGGCCTCCTAATGGGGCTCTCTGCTTCCTATTTGCCCCACAGCAGTCTATTCTCAGAAGGAAGCTGGGGGGATATTTAAAATCTGAAATTGCTTTACATACTTTTCTACTCAGAATCCTCCACTGGCCCCTAGTCTCCCTCGTGGTAAAGCCAAAGTTCTCTGTCACCTGTCAGGCCCTTGGCTCAGTTCACTGGCTCTCCTACCACTCCCCCAGCTCAAGTCTCTGCAGCCACACCGGCCTTTGAGCTATCCAGCCTCTGGCCTTTACACTGGCTGTTCCCTCTTCCTGGAATTGTCTCGCCTCCTTCCCTCCACCTTCCCTCTGAGAAGAGAGGCTTTCTCTGACTGTCCCCATCCTTATCCCCTGTTCTGTGCTTTATATTTCGTCTAAGCCCTTAGCAACCTTATGATAATTGGCCATATAACTTCATTATTTGTGGTCTGTTTGAAACATTGCTTGGTTTAAGTAGGTACTTGATATTTGTTGAATTAGGTCACTTCATCAGTCTTGCTGGGGGAAAACTGAGGGCCCAAACCAGGTCAAGGACGGTACAGGATTAAAATGGAATCTTAAAAAAAAAAAAAAAAAAAGTTCTGAAGAACCTAGGGGCAGTACAGGAATAAAGATGCAGACGTAGAGAATGGACTTGAGGACACGAGGAGTGGGAAGGGTAAGCTGGGACAAAGTGAGAGAGTGGCATGGACATATATACACTACCAAATGTAAAATAGCTAGCTAGTGGGAAGCAGCCGAATAGCACAGGGAGATCAGCTCGGTGCTTTGTGACCACCTAGAGGGGTGGGATAGGGAGGGTGGGAGGCAGGGAGATGCAAGAGGGAGGAGATTGGGGATATATGTATATGTATAGCTGATTCACTTTGTTATACAGCAGAAACTAACACACCATTGTAAAGCAATTATACTCCAATAAAGATGTTAAAAAAAATAAAAGAGGATGTGGTACATAAAAAAAAATAAAGTGTATGTGTGCCTGTGTGTGTGATTTATTTGCAGGGGAGTGAGAGAGAAAAAGATAGTGGATGGGATGAGATTTGGAAACCAATTCAGGGAGGTGTGAAGTAAGTGAGCTACAGATAGGGGTACGTTGGAACATTTCTTAACCTCGGGACTTGGAGGCTGTAGTGGTGTGGAAGGAGGGTCCAGAAGACAGGAGTGTAGGGTGAAGGAAGACCCACCATAGGCTTGAACCCAGAACTGTGGAGAGTGCCCATTTTGGGGGATGAGGCCAGGAGCAAAGGCTGCCAAGATGCAAGAGAACCAGTAGAGAATTGGGGTTAGGGGATGGATGGTCTTGAACTTGGGGTGGGAGTAGGGATGGTGGCCACCAGTGTTAGGTGCTCTGGGAAGTCAGGAGAGGCAGCGGACTGTGAAGGTTCTAGAGGGGTGAAGGGGATTGGGAAGGTCAAGGCACAACAAAGGGGCGTGACAAGACATGGAACCTTTTCAGGAAGTTGTCGGAGAGGGAAAGAGCAGCCTGTGCCTGGAGCTACTGCAGAGGGAGAGCTTTGAGGTGGACGATGACATTGATACAGGACCCCAGGGGAGCAGCAGCAAGGACTGTCCCAGGGGACAGTAATCTTGTGGGGGCTGGGGATTGACTTACTGAAAAGGGAGACTGGTCCATGTGGAGAACTTGAAGTAGATTTTGGTCCCTGAGCTGACATTAAATATCTTTGTAACCATGGCAACCCACTTAGCTTGTTCCCTCCTCATCCCCACCCCCTGCATAATAGGAAAAAACCTGCACAGCAAAGCTCATATGTTGATTGTTTGAATCTACTGCAGTCATGAATATGGACCATATTTATGGTCCATGTACCATTAACCTGCTAAGGCTTATAATTTGTGCTTTAGAATTCTGTTGTTGTTTATTTTCTTTGAAAAGCACTTAACATCCAAGTGCTTCTTGAAGTGCTTCTTGTGTTTTTGAGTCCTGATCAGGGAGTAACACAGTTGTTTTAAAAAAACAAAAACCAACTTCAAGTCTGGGTCTAGATTGTTCAGTGAAAAGCCTGGTGATGTTTTCAGAATCAAATCTATTTGTCTTAACAGTGAAAGGATCAAAGTGGGTTTGTTACAAATACCATCCTCTATAAATATTTAACCTTTGGGACTAATGACATGTATTTTACATTTATTATTTTATGGCTAAATTTGATGCTTGTTTATAAGGAACTTATGTAGCTTTTATTCTTTAAGTAAATGAGATGCAACCCTTTTATTTTTCTTCTCCCTTCACCACAAAAGGAATTATTTCCTTCAGATGAACTTAAAATATCTCTCATGAATACTCCTATTTTTAACTGACTGTTTCTCTCTTTTGAATTTTTTTTCCTCAAGGTTCTGATGGATCCTCTTTAGAAAAAAAAGCCTCTTTATAATGGAAATTTTTAAACAAGTGCAGATAACAGAGGGTGATATAATGAAGCCTCAGGCAGCCATCTCTGGTTTCAGCATGATGGCCTCTCTTTTTTTTTTTGTCCCTGCCCCACACGTGACTAAGATGCTATGTGAGCACCACCCAGAGTGGGAGGGCAAGGTCATGCTGGACCTCCAGGTGTGGGTGTGGGAGTCATCAGTGTAGAGGTGGCAGAAGTTCTGGGAGTGATTGGACCCCCCGAGGGAGGAAGGAGTGGGCACAGCGTGCAAATGACACTGAGAGACACAGAGATTGCTGTGGTCCCCGATGTTTCCAAGGAGGTGATAATCTATGATATATGAAGGTAACATTCACAGAGACACTTAAAATTAGGTGATTTAAGAAAACAAATTTAGGGTTACCGGGGGTAAGGGGGAGGAGGGATAAATTGGGAGATTGGGACTGACTCATACACACTACTATATATAAAATAGGTAACAAATAAGGACCTACCGTATAGCACAGGGAACTCTACTCAGTACTCTGTAATGGCCTATATGGGAAAAGAATCTAAAAAAAGAGCGGGTATATGTATAACTGATTCTCTTTGCTGTACACCTGAAATGTAACACAACATTGTAAATCAACTATACTCTGATAAAAATTTTTAAAAGTAAATAAAATTAGGTGATTTAAACTGCTTGGTAAAAGAGGCCCAATTTCTAAGCTGCTCAGCAGTGTGCTCATATATTGAGCAAACAACATGTTCTCTTTTATTTTGACAACATAAATTTTTCTTGGCAGGTGGCCAGAGAAAGCAATGTTACTATTTCATCCCTTCTTTAAATATGTAGACATAAGTCTTGGTTGAACAGCTTCCCCTTTAATAGAACATTTGGACAAAAAGCCAAAATGTCACTGTTTTGAGGATGTATATTTTAAATCCATGTGATTAATTTTGATATTTAAAAAAAATCTAAGAACAGTCCTCAAGCACCCATCGGTAACTTGGTGAAATTTAACAACATTTGAGAAAGGGAGAAGAAGCAGGAAAGGAATCTGGGAGATGGAGGCTGGGAGAGAGGGGAGCCACTCTGCTTGTTTGGTACCCCGTCCTGAAGTTGCCACCCCAGGGTCACTTGTCACTAGAGAGGTTGTCTTCTGGGAGGAGGATGGCCTCTGTCTCTGGAGAAGAGGTCATCTCCCAGGAGCACGTATTTTCATTGGATACTCTGTGTGTGAAGAGCAGAGCCTGGCGCTCAGCAGTTGGGGTGCTTTCACCTCACAGTTACAGCCTGTTGGCTGGGGAGCCTCTTGGTCCTGCCTCCCTCCAGGGTGAGGAGAGTGGATCTCACCTCACCTGGAACTATTCAGGCTGGGAAACATTGCTGGGGGTAGGGGGGGGTCTGGGTAACTAGCTCTTGGTAGTCCTTTTGAGGGGCTTCAGTTTGGGGAGTCCCAGGTGCTAGGAGGAGAGGATTAGATACAGTGCACTAGGGGAACCGAGGGTGTCCTTATGGAGAAGGCAGTGGGATTTGAACCTGTACCTTTAAGTGTGGGGGCAGGATTGAGAAGCAAGAGAATGGGTGTCTCAGGCTGGGAGAGCCAGCATGAGCGATGGTGTGAGTGAGGACAGCAGTTGTTCTTAAGGGCTGCTGGGTCCCAGGAGGGGGTTTTGAGGGTGGCATACTTGGATCTAGGATGGGGTCTTTGTGGGAGCACTTAATGAGGACAGGCTGCCAAGTGCTCCTCCATCCCAGCTGTGCCATCCATGCAGCTCTCTGCCTGTCTTCAAGTTTGGCAGCAGCTGAGATGGACTTGCAGGCCAGGAGCTGCCCATTTGGGTTCCCAGTTCCTGCCCCCTCCCTCCACTCTCCATCTTGGGAACCTCAGACAAGTTTCTGGAAGCAGTTCACTTATCTGTAAAATGAGGATACCTCAGTAACCACTGTGTATTCCCTTGGGCCTTTGGCACAGTTCCTGGCACATGGACAAATGTTACCGAGTCCAAGCTTGGACAGCTCACTGCATGACAGGCCAGTAAATCGAGAGATGAATTGTTGGATCAAGGAGTAGGGGTTATATTCGGAAAGCCAGCAGACTGAGAAGATGGTGGACTGGCATCCAAAAGAACTGTCTTACCTGGGTTAGGATTCAGGCTGCTTTTATGCTAGAAGGGGAGGGGATGTGGCTGGTTGTTGCAGACTTCTTGGTGTCAGAATCCTTTGTTCTTGCAGCTGTCCATGTAGGTGTCTAAAGGTCATGATGCTCCTGTAAACCTCCAACAAGACAAACGTTATTCTCTGTTCTGCAGCTTTTTATATGAATGGGAAAGTGTTATACCTTTAAAGGTCAGAGCCTTGAGAATGGACTGTCCTGTATATTGCAGGCTATAGGCAACGTTCTTAACTTGTAGCAAAAGCAATAGAACGCAAAGGTTAAAGTAAAAGAAACAGATTCAGTATGGAGTCAGATTTCTTCTTCCCTATTACAAAAGCTGCTGGTGAATGGGTAGAGGCTGGTGTGCAGTTGTTAATTTTTCTTGTTGTAGGGAGTGTCCCTGGTACCTCCACCCCATTTCTTCATTTCATTTCTTTTTTCCTCCTCTCTCAAGATGTCACACCTGTTGATTCCTTTTATTTTAATACAGCATTATTTACATCTCAGCACATGTCAATTCTGTACAACTCTGTGATTTTCATGCATGTTTTTGAAAGAGTGAGTCAGGCAGTTATCTCAAAGCTGCTTCTCTAAGAGACTCCAAGTGGCTAAGCAGGGAGTCCTGGAACCCGAGGCATGGCACTTTATGCTCCTTGGTGTCCCCTTGTGTCCCCTTTGTTGTACCCTTTGTTGTACCCAAGGGCAAATGCTCTTTAAGGAAATTTGTCACTGGAAACCTTCATCCAAATAGCCAAGAAATTAAGACTTCCCAAGGCAATTTATTAAATTATTTAAGAAAAACACAATGAATGTCACTGGTATTAATGCAATCTCAACTTGCAGCATGTTCAAACAATGTTTATTTTGGAGATATATTTTTATTTTGGAAATAAATGTAAACAAACGTAAACTTTTATTTTGCAAGAGTTGATGGAGGTGCTCTCAAACCCTACATTTCATGGGGACAAGGATTACCAAATTTAATAGAATTGGGAAGAATATTGGTGATGTGAAAGAGTTTGTAGAGTACCTTTCGGAAGTGACGTAGGTGAATCTCTGTTGGGGAAAATGGCAGATTGAATTTGGCTGCCCAAGAGCTTAACATTAAAGTGATTGTTTTAAAATCTAAAAAATTTTACTTCTCTTTATGGTCATTTATTATAGCCCATGGAATTAAGTGGTGAGGAATGATGTGATTTTGAAAGTCAATCCTAAAACTTTGAGGAGAGTCAACTTTTGATTTTGTTAAATTAGTCTTTTTCTTAAATAGATTTATTTATTTATTTAATTTTGGCTGCATTGGGTCTTCATTGCTGCGCACGGACTTTCTCTAGTTGCGGTGAGTGGGGGCTACTCTCTGTTGCCGTGTGCGGACTTCTCATTGCAGTGGCTTCTCTTGTTGTGCCGTGCGGGCTTCAGTGGTTGCAGCACATGGGCTTGGTAGTTGTGGCTCGCGGGGTCTAGAGTGCAGGCTCAGTAGCTGTGGTGCACGGGCTTCGTTTCTCCACGGTACGTGGGATCTTCCCAGACCAGGGCTTGAACCCATGTCCCCTGCATTGGCAGGTGGATTCTTAACCACGGTGCCACCAGGGAAGTCCCATTAAATTAGTCTTTGATTGAGTATTTCATGCATTTTACTGTGTAAAATGACAATAATCTCTTTTCCAGTACCTATGTGAAAATATTCTTTCTTAATTGGTTTCACCAGCTTTTCTCTATGTGTGACTGTAGACAGAAGTAGCCCACATAGCAAGCCCCAAGTTATCTCCTCCCCGCCCCATCTCTGTCCACCAAGATTGCCAAGCCATGGCTGATGGCCTGCTTGTTTCCAGAAGCACTTATACAAGGTCAGTTTGATAACTTCGTTTGTGTAATATAGTTTATATTATATAATGATAACTTAGTTTCTAGTCCAGTACTGTAATTTATGCTTGAGCATTTTTATTAATTTTTAATTGCCTTCTTCCTCCACTCCTCCCATCCCTTGGGCCTTAGTTTGTTTACAGATTTGTTTAATCATATGAGACTCTTTCCTGGGATTTTTTTAGATGATGTCCTGCACTGAGATGACACCCAGTGATGCTGTGGTGATAGGTGAGGGTGAGGCATGGAGGGGAAAGCACAGGAATTGGAAAAGGCTTATGACAGTTGTGAAGAGGAGTGACCTGGCCTGACACATAGACAGCCAGGGGCCAGGGAGGGTCTCTGGGGGGCCCGGAAATGCAGGGCCTGTGTGTGTAATTATTCAACAATGATTTGTGTGGAGCAAAAGATGAAGAAGGTCAAGGAATAGAAATTTTCCTTTATTTAATCCTTGTTCCTTTACTGCCCCTCCCCGTTTATGTCCTTCTTGTCCTCAAATGTATTGACTGTCAATATGTTGTCAGAGTGGCAAACGCTAGAGACTGAAATGAAATGGCCCAGCCCCTGCTCTTGATGGCCACGTGCCCTGTGGAGTGTGTAAGACTTGTTACCGGAGAGGTGTGGTAAGTCAGATAAGTATGTGTGAAGTGTTAAAGACAGCAAAAAGGAAGTAATAAAACCACTGTCTGGGGGCGGGTTGGGTTCATGGTGGTGCTGCTGCAGTCCGCCTTGCTGGCCTTGTTTTTTATGTTGATGGCTCAGAATTGAAGCTATGACTATGAGAATGTGACTTTGTCCCTGATGATGATTCTCACTGCGCGACTCCTCCCTACGCTGACCCTGGGCAAGCCTCTGTGCCTCTCTGCATCTTGGTTTCTTCTTCTGTATGGGAGGTGGTTGGAGTAGAGCTATAAGGCCCTGGAAAAGAAATTCTTGTAGCTTCTCTTTGGTAATGAACTCGGGATATGATCTGTGTGTGGAATGCATGTGCATGTTCTGGAGAAAACAAGTAAAAGGGTGAGAGGGTCCAGTTTGTGGCCAACACTTGCTCTTCCATCACCTTTCCTGCAGTGTCCCTTCCTCTCAGAGCCTGGAGAGCTGGGCTGCAATGCAGGCCCACTCGGATAACCTCTAGCAGGTGGGAGGACTGTTCTGGGATCCCTTCAGCCTCAGACTGTGGTGCCCCCAGGAAGGGAGGGGGAGAGGAGAGGCAGGGCTTTTTCTGTGTAAAAGCTCTTGCCAAAAAGGTTTGCCCAACAGGTTTGTTAGATTGGGCTGGTTGAAGCTGCTGCCAGTCTCTCATTCCTCAGTGTGGATTAGCACCTACCACAGAGCTGCAGGGACTCCACCAAAGCAGGGGCGGGGCCCGCCTTACCAGACCAGGACCTCTGGGCACCTTAAGACTACTGACTGGTTCCCTTCTGGAGATTCTGTCTACATTATTCCTTTCTCATGCTGCTTAAAAACAAAACTCAACCGCATGGCTTTCTTTGAAACTGCCTACATCTTCTGGGTATCCACAGATGCAATGATTTTACTTCCTAAGTAATTTTTTTTTAAAGTGCAACTTTACTTGAGGATTCTTGAAATCTTCTCTGAGCAACGAGGTTGTGTGGTAGAAAGAGTTTAGACTTGGGGTCAGGGTCCAGGGTCCAAGTGCTGGCTCCACCCAGATTAGCTTTGTGACCTCAGAGTACTTGCTTCACATTTTTGAGTTTGTAAAGATTAAATGAGGGCTTCCCTGGTGGCGCAGTGGTTAAGAATCCGCCTGCCAATGCAGGAGACATGGGTTCGAGTCCTGGTTTGGGAAGATCCCACATGCTGCGGAGCAACTAAGCCCATGCACCACAACTGCTGAGCCCGCGTGCCACAACTACTGAAGCCTGCGTGCCTAGAGCCCGTGCCCCGCAACAAGAGAAGCCACTGCAATGAGAAGCCCGTGCACTGTAACAAAGAGTAGCCCCCCCTCGCCACAACTAGAGAAAGCCTGTGCACGGCAATGAAGACCTAATGCGGCCAGAAATAAATTAAAAAAAAAAAAAAGATTAAATGAGGTGAGAATATCCCGGTGTGGAAAATGGGCAAAGGGAATGAGGAGTGGGAAGTCAGGAAGGAAGCACATGAATGACGATGGGTCAGTTAAAACAAGCAGAGGTCCTTTTTTTGTGAAGATTAAAAAGAAGGACAGTGTCCACAGTCAACGTGGAGAGTGCTGTGCTCTTGGGTGTGTACAGTGAAAGGATAAATCAATCTGGCTTTTGTTTTTGGTGGGGGATGGGTGGGACAGGGAGTAATTTGATTATATTCTAAATGACTTTAAAAATGTATGTTCTCTTTGTAATTTTTCCAAAGGAAATAATAAGACGGTGGACAAAGATGCACATATGAGGTTGTTCATCAGTTTTTCTTTTTCGATTATAGGGAAAATCAGAAACAACTCATGTTTGTTTGTTTGTTTTTAGTATTAGGCTGCGCTGGGTCTTAGTTGAGGCACGTGGGCTCTTAGTTGCAGCACACAAACTCTTAGCTGCGGCATTCGGAATCTAGTTCCCCAACCAGGGATCAACCCAGGCCCGCTGCATTGGGAGTGCAGGGTCTTATCCACTGGACCACCAGGGAAGTCCCCGACTCGTGGGTTAGTGATTAGTAAGCCAGGCCAAATGCCTGTACTCTGTCAGAGGTGCATTAGAGATCTGATGATAGAAGATGAACCCCTCAGATCATGCTGTCTTCCGCTTGTGAACCTAATCTGCTTTATAGAAGTTAAATCTCTGAACACAGTAGCCAACTGTATTTGTAATCAACATGGACATCCAATTTAGAAGTTCTTCATTTTTCCCTATTTCATATTCTTGTGTGATTTAGTCAGTCTTCTGTTTGTTTGTTTGTTTTTTTAATAGAGGGGCTGTGAAAGAAAACACGTTCCTATAATCCCTCTGGCAGCAGCATTTGTTACATTAGATGTAGGCATGGTGCACTCCCATCCCGTGGAGAGCCCTTGGGCTCAGTAGCGCTTATCTGTTCTCTCCAGTGGCCTCAGCATCCATCTGCCCACAAACTGGCTGTGTTGGTCTCTGCATGCAGACACCCTGTACCCCCCCCCCACTCTTGCCTGCCCTGCTTCTCCTCACATCTCTGAAATCTACCCTGTTTCAAGCCCCACTCAGGTCCCTGCCTCGTCCTCTGATGTCGACAAATGGACTGTCTCGTATTTATTGCTTGTCTATCAATTCACTGTACAGTTTTATACATGTTTTATACACTTTTCCCCTAACTCCAGACTTGAGTAACAGTGTTCCTGGTTGGAATATGACTTCAGGTTGGTGATATAGAGATCTCTAACTTGTATCAGTTTTTAACTATTGCCTGTCAGCTCCAAATTCACCCTTTGTTGCCTGATCTGTAAAAATGGATCAAAGCCTTCAAATATTTTTCCTTTGCCTTCTCTAAGTTGAGGGCTCTGAAGAGGATGTTGCAGGAAAAAGAGATTTTCCTTCCTGGTTCCCAGAGTCTAGAACCAGGCTTCCTGTAGAGCCTGCTGTTTTCCTGCGGGTCTGCAGGCCACAGCTCTCTCCAGCATGTGGCTGCTGTGTCCTCTCTCCAGCTCTGGCAGCCGTGGTAGAAAGGGGAGCCTGTGCCCAGCCCAGGTCGCTGCATCTCTTCAGCCCCCACATGTATACACACTGGGAGCCCCATGATCCTGGCTGTCTAGTGAGCTGGCCACCTGATCTTTGTCCTGAGCAGTGGCCCTGAGCTGTGCCTGTCCGAGTCATGCATTGACGTGCTAAGCTTCTGCAGAGGGCGGCCTCTCCAGTTCCTGTCCCAGCAGCAGCCGGACTCCCTGTGTGTGCATGACTCCTTCCGCACCCTCGTTCTCTCTGCACACCGTCCCAGCAGTCTGCAAGGTTTGTTTCCTGAAACCCTCCTGATGGGGACTCTTGCGTGTTCCAGGCTTTGTGCCTGCATCCCAGAGGGTTGTTCATGCTCTCCTGGTGACTGGACCATCTCTGGTCTAGGCACCCAGGAACTGCCATGTATGCCTACTTCAACAAGCTCTGAACTTTTCTTCCACGCCTGTCCTTTCTTGGGTACTTTTCGTCTGGTACAGGGCATTAGAGTTCTATTCCATCTTTATAGTTACTCAATTATTATATTTTTAAACTTCCCCTGCTTGAATTACTGTGTGGTTTCTGCCTCCTGATTGGACCCAGACTGAAATACATTCCATGTAAGCCAACTAAGCAAACGGAAGGATGAATCAAAGAGAAATCTTCTAGGGATTTCTCTGAGGGCTTGTTGAGAGCCTGCCAGACTCTACTGGTTTGTACATAGGTCCTGGAGCTTGGAGGGGAAACACTTACCAAACCATAGCCATGTACAGGCTCTTAACAAGGGCTTCCAAAGCACATGAAGCTCCCCAAGAAGTGACTGCCTGCATTGCAGCATTTCTTTTCTAAAATGGTTTCCCACCTAGGTAAATAGATGCCTCCAAGCTTCCAGTCTGTACTGGGGCCTGCCTTCCTTTACGCACGTTCACCCTGTCCCTCTGCTATCATGGCCTTGGTGGGGGTAACACTTGCTGGAGGTCCTTCCCTCACCAGGAAGGAATGTGGAGGCTCCTCTGGGGATGGATGGGATAAAGGAGAGTTGGCTTGGGTGTGTTGCCAGAGGAGGGATGGAGCCCTCACCTAGAAGCACTGCTGAATCCCATGCTTCTGCATTCCCACACTGGAGGGCCTGGGCCGCCTGTGGGAAATGAGGGGCTGGGCTGGGCTTTTCACCACAGTTTACCTCTTCAAATCTTGCCCACACCCACCCAGGTGAGACAGATTTCTATAAATACATATGTGTCGTTGACCAACACACATATAGGTGATTTTTCCTGTGTCATCTCTTTGGAGAAAGGGTATGTATATTTAATTAATCTAATTTCTACTGAACATCTGTATTCAGTGAACTTAACCAGATGACCCAAATACCTTTCTATTCAGTAAATGCTGAATGACTCTCAGATGCCATGTGCTGGGGTAATGGTGGTGCAGGGTGAAGACCTTGATCACAGAGGATACCCTAACTCCTGGGAGGTGGGCTCTTCAGGAGTGACACTTGACCTAATTTAGGAGTAGAAGCTCTTCAGGAAGGCATGGCAGACAGAGGGCACTCCTCAGGTGGCAGAGTGAAGCTGGGATTTTTCTGGAAGAGAAATGTGTTTGTGGTGGTGGAGGTTCAAGTGTATATGGTGTAGAGATGGAGGATGTTGGCAGGAGGTGGTGTGAAAGGAAACACAAATCATCATAAAGGGACCAGAAGGGCATGTGAGTGAGAAGATTGGAGGAATGAGGCTGGTATTTAGGCTGGGGCATATCCTTGGTCAGGAGAACTCACAGAAGAGGGGAAGAGGTCATGAGGCCCTAAGCTCCAAGATTGGAGCAGAGAGGAGTTTTAGAAGACAACACAGTTACAGTTAGGCTATGAGGGAGTGGTGCCATGTTGGTGGTGGTGACCAAACCAGGGAACAGCATGAGAGGGAATGTATGTACAGGGGCTGAAGACTGAGTAGCTGGGGGAACAGGGCATATTTGGGAGCTGTGGGAAGTAAGGCATTGGGTTCTTCCAGTAGCCAGTGGCAGAGCCTGAATGGGATAGAGGACAGGTGAGGAGGAGGTGCAAGTGATGTTACAGAGGTGGGAACACAGATGTGCTGGATGTGGAAAGCAGGGGGAAGAAGCAATTCAAGGTCCTGCTGGGGAGTGCACATGGGAAGTTGATCCATTGCAGATGGGGGGCCCAGGAAGAGAAACTCCACACGGCATTTACTATCTGGAGTTAGCTGGGTCAACTTGTGATACTTCTTCTGGAGGTAATGTTTAAGACGATGGATAGATGGGTTTCTAGAGAGAGAATATTTGTAAAAGAGGCAGTGAATGACAAAACTTGAGAAGTATGCTTAGTGTTTGGAGGAGGAATCAGAGCCTGTGAAGGAAAACTATTGAAAGCCCAATGCACAGTAGACAACACCCTGGTGTGGTAGGTTATATCATCCCCATTTTACAAATGAGGAAACTGGGGCTCAGAGAAGTCAAGCAACTTGCATAAGGTCACACAGCTAGTAGTAGGTAGCATAACCAGAATTTAATTCTGGGCTCTCTGACTCCAGGTACCAGACTAACTATGGATCTGGAACATTTCCATCCTCAAAACATCTACGAGCCTTGTTTTATAATGACATAATCTTATACACTGAAGATCTAAAATTCTTACCAGTTTTACTAAAGGCAGGGGCAGGATGGCCTCTGGGAGGGTTAATCCCTGTCATTGTTTACTAAATTTTCCTCTTTCTCCTTTTCTGAAAATTCTATGCACATTTATTTAAAGAATGAACTTAGTGATTGATTTTATTTGAAATGATAAATACCATTTGAGAAAATTAGCCACATTGGGTTTTGGGGGAACTATAATCAATGGGGACCAAAACACGTCCTATAGACACTTTGATGTAAATGTCACCTGTGGGGGCATGTAGGTAAATAGATTCATCATATGTACTTTTCCCTTTAAATTTTGAACATGAAGGGTACTGCTAATGACTATGAAACAAATTCCTTGAATTTAGCTGATAGTTGTTCTAGGACTTACAGACCAGAAAGCAGTCAGACACATGTTCTCGCTTCATGCCAGCTTCTAGGTGAGATTGTGGGGGGAATCCTGGGGCTCTCCGGCACCAGCCCAGGCAAGAACCGAGGCCAGGCTTCTTGCTCCCATTAAGGAACGAGCTCTAGGTATGGCCCAGCTCCTCTGGTCCCACTGAGCTGCTGCACTCACACCCTTATCACCACCCCACTGTCTGCCCTGAGTGCTGGGAGGTGGCCCCACTTAGCTGCAAGCTCTCTGTGTCTCTTTATCTGAGCAGAATCTGGAAAAGTCTGGCAAGGACCAGGCAACAGATGTTAGAAGCCTGGGAAGTAAGGATTTAGCCACTCTCACCAGGCTTCTGGAGGGAGGATGGGGGAGGTTGGGCAGGCAGAATGACGTACACGTCCCCTGCTCCCGTGGTATGGCAGCGGGCTTGGGCTCTTTATCTCCTGGAGGATTTGTGGGTCCCGTTTGTGCAGGAGAGTGAGCAGAAAGCAGGACGCCCCTAGACACGGAGGCCGCCTGCTCAGACTCCCGTGACCAAATCAGGAACTTGGATTTCTCGCCTCTAAGCCTCAGCCTGACTAGATGGGGTGGCTGGTCATTTCATTTCCTGATTACAGGAAGGTGCTGCCTTTCTTTTATCTTTCACTTTGGTACTGGGGGTGCGGGCAGCAAAGGCAGTCCTGGGCACAGGTTTTGGACTGGGTCCGGGTGTGGTTGCTGTTCTGTCCCTGACCAGCTACTTGTGGCTGCCTGCCTAGCATGCCGGAGCCCCTTGGGGTGGAGGAGTCAGGCTCTGACTCAGAGCTTTGTGAGAATGGGTCTTTGTAGCTGTCAGTGGCCACATTCAAATGTCTTCTGGCCAGCGCTTCGCTTTCAGAACTGGAGGGAACCTTTTAGGACCATCCTCTTTAGTGGTTCCCAGTCTAGTGTCCAGGAATGGAACATTGGGATTGTTATAGACTGCGTATTGGGAAGCGAAATGACTACAGAATAGTCATTCAGTAAATGTTACTTATGACCCCGCCCTACCTCTCATATCTGACTTTGACTGATGGTAGTTTTGAGGGTTCAGATGTATAAATATAAAGCTTTAAAAATTTAAAATAAAAACAGTTTTTAAAATAATCTTTTAAGAAGATTAACCATTGAAAATCAGACCATCATCCTTTTAGTTCCTTACGTCCTAAGCCTGTGCTGCAGTGTTCATTTGTATCATGGTTTAAAACTCAGATGCTGGAGTTTTAGGAGGAGCCGCTTAGGTTTGAATCCCGGCTCTGCCATCTGCCAGCTGTGTGACCTGGGACAAGTTAAATCTCCTCTCTGAGTATCTGCCTCATAGCATCACTGGTGCCTGGCACATAGCCAGTGGTACCTAAATATTTATTAAAATAAAGCATAAGTGTTCATATTTTACTATTATTTTGAGGAGTCCTCTCTAATAGATGGCTTCAGGCAGAGAGCACGGGCCCACGGAAAGGTGTGCAGTGACCTAGGGATGGATGTTGTGACAGAGCCTGTGCTGAACACCGCAGGGTCCAGTACAGGGCTGGAGTGTCTGGGACTGGGAGGCCATGGCCCAAGCTAGTGATGTGGGCTCTAGAAATGGGGACCTGGCATTAGGATTTGTGTGTGACGTGCCCCAGCCCCCATCCCAGGCAGTCTAGATGTGAGTGGTAGAGGCTGCTGAAGGGGGAAGATGGTGTGGCAGCATTAAAGAATATGAAAATAACCTATAATCCTACCACCCTGATTAACCTGGTTTTGTTTTTGTGTGGTATCTTATCTGGATTTTCACATAGTTTAAGCATGGCATCTGTACCATTTTATAATCCATTTTCAGCTAACACAAATTTTTGTGTGTGTGTCTCTACCTTTCTAAATATTTTAATTGCAAAATAAAGAAGGAAGTTGTTGTTAAACAAAATCAACTGAAGTGTTTTAGAAATTTTAAGACTGTTCAGTCTCTGTTGGGGAGAGTCTACTCCCAAGTACAAAGTGAAAGCTAAGGTTGTTCTTTGTCTGCATATGGGATTTTCTATTTCTGTTACAGTAAAAATTCTCTGTTTCACAGTGAGGGTTGTATAACATCTTCCCTAGCTTCAGGGTAGGTTTTCTTACTCAAAATTCTTTTTGAGCAATGTAACTTCCTGCTCAAAAAAGGACACGGAATTGGTTTTATGTCTGTAATGGGAATATTTAGTCAAATATTCAGAGAGCTTTTTCCCACAGATATTTTTATGGAGGTCACTGCTTTATCCTCCTTTCCATGAACTTTGGTTTATTGTAAGAGTCTAGTTCTCATGCGAGGGACTGTGCCTTGGTCACAAATGAAAGTTGACATTTACACTCGATGGAAATGTATAATTGAGAATCTGGATGGTTTTCCCACCCTTCCTTCTCAGGTTGGTTTGGAAGAAATGCCCTTTAGAAATAGTGGTAAGAGTTAGCCCAAGCTGCACGTTTGGGAATTTAGAAAAGGAAGGCTGGCCCCTTGTCAGAAGCGGGGCTGGGAGCTTCTAGGCTCCAATTTCCCTTTCTTTGGAAAGTCTTTGTAACAACCAAATGTACCATGACCCAGTGATTTGGGTCTTTTCAGCCTTGAGCCAGCCCTTGAGACTTCACTGTTGACCTGGACCAGGTTACAAGAATGTGGCCATGCCTTGTAGAAAAAGGAGGAGATCCCAAAAGCCCTGGATTAGGAGCCAGAAGACTGTGTCATCTTGGCCTTACCTCTTAACACTGTGGTGACATTTAGGCAGCCCAGTTATAACCCTCTTGGAGCCTTTGTTTTTCTCCCTGGTAAAGTGGTATCCTCTCAGCTTCCCTGAGGGGGCACAAATGAGAAATGGACAGGAAATGTTCTGGAATCCTTGAATCAAGGACTCGAATCCTTGAAACAAGGGGAGGATGGTGTCCCTTTGAGAGCCACAAAGCCCTGTCTTGGCTGAGAATATGGGAGGTCCTGGCTGGGTCTTGATGGCAGAAATAAAAGCCTGAATTGCCGCGATAAAGCTGGAAACCTTGGCCAGGGTCAGCAAGCTTAATGCACTCTTCAAAGTATTCCTGAAAGAAGGATTGGTGCTTTTCGTGATACGAAACTTCACACCATCATTTCAGATGGTTCTGGCTGGATTGCAGGTATCCATAGGTCTGGATGCATAACTGGCTCATTTATCTGGAATTATATTATCCACCCTGAATCTTTTCCTAGGAAAATTAACTTATAGTTTCACGACCTGCTATGTAAAAGTACTGTGCTTCTCTTTTTTTCTCCCTTAAGCTGTCCTGTTTTACTGTAGAAATTTCAGGAATAGTCTACTGATATCCATACTCCTTTTGTGAGTTGAAAATTTCTGCCAAGTAGTTAGCTGTTCATAGCGTGTGCTGTTTTTCCTTCCAGATCTTCTTGCTCATTGTAGTCTTTCTCTGTTCACCCTCATACTTTCCTTGTCCTCCTTTCAGCCTGTTCACATGAAGGGCAAGACCAGTGATACTGGGTCAAGTGCTACTTCAGCTTTAGGAAAATTATCCTAATTTAGAGAGAATGGTTTTTTTTTTTTTTTTTTTTTGAAAGTGTTTTGTCTCGAATTTGGAGGCCAAAAAAAAACCCAACTTAAAACTATCCATGATTTATTTGCTAATAAGATGACTAATTCTTTAATTGTATCAGATACCCACACAAATACATTCCAAGTGTCCACTTGAGCTCTCCTGTCCTGGCAAGTTAGGCCCATAACAAAGAGGTTTAGGGTGCCGAAGATGTACTGGCCTTCAGTTTGCATAAAAATTGTGCTCAGGGCCTCCCTGGTGGCGCAAGTGGTTGAGAGTCCGCCTGCCGATGCAGGGGATACGGGTTCGTGCCCCGGTCTGGGAGGATCCCATATGCCGCGGAGCGGCTTGGCCCGTGAGCCATGGCCGCTGAGCCTGCGGGTCCGGAGCCTGCGCGTCCGGAGCCTGTGCTCCGCAACGGGGGAGGCCACAACAGTGAGAGGCCCGCATACCGAAAAAAAAAAAAAAAAATTGTGCTCAGAGGCTCACTTGAAAGGAGCTGACCTAAGGAGGGCATGGACCATAGACTTATGAATTATTCAGGTTGTGTGTGACTCGGGGCCCTTTAAAACTATAATTAAGGAGTAGGGAATATCTTGTGGGGTTTTTTTTTTTTTTACCGCCATCTTTGGAGGAAGTTTAAGAAGGCCCTTTCTTGGTACCTCAGTAGTGGGATTCTTGAGGGGTGGAGGGTGGGTAGTGGTTGAGAAGTGAGGGGAGAATGGAGTGGTGATGGGAGGCTGCTTACCTGGGTGAGCTGAGAGCACCCACATAACTTTATCATCTGCCATGTTCTCTAGCTGTGTACAGGCTTTGAGGAGTGGAAGGTATGGTGTAGGGACTGGTTTTATAAAAACATCTTTTACTTATATATCCTTAACCGAAACTATTTAGCAGTGATAAATACAAGCAACTAGATTTGGATCTACTGGACAGATTTTAAGAGACGCAAAACAGTTTGTGAATTCCCATTGATCTAATCTGGGCTGTTCAACATAGTGATAACTTCACAGCATTCTCAGTGTGACAGATACTTCTGCCTTGAGACTATTTGTTAGAACCCAGTGAATTTTTAAATCTTATAGTAACAAATAAATAAATAAACACTACCCTTGATTAAAATACATAATCAATAAGTTACAAGGATGTAATGGACATCACAGGGAATATAGTCAATATTTTATCATAACTTTGTATGGAGTATAATCTATAAAAGTAGCAAATCACAATGTTGTATACCTAAAACTAATATAATGTTGTAAGTCAACTATGCTTCAATTTTAAAAAAACAAACAGGGCTTCCCTGGTGGCGCAGTGGTTGGGAGTCCGCCTGCCAATGCGGGGGACGCGGGTTTGAGCCCTGATCTGGAAGGATCCCACATGCTGCAGAGCAGCTAAGCCCGTGCGCCACAACTACTGAGCCTGCGCTCTAGAGCCTGCTAGCCACGACTGCTGAGCCCGCGTGCCGCAACTACTGAGGCCCATGTGCCTAGAGCCCATGCTGCACGGCAGGAGAAGCCACTGCAATGAGAAACCTGTGCGCCACAACAAAGAGTGGACCCCGCTCACTGCAACCAGAGAAAGCCCGCGTGCAGCAACGAAGACCCAATGCAGCCAAAAATAAATAAATAAAATAAATTTTAAAAAAAACAAACAAAATCGCATGCTCTTCCAGTGATACCAAACTGTTTCCTTTACACCATCCTTTTTGAACTTTCACATTTTGTATTGAAATTTTAGAAGAATCAATGTTTATTAACTGCAGCCCCCCCCAATAAAAAAACCCATTTTGTTCTAGAGGTCAGAGAAGAGTGGCTACCATTTGACATGGTGGTCTTAGAACCCCCATCACCTTGGCTAGAATTCCAGCTCTGCCCTTAACACAGTTACTTCTTTAAATCTGTTTCTTCAGGTATAAAATAGGAATAAAAGTAACAATACCTACTTCAGAGGCTCCTTGTATCAAGATAATGCACCGTGCCTGAGAAGCAATACTTCTTTGGGATTCTTTTCTGAGGATGAATTCTCAGCTGTAGAATTAACCTGATAAGAAAATTCTTTTTTTTTTTTAAATTTGTTTTTGGCTGCATTGGGTCTTTGTTGCTGTGCACGGGTTTTTCTCTAGTTGTGGCGAGCGGGGGCTACTCTTCATTGCAGTGCACGGGCTTCTCATTGCGGTGGCTTCTCTTGCTGCGGAGCACGGGCTCTAGGCGCCTGGGCTTCAGTAGTTGCAGCACATGGGCTCAGTAGTTGCGGCACGTGGACCCTAGAGCTCGCGGGCTTCAGTAGTTGTGGCACGTGGGCTCAGTAGTTGTGGCGCACGGGCGTAGTTGCTCCGCGGCATGTGGGATCTTCCTGGACCAGGGCTCAAACTCGTGTCCCCTGCATTGGCAGGCGGATTCTTAACAACTGTGCCACCAGGGAGGTCCCAACCTGATAAGAAAATTCTTTACGGAGTATTGCCATTCCACTTTTTGGGGTTGTCTTTTAATGTCAAGCTTATCTAACTGGTTGTTCTTGGGCCATCTGTCTCACTAGTGTTAGAACTCTGCAGTTACAACCCCAGCAAACCATCTCATTACTCTTTCTTTGTTCTGTTGCCCACAGCCTGAAATCTATTCTTGGCCTTTGATATTTCACTAAAATGTCGTTTTCATTTCTCTTTTCCTTCTTGCTATCAACAGCAGGGATCTTAAGAATACAGTTTGACTTTTGACAAATGTATACACCCATGAAACCTCATCCAAATCAAGACATACACAGTATATGTCTATACCCAGGAAGGCCCCTCCTGACTCTCTCCATTCAAAACCCCTACCCCTATCACTTTCAGATTTCTACGGCCTAGATTAATTTTGCCTTCTTGAACCTAACATAAATGGAGTTTGAGGTCTCTCTCTCCCTCACTGTTGTTGCTCATGGCAGTAGTTTTCCTCTTTATTGCTAGGGGTTGTTCCAGTGTATGAATATAGCACAGTTTCATAATCCATTCTTCTGTTGATGACATTTTGGTTCGTCTCAGTTGTGGGCGATTTGGATGAAGTTGGTGTGAAGCTGGTTTCATCTCTCTGAACACAGTGTGGTTAGTGTCTCCTCCACCTCCTAACCCTGCAGCCCTGGGCAAGTGTCTTAATCTTTCTGCCTTGGTTTCCTCATCTGTAAAATGGAAGGTCAGGAAGCAATTCAAGGTTGTGGCCACCATTTAAAAAAAAATAGAGTAAAATAGGGGATCAAAGTGAATGACATGGACCTGCACATGTTGCAACTCACATAAATACAGTTATGTGTGTGTGCAGGTATGTACATAATAACAAATATAAACTGTATTTGTTATTATGAATTGTGAGTACATCCGTTTGCAGCACACTGATTTGTATATGTCCTTGTGTAAGCAAGGAAGTTGAAGCACCTGTGAATTATCTAGTTGATGCGTATCTTTGCCCTCCAGTGTCCAAAACAGCCACAATGTTAAGGGTCATTTATACACAGCTCGCTATAGGCCAGCCACTGTTTTAAAAGCTTACATATAAGGGCATATAGCTCTCACAACCGTCCTATGAAGTGGGTTATTATTCCCATTTTATAGATGGAGAAGCTGAGACATTGGTTATACAACTTGCCCAAGGTCACAGAGCTTGAATCTAGGATGATAGGGCCATGATTTGAACCCAGGCAGTGCAAGTCTGGAATCTGTGCTCTAAACCGCTATTCCGGGGGACATAAAAGAGGCAAGTGACATGCGAGCAAACGCAATTAATAATAATCTAATCAATACAATGCTCCTCTCTTTTATTTCAGATATGAGAAATGAGTGTTGGACGTCGAAGAATAAAGTTGTTGGGAATCCTGATGATGGTAAATGTCTTCATTTATTTGATTGTGGAAGTCTCCAAAAGCAGTAGCCAAGAAAAAAATGGAAAAGGGGAAGTAATAATACCCAAAGAAAAGTTCTGGAAGATATCTGACCCTCCCAAGGCATATTGGAACAGGGAACAAGAAAAGCTGAACAGGAAGTACAATCCCATTTTGAACATGTTAGCCAACCAGACAGGGGAAGCATACGGATTTTCCAACATAAGCCATCTGAATTATTGTGAACCTGACCTGAGGGTCACGTCAGTAGTTTCCGGTTTCGACAGTTTGCCAGACAGATTTAAAGACTTTCTGTTGTATTTGAGATGTCGAAATTATTCACTGCTTATAGATCAACCTGATAAGTGTGCAAAGAAGCCCTTCTTATTGCTGGCGATTAAGTCCCTTACTTCACATTTCGACAGAAGGCAAGCGATTCGGGAATCTTGGGGCAAAGAAACCAATGTGGGGAACCAAACAGTGGTGCGAGTCTTCTTACTGGGCCAGACCTCCCCAGAGGACAACCATCCTGACCTTTCAGATATGCTGAAATTTGAGAGTGAGAAGCACCAAGACATTCTTATGTGGAACTACAGAGACACCTTCTTCAACTTATCTCTGAAAGAAGTACTCTTTCTCAGGTGGGTGAGCACTTCCTGCCCAAATGCTGAGTTCGTGTTCAAGGGTGATGATGATGTTTTTGTGAACACCCATCACATCCTGAATTACTTGAATAGCTTATCCAAGAACAAAGCCAAAGATTTGTTTATAGGTGATGTGATTCACAATGCTGGACCTCATCGGGATAAGAAACTCAAGTACTACATCCCGGAAGTTGTTTACACTGGTGTCTACCCACCTTATGCAGGGGGAGGTGGATTCCTGTACTCCGGCCACCTGGCCCTGAGGCTATACAATGTAACTGACCAGGTCCTTCTCTACCCCATCGACGATGTTTATACTGGAATGTGCCTTCAGAAACTTGGCCTCGTTCCAGAGAAACACAAAGGCTTCAGGACATTTGATATAGAAGAGAAAAACAGGAATAACATTTGTTCCTATGTAGGTTTGATGTTGGTACATAGTAGGAAACCTCAAGAGATGATTGATATTTGGTCTCGGTTGCAAAATGCTCATTTAAGTTGCTAAATTATGTACAAAACTAAATTTTGCATAGAAAGATGTATCTCAAATAGTTCCCATGTTGTGTTCTCTCACATTAGAGGTAATTTCTATGTAAAACCATCAAAACTGCCTTTATGAGTAGTATCCATATGAGGGCCTCTAAACCTTTCAATGTAGTACTTTCTGAAGAGGGAAAGCAGAAGATCCTAATTTTTATGTAGGATATGACAGGATGAATGGTTCTGACCCTTCCTGCTGGCTAGTGGTCATTATTTTCTAACTTGTCCCCCTTGTCATCTGAAATCATGTTTCTGGAATCTGATCGTGTTAAGTTATTTTTGTTTTGCCCTCATATGATGGTAATCCTATTTCCCATTATAATGAGTGAATTATCTGCAATTTAGGTATTCATAAACCTATTGGCTACAAAGACACTGTTATATATGACTCAATGCTTTTTGTGAAATGGAATTACATTTATTTTCATGAAATTTGGATGAATTTTTTAAATAGTCAGGAAAAGTTAACTTCTGTTGAAATTTCCTGCTGCCCCAACATTTCCTTGGGTTAATCTAATCAATCAGTTTTGCAAAATGGGAATCACCGTGTGACATTCATCCAGTTTATCTAGTATGGTCTTTTGGTCATAATAAGGAGAAAGCTTAACTATCTTGTATTTCGTTTGCTGGGTGGTATCGTGATAGTTCTCTCTTTTTTAGTATTTGAAAATAATGATTATGATTCCATAATCTTCAAACTGAAGATTGAATTGACCCTGGTAACCATATTGTGTTTATGATTTTTCATTGTGGACCAGGAAAGCATATGTAACTTTTGAACTTTAAGTGAAAAGATTGAAGTTGCAGACCTTTTTATCAGTGGTTTTTCAGTTTAAAACTGCACAATTCTATTCTTGCCACATGATTACATGTTGCTTATACAAAATTATTATCCTGAGTAGTGACTGCTTTCCTGTCTCAGTGTAGAAGTGCCTGTGTTTTTATTTATTGTTCAGATCAAATACCAAAACATTTTCTTAAATATATTTTGTGTAATATTTTATTTGTATACAGTGTTGGTGATTAATTATTTAACTAGAGCATGGTATTTTAAGTAGTAAGTATAACATATGTTAAATAAAGTTAATTGTTATTTTTGAATTAAAAATTTGGGGGGGTATGAACTAGAATTCTGCCAAACTATTGCTTATACATACTGTCTTGTAACATGCTTTCTTGAGACATTTTTGTGTTATAGATATGAAGATTCTTACCAGATGTGATACTGGGGACTGTAAGCAGATGGAAATAAAGTCACCATATTTTTAATTGTCACGTGTATTGTGTAATCTATAATCTCTGTTTCCAGCATTTAATTACATTTTCCCCAAAGATGCCATTTTTCCCCCCAGAAACTATTACAGTAATATTGAACTATACCTTTTCATCTGTCTTTGTATTTAAAATTCTTAAAAGTGCTTTCCCATGTAGTCTTTAGAGAGGAGTATGAATACTTATTTACGCTTCCACTTTCAGTGAGTATAAAGGGTTTAACTCTTTATACTCACTGAAAATGGAGTGAGTGGGGCTTCCCTGGTGGTGCAGTGGTTGGGAGTCCGCCTGCCGACGCAGGGGACACGGGTTCGTGCCCCGGTCTGGGAGGATCCCACATGCCGCAGAGTGGCTAGGCCCGTGAGCGATGGCCGCTGAGCCTGCGCGTCCGGAGTCTGTGCTCCGCAATGGGAGAGGCCACAGCAGTGAGAGGCCTGTGTACCGCAAAAAAAAAAAAAAAAAAAAAAAATGGAGTGAGTGGAATGGAGCAGCGTCTTAAAGATTGTATCATCCTAAGCCATGTCCATTTTGGGGTTTGTATCCACGGTGATGAAACACAGAGCAGCTTTGACCACTTAAGTTTCTTTCCTAGACTTTTGTTGAGAAGAAACTGCTAACGCTCAATTAAAAACAAGTAGGCATTGGATGAAACTCAAAAAACAGAACTGTGAGAACATGTAGCACACTGTCCTCTCCTAGTGGGAATGTTGAGGCCATACATGTGAGCGAGTATGAGGGCACAGACACTCGATATGGGTTTGAAGATTTGTAAGCTTGGTCCTTCTAAAGGGTTCATGTGCCTGCATCTGACCTCTCTGCTCCAGTGGTTGCGAGTAGAGGGTGGTGGCCACATCACCACATCAGGTTTAGAGAAGAGTAATGAAGCTCTCAGAGCATTCATAGGCATTTGGTTCACAAATTGCTTGTGTCCATGTAACTTGACCATGTGTTCTTAAGTAATAGATTTCTCCTCTGAGGAAGATTTAATTTTTTTCTTTTAGGTAGTCTCCTTCACTGAGATTTCAAGTCTACAGAGAAAGAAGAGATGTAGCAGGTTTTGAAACATGTTTGGAGGACCACTGAGGGCCTTTGGTGAGCCTCTTCTTGACATGTGCCATTATTCGAACATCAGTCCTTGGTGCTGACAATGTCTGGTGGGTGAGATGCTCTCTGGCTCTTCTTTATTAGACAGAAGCTCTCATGCAGTTGTTACCTGAGCCCACAAAACTGGTCATCGACCTCATGGGATGACCCTTTTCAGCAAAGGGATACTAGATGTTACAGCTTTCCACATGCTTGGGCTCAGTGTTGGTACTGACTGATCCCGTGCAAGCGCTGTTGGTGCCCATGAGCTGGATTCTCACCTGAGCTTCCATCTCTTGGATGTAAGCATTACAGCCTAATTCACTTTTGGAGAACTGTTCAATAACTGAGGCCTCAGTGGAAACTGCTTTTTGGACCTTTTTTCATGGTTACTCCTAAGTCATGTTGTTTTTGAGTTTGAGGGTTTTTGAGTTTGAGGGTCAAAAAGGCTAAATGAGCATTGCCAGAGTTTGGACTTTTCATAAACCCAACCACACCTTAAGAGGAAAAGGGTGAAAGAGACCAGAATGGCTCATTTCCATCCCTGACCCTGGTTTCCTTTCTTGAGTTGGTTGAGAGAGAATGGAAAAGAAGAGCAGGAAGTTTGAGTCTCACTTGAAGTTGAATCCAGAATTAAAGGCACCCAAAGTGTGACCACCTCCTACTTTTCTACTCCTGATTGGTATGGTCTGGAAGTCTGATGTTCTGGGTTATCTTGTTTCCCTTAGATGCAGGAAGGGAGAATGCATTTATGAAGGTAAAGGGTGGCTTATTTTCACTTCCAGGAAAGCTGAAATGAAAGAAGCCTTTACTTGGGCCAAAAGTTAACTTTTCTGTGATTTGCCTTAAGAAAAATGTCAGATGAAGTAAAAATTCTTGTTTAGAACAGGAAAGTAAATACTTCATGTGCAGGGCTGTCTAGATTATAGGATAAATTAGTTTTTCCTTTACATTAATTCTATATTAGTTTTATTTTTTAAATGCTAGGGTCATCTGCCAAGTAATTTTGAAACTGAGCTTTACCTAATTAAGGTTAACAATCTGAAAATATTTATCATGATTTATTTAGGTCTCAATACACTTGAAAGTTTTTTTGCCCTTAATATCTTTTTTTAAAATAAATTTATTTATTTATTTATTTATTTATTTATGGCTGCGTTGGGTCTTCATTGCTGTGCGTGGGCTTTCTCTGGTTGCAGCGAGTGGGGGCTACTCTTCACTGCGGTGCGCGGGCTTCTCATTGCGGTGGCTTCTCTTGTTGCAGAGCACAAGCTCTAGGCACGCGGGCTTCAGTAGTTGTAGCTCGCAGGCTCCGTAGTTGTGGCTCGCAGGATCTGGAGCGCAGGCTCAGTAGTTGTGGTGCACGGGCTTAGTTGCTCCATGGCATGTGGGATCTTCCTGGACCAGGGCTCGAACCCGTGTCCACTGCATTGGCAGGCGGATTCTTAACCACTGCGCCACCAGGGAAGCCTGCCCTTAATATCTTGAAAGATAGAGGCCAAGAATGAGGAACTTTTGTCTTTAAGGAGGCCCTAAAATCTTGTTTGTTCACATCACATATGAAATTCCATATTTATTAATTGTAAGACTCAGTACTTTTTATATACCACTAAAAAGCCCAATATGATTTGTGTCAATTGTACAATATGCCTCAATTGCGGGGCTGTTTAAAAATGAACTATTACATCTTAGAATAATTGAAGTACTGCATTAATGTGTGTGTGTGTGTGTGTGTGTGTGTGTGTGTGTGTGTGTGTGCCCTTAAATTGAAAGATGAAGCCTCATTTAGGTTTATTTGAAAGATGGAGACCTGTTTAGGTTTATTTCCTGCTTCTCTCACTTTAATCTGTGTTTAGGAATTTTCACCCAAGCAACCATTGTAGTGGCTTCTGAGCTTTGGCAGTTGTTTTCTTCCTGTCTGTTGTGCATTGTGAAAGGGAATTATTGATTGCGCTGAAGCAGCAGAAGTAGAGTTTTTAATTTGATTGTAATCCAAGGGCTTATTTCGAAGTCAGGGGCCAGGCGGTTGAACAATGGTGCTTGCAGCTTCCCGACAGCTGCCCTGTATCAGGGAAATGCTCTTTCATCCTACGCAAGCAGTAAGCCGGCCACATGAAGAACTTGCATCCTCATTGTCAGCATGGGCTCACTCATTGCTCTGGAATCCTACCATCCTGTGTACAGCCCATTGCTAGCCTGTCTTCAACTAACACTCTCTTCTAGCTCATCATCCAAGCCCTTCCCCCAATTGGCTTTCCTAACCATTCTATTGAAAGGCCATCAGTAACTCTGATCCTGGTACCAACTTCAACCACCTCTTCTTTTAAAATAATTATATCAAAATAAGAAGATATTATCCTACCCTTGGTTGGGGTTCTTCCAGAAACATCTTAAAGAGGAGGATTCTAGCTCAAGTTAGTGTTTTGGGAAGTGCAGGTGCATGGTCCATGGTGAAGTGATGTTGGGAAGGCAGACAGCCAATAGGAGTATGTGTTAAGCCAACGGGCACCATGGAACTGGATCTCAGCCCCTGGGGCATCTCTGAAGAACAGTCCAGAAAACTTGCGTCAGAAGGATCCCTCCTCCAGCCTGGGGGGGTGGGGCGGGCAGGGGGCTGGGCTATTTTTTGTAACAGTTCTATTGAGACATTCAAGTGTGCTATGATTTTGAGTAGATTAGGGTTGTGCTGTAACTATCATTACAGTCCATGACAGAAACAATTTAGTTTTCAGTCATAACTGTTCTATTACTTAGCCCTTTACAGAAATTATTTATTTTGGCTATGTCTTTTACTTTTTAAAAAAATTTCCAAAGCAATATCTTGTTCTCTGAATACTCCTCTTTCCATAGCTGCCTGTTCTTTATGGATGCAATTACTTCCTATAAGAAAATAAATTAGACATTTATTTTGATAATCCACAGATTTTCTAAGGGCTTGGTTATGAAGAGAGTATTAAGTGATTATTTGCCATTTTTGTGAATGAAGGATTGAACTGACTTTATAAGTTCCTGAGAAGGATTTCTTTTTCAAGGCTATTCACCCAAAAGGTCACTTCCCTGCATTTGGAGTGAGGGTTTGTATGCGTGTGTGTCTTGGTTTAGGCCGATGTCCTTTCAGGGGCTGAGCAGGTGGGGAACAGGTAGATTTGACCCCAGAAGCTGGAGCTGCCTTTCCTTTTTTTTGCTCTGGGCTTGTTTGGGGTGTTCTGCTTAGCTTCTCCCAACCCACATACTGCATCTCTCTGCTCAGTTTAGGGAACATTTCCTAGCATGTAAGCATCTGAGCTCATGCTCACCCAACTTGTGTATATATGTGTGTGCATGTGCGTGCGTGTGTGTGTGTGTGTGTTTGGTGGGGGGCAGTGCTGGTCCAGATGGTGTGCAGCCAGGCACCCCCATTGCTTCCTCGAACCTGGGAACTTCTGTGGGGCTCCCATGGGAAGGCCGGCCGCGTGTCCCCTGCAGCCTTTTCTTGTTCATGTTCTGGACTGTGCTTTCCTTCTGGTTTGTCCATTAATACAATTCCGTGTGTTTTCCATCTGTCCGAGAGGAAATCTTTCTGTTGCTGCTACCATGTTCGTTGCCAGTGCTGCCTTGGGTTTCTTCATTTTTGTCTCCCTTATTGTCATTTCAAGGTGATTTTAGTAGTGGGAGGAGGCCAGCACTTCTGACCGCACTCTATTCTGAACCGGAGTCCCCAGGCTGTTCCTCCTAGCCCCTGACCTCTGCGGCGTTTCACCCCACGCTCTCCCGCCCGCCCTGTGCGACAGGCACTCCTCACCCATCTGCGCCCCCACCCTCTGCTCCTTCATCCTGTCAGCTCCCTGGTTCTGAGCTGCCCACGCTGCTCCCACAGCCTCCTGCCGGGCCTCTCCCTTAGGGTCCTCCTGCTGCACCGCTCCCCAGTATTCCCACCACTGAACCCCACTCTTCAGTCTACCTCCAGTGAAGAAACCAGTGGGAAACCTTCCAAGTTCATTTCTCGGCCCACCCCTCCTCCTCTGCCGCCCTCCTGTCCTTCACTCAGTTCCTCCTCTGCAGGACCTGCCTACCTGGCTTCTCCCTGTAGGGACAGATCTGCCTTGAAGCCCAGCACACTCTCGGGGTCACACTTGTCCACTTTATAGACTTAGGGTCACAGTCAGACCCCCCAGATGTCCCCCCTGCCCCCACCCCCCATCCTGGGGGAATGGGTCTCTGAGGCCCCAGGTCTGGGGGAGGCCTTACGAAGTGGGAGGGGTTCCATTTTATGGTTTCTACAGTAAATTTTCCCCTGACTTAAAAGGACTGTCCCTTGGCTCCTGGTCTCTTTGAATGCTTTTACCTCTGGGACAGGTAGGGGTCGGGTGCAGACCTTCAGTTCCCCTCCAAGCGGCTCTGGGTTGCCCAGGAGCGTGGTGGATGTGTGAATGCCCCTCTGATCAAGGAAGAAGATTAGTATTCAAGGTCAGTTCCTTTGTTTTCGGGGTCAGAGCACTTGCTACCTTGCCTTGTCCTTGTTGATATCTGCCCTGTGCTCCCCCTCAAAGCACCCTCAACCCTCCTCTGACTGCCTTGGCACGAGGCCTCTCCTTCCCTCCCTTGTTTGTCTTTATTATCCTGGTGGTGACAATGGGAATTGGCCTGAAAGGGCCTGGGCCAAAGCTGTCTCCCCCTGTCCTGTCCTCCACGCTGTCCCCTGTGCTGCAGCTACTGAAGGGTGGGGTGGGAGTGAGGGCTGGCCCGGGGAAGGGGGCTCTGGGGCTTGTTCACAGACACCCGGCCCTGCCCAGGCAGCACCCCTTCAGCTGCCCAAAATTCCTGAGTGGGTGGGAGGTGGCCAGGCCTTCCTCCCCTCGGTCTGGTCCTATCCAAGCTCTCCCTGGACAAAGGCCTGGCGCTTGCCTCCTTTGAATCAGTGGCCCTCTGGACTCTTCCTCCTCTCGTTCAAGGGTTCAAGGCACTGGGCTCAGAATGCCTTTTCCCACTTGTCCCACCTCATTGCAAAATGGGATACAGTCATGAGATGTTAACCAATCATTGGATGATTTATTTCTAGTCTGTGGGTAGAGAAGAGGATGGAAACACAGAATTTTGTTGGCCCATCGCCAAGTTAGCCAAGGGGCAGGCTTGGAGGGGCCTAGCAGGAAACCTCACTGTGCAGAGACCCAGGGTCAGACAACAGGTGCCACGGGCCAGAATGGCAACAAGGCTCAAGTCCTGTCTGTTCTGCCCGTTGGAACCTTGAGGCCCAACACACCGGAGCGGCAGTGAGTCAGGAGCCAGAGTTGCAGATTGTGCGGCCTCTGGTCTGCTCTTATCCCCCTGGCTGGTGAGATGGGAGAACCCCAGAGAGGCACAAGGAGAGAAGAACCAAGAAAATGATCAAACCTGGGCAATCCCGAACCTCTTAAATAGCAGTAATCTCACGTGTATTTTTCCTCTTGTGGGATGTAAGAAATGAGTATTGAGGGCTAAAGTTGTCGGGCTTAGAGTTGGTGGGAAATGCCTTTATTTATTTGATTTCGAAAGCCTCCCAGAGTGAGTCACTGTGGAAGGAATGAAGAAGGAGGGGCTGTGATGCATGGTCAGAAAAGCTAGAGAAACTTCTCACTCATGGAGTCCTGCTGGATTGGAGAACAAGATGAACAGAAGATGCAGCACAACCCCATGGAGAGCCCGCTGGCCCATGAGGCGGGGGAGGAGCATTTCATGGCCTGTCTTGCTGGTCACACTTACAGAAATCGCAGAGGTGCTTATTGGAATGAGCTGGCACGGTCCCTGCAACTGAGTACCTGCTCAACAAATAGGAGCTATTTTAACAATTTAAAAAACTCGGCTGTGGCAGAGTTTTAATAATATGGCAAACAAAGTATTTTCTGCTTTACTCAAAGTCTGGGCATTTTTCATTGCTGATAGACCAACCCTGTAAGTTATTCTTCTGAGATGGGATTGATTTGTTTGGGGAATCTTGCACTTAGAAAACTTGAAATTCAAAAATAATTTTAAAGTTTTAATTTTGAATTAATTTTTTGTTTCTAGAAAAGTTGTAGAGCAGAGAGTACCCATATACGTCCACCCAACTTTCCCTAACGTTAACATCTTACATAACCACATCACAATGATCAAAATGAACATCAACCAACCAACAACAGGAAATCAGTACTGCTCTAATTCTATTACCTACACTACAGACCTTATGGGATTTTACTAATTTTTTCCACTAATGTCCATTAGGCTCCTGTTCAAGGTCCCACATTACATGTAGTTATTTTTCCTTGGCCTTCTGCAGTCTTAGTTTCTAAACCTTTCCTTGCCTTTCCTGACTTTAATCTTTTTGAAGTGTACTCGTTATTTGAACAATGTCCTTCAACTTGGGCTTGTCTGATGTTTTCTCAGGATTTGCGTGAGGTTTTGTATTTTTGGCAAGAATACCACAGAGGTGGTGTTTTGCCCTCAGTGCGTCCTGTTGGGGGCTCCTGGTGTCACTATGTCCCATTCCTGGCAATTTTAACCTTTGTTTAACCTGGTTCCTCCTCTGTAAGGTACTTTCTCTTTGTAGTTAAGAAATATCTTGGAGGGTATTTGTACATTTAAAACTAACAAGTAACTGAGTTAATGCATCTAAAGCACTTAAGGCCTGGCGTGTAGTAAGTGCTCAAGGAATATAGCTGTTGTTTTTTTCATCATCACTTTTATTGCTGCCTCCGCCCAGTTCTGTCCCTGGTTTTCCTCTGGTGTTGGCTACCTTTACTGTTCCCTTCATTATCCTCTGCATACCCTGCCGATCCAACCTGCACTGGTCACTTCCTCACGTTGGGGTTGGCTTTCTCATTCAAACCGTCTGTGGCCTCAGGAAGGGCACAGAAGAGCTGGAGGCGTCTCGGCACATGGGGGTTGGGGTGGGGCAAGAGCCTACTGTTACTCCAGGGTGAGGGGAAAGCCTGCTAACAGGAGGAGTGCTCATGTCTCTTTGTGGGATGTGCTTACTTTAGAGGGGACCTTGGCTGGGGAGGCCGGCTGGCCCATATCATTCACGGTGGGAGTCTGGACCAGACCCCGAGGACCCACGGTCACATTCCTTGTGGACCTGCAGGGACAGGATGAAGGAGAGCCCACCTGGCTGAGGCCTTGAAGCAGGAATGAGCCAGAGGCAGACCTCCTTCTGTAGAAGGTGGTGGAGTTTTCTCCAGCGAGGTGGTGGGTTGCTGCTCTGAGCCACCTTCAGGGGTCACTCTAAGCGGGAGGGTCAGGGGTGGAGGGAGCCCTGAGCCCTCCCTCCCTGCACAATGCCCAAGTAAAGCGACCCTGGCTCCGCCTCGATGAGAGCAGGGGCTCCTCAGCCAAGGTCAGGAGATGCCAGTGCTCTCAAGGAAGCCTGCTACAAACTGCTTTCCAGGAGGTTCCTTGTCCTTCTAACACACACAGTTTTGTTTGCAGAATGGCTTTTCTTGGCAGCCTTCTCAGCCTCCCAGACTCTTCCCGTACTTTAGAGCACTCGGGCTCTATTTTGACACAGGGATGAAGTTTCCCATGTTTGAAAATAGCTGCCATGCAGAGGACTGTTGTAGCTACTGTTTTTGCCTGCAGCACACTTTCCTTCATCCTCCTCCTTCTGGGAGCAGACTGAGCCCCGGGACTGGAGGGTTGGGCACGTGGCCGACCAGGACCCACGGGAGTCCTCCCTGCGCTGGGAGAGGGGTGCTCTTCTTCTTCGGGGCTGATGGAATTGCCCGGCCAGCTCCCTGACTCTCTTCAGGGAGCTTCCCATCGGCAGAGGAAACAAACAAGGGCGACTCGTGTGGAAGCAGGAAGGCGGGGTGGAGAGGGCGATGGTGACACATGGGAGCGTTTGAGCCCTGGGTCCACGTCCACCGTCAGCCCTTCCCGGCTATGGGAGTCAACGTGTTCCTTTCCTCTCAAGCTCGCCGGCTATGTGAGTCAATGTGTTCCTTTCCTCTCAGGCTCGCCGGGGTTGGGTTTCTTGGTCCTGGCTGACGCCATGAAGCCTAGTTCCTTCCCTGAGTTCTAGGTTGAGCCCAGCTGTGGATACCTCCAGATTCCTACACCAAGGCACCCAATTTCAGGTCGATTTCTCCCAGGAGGCAGCTGGGGATGGGAGTTGATGTACTTGTCTTAGGCCAAAGAATCTGGGTGGAAAGATCTAGGAAGCAGGAAGTAGGAAGTAATCCCCTTTCTCCCAGCGTGTGTTCAGCGCCGGTCTGGAGATCCCCGGATGAGAGAGTTTACAGCTTCTCTTTCAGGGTCAAGTTTATAGGCTCAGTTTATAAGTGTTAGCTCTGGTTGACATGTGAAGAGCCAAAAAAAGAAAAGGAAGAGGCGTGTGTGTGCTCACGTGAGTGTGTGCGTATGTAAAATCCAGCTCCTTGGGAGAAGAAGATGCTGGTGGGCTGGGAGAAGATTGGGGAGGGGGAGGTGCTTAGCTGCGTCTACACCCAGTGTGTGTGGTGCGGGTGCCCCCAAGGGGCCTCACAGTCAGGTGAGGGAGACCCTGGCAGCTCCAGTGGGGTAACGAGCAGCTGGTACCAGCTGTGAGGGGAAGGTGGGTGGGTGCTCATTAGAAAGTTCTGTGCTCCAAGCTGCACAGGGCTCTCCGGGGCCTGAACGAGCTGGGGCCGGGCAGCATACAGCTGCGGAGGTTGGAATGATCCCCTGCTTTCATAATCGATGTGACCATTCCTGAAAGTGTGCTTGGTGTTGGCAGGCGTAGGGAGGCGAGACCTCTGGTCCTGTTGGAGGGAGTGACTGCGTTGCCGCTGGGTGCAAAGCTCTCTGGCTGCTGGGAGGGGAGTTCAGTGCATCGTGAGATGTGATCCATTGAGCCCAGTCCCGGTTTCCTCCTTCAGTTCACAGATGAGGCAGGTGAGGCTTAAGAAGTTATGTCAACTCAAGTTCACACAACCAGCAAGTCAGGACCCAGAACTTATACTTGGGATGTCTGACTCCAAAGTATAAGGGCTTTACCTCGCTGTGGGACTGTCTCCCTGGGCCTGCCAGAGGAGGACGTGCAAGGCCATCACCGTCCCAGGAAGTGCCACTAGCGCTGTGGCATCTCTGCCCAGGTCCCCGGCCCTGAGCTTGTATTTGCCCTTTGGCCTCTGACCCCACTGTCCAGAGATTTTTTTTCCCTCCATCGGCCACCTAACGAGAGTCTGACCCCAGCCCCACCCTGGTGCCCCACTGTGCAGAGCCTGGGGTTCTACTCACAGACCCACAGTGTTTGTTGATGAAGGTGTGTGGCCACCAAGAAGATGTGTTAGTCGGTGAAAAAAACTGAGGCTCACAGAGCATGTGACCTTTTCATTTCAAATAGGCAGTAAAAGGTAAGGCAGGTTAGTGATTGCCTAGGGCTTGGAGGTGATGGAGGAGGGAAATGGGGAGTGACTATTAAGGAGTATGTGGTTTCTTTAGATGAAAATGGTCTAAAATTCGTTGTGGTGATGGTTGTACAACTCTGTGAATATACTAAAAACCATTGAATTGTACACTTCAAAAAGGTGAATTGTGTGGTATGTGAGTTATATCTCAGTAAAGTTGCTACTAAAAAAAATTAAATTTCACCAAATTTTAAGGGGGAAAAAGGATAAGGCAGGGCCTCAATTCCAAGTCTTGCACAAAACAGACCAAATCAATTGACTCACATTGTTCCCCCAATACCAGTAACGGACATATTGGGCTCTGCGACGGTTACTGCCCACTAGACGTGTCCTTTTAATGTTTCCCCCGAGTTGTCCATACACTCCTTCCCAGTTCTGGAGACAGAGGCCTAAGGCCTCTTCCGATGTTGAAATTCTATAATTGTGATTCCATGATTCTGTGAGACCCCTGCCTGGCCGTGAGCTGGTTGCTTGGAATCAGGGGTGCAGTCAGGGCAAAGGGCTGGTGGTCTCTGGGCTCAGTCACTTTGCTGCTTTCCCATCAGTCACCCTGATAGACTAGGTGTGCACCCAGGAAGAGGCCGGTTCTGTCTTGTCTGTCCCTGAATCCCTGGTGCCTGCTGTCCTGTTCCGCCACTTTATTGGCTTCAGAGCAGTGGTTTCTTTTTTTTTTTTTTTTAATTAATTAATTAATTTTATATTTATTTTTGGCTGTGTTGGGTCTTAGTTTCTGTGCGAGGGCTTTCTCCAGTTGCGGAGAGCGGGGGCCACTCTTCATCGCGGTGCGCAGGCCTCTCACTGTCGTGGCCTCTCCCGTTGCGGAGCACGAGCTCCAGACGTGCAGGCTCAGTAGTTGTGGCTCATGGGCCTAGCCATTCCGTGGCATGTGGAATCTTCCCGGACTGGGGCACGAACCCGTGTCTCCTGCACTGGTAGGCGGATTCCTAACCAATGCACCGCCAGGGAAGCCCAGAGCACTGGTTTCTTTGCACGTAGTCTGCCATCCACACCCACAGGACAGAGGTGTGTCTGTCCTGTTCACCTCTGTACCTGCCCATGACAGGAGCTCAAGGGGTGGGTGTTGAATGAATGAATATGGGAAACATAGTAATATTTGTCCATAGAAGATGTATGTGAGTGAATAGATAAGTTTCCCAAGTGTTTTTCCTAAGATTTTTTTACTAACCAGATTGACTGATTTAATTTGAGTTTAATCTTTGTTCTCTTCCACTCAGTTTTCACGTGAAAGTAGGTGAAAAGTTCTCTGAGGGCAGGTATCTGTTGTGTTTACCTCTGTATCTTGTCCATAATAGGAGCTTAATAGACAGTTGTTGAATGAATGAATAGATGAACAAGGTAATATTTGTTGAAGGAAAAGGTAGTATAACAAGCAAAATGTCCCCAGAGAGGAAAGGGAGAAAGAGCAGGGGAGTGTTTGTTCCACACAGTTGCTGACTCTTTTTTTTTTTTTTTTTTTTTAGTTTTTTAATTGAAGTGTAATTGATTTACAATGTTGTGTTAGTTTCTGGTGTACAGCAAAATGATTCAGTTTTAAATACATATATATAATATATATATTCTTTTTCATATTCTTTTCCATTAGTTTCATTACACGATACTGAATATAGTTCCCTGTGCTGTAAGTAGGACCTTTTGTTTCTCTGTTTTATATATAGGAGTTTGTATCTGCTAATCCCAAACTCCTAATTTATCCCTCCCTCACCCTCTTTCCCCTTTGGTAACCATAAATTTGTTTTCTATGTCTGTGAGTCTGTTTCTGTTTTGTAAATAAGTTCATTTGTATCATATTTTAGATTCCACATTATAAGTGATATCAGGTGGTATTTGCTGTTCTCTTTCCACACAGTTGCTAAGTCTATTTTTTATTTTATTTTATTTTGGTGGGGGGGTGTCACCTGATTTTTTTCCCCTAGTTTTGTTGAAATATAATTGATGTACAGCACTGTATAAGTTTAAGGTGTATAGCATAATGATTTGATTTACATACATCATGAAATGATTACCACAATAAGTTTAGTGAACATCCATCACCTCATATGTATACAAAATAAAAGAAAAAACGTATTTGTTCCGTGATGAAAACTCTTAGGATTTACTCTCTTAACAATTTTCATATGTAACATACAACAGTGTTAATTATAAAAATCATGTTGTACATGACATCCCTGGTACTTATTTATCTTATAACTGGAAGTTTATGTCTTTTGACACCTTCATCCAGTTCCGTCTTCCCCCACCCTCTGCCTCTGGTAACTACAAATCTGATCTCTTTTTCTATGAGTTTATCTGTGTGTTTGTTTTTTGAACTGTAATTGACCTACAGCACTATATTTGTTCCTGGTACACAACATAGTGATTCACTATCTCTATACATCACATAAGTCTAGTTACCATCTTTTACCATATAAAGTTATTACATTATTATTGACTATATTCCCCTTACTGTAGATTTCATCCCCATGACTCATTTTTTTGTAATTGGAAGTTTGTACTTCTTGATCTCCCTCACCTATTTCACTCCTCTCCCCTCTGGCTAACTCTTTATTATGTCCTTTCTCTCTGTCCTATCCTGGCCCCTTACATGGACTCAGACTGCCTACACAAGGATAACCTGAAGATAGTAAATACCTGGCCACAGGTGGCAGTCACTTACCTCAAGGACTACCTGGATCACTTCTTGTCCAGTCCTCCAACTCCCATTTGCCTCTGCTCTTAGCTTTGATATCTGTCCCAGTCCTGCATTTAATGACTCATTTTGAGACCTGAATCTCAGTCTGAGACACCTGACTGGAGTCTGGCATTTAATCTCCAGCCCTGCCTATGGTCACAGTGGATGAGACACTCCTAATTTCTGCCCCACCCTGTAGGCCAACCAGCCAGGTTGTATCCTGTCCAGTGTCCCTGTCAGTGGAGGGAGATAGAAAATTAATCTGGAGATGAGCTTCTTCTTGGAGGAGACTCCAAGTGTCTAAACTTAGTAACTTGCTTCTAATCAGTAGAATACGGCAGATACTGAGTGTCACTTTCATGATTAGGTTATAAATGATTTCCTGTTAGCAAACGCTCTCTTTTGGTAGTTTTAATGGAGCAAGTTGTCAGGGCCTATGTGGCAAGAAACTGAGAGTGGCCTCTGGCCATCTGCCAACTGGGAAATGAGGCCTTAAGTCTAACAGCCCTGAAGGAAGTGAATCCTGCCAACAACCACACAAATGGGCTTAGAACTGGCTCATTCCCCAGTTGAGCCTCCAGATGAGACTGCAGACCTGAGGCCAACACACCTTGGTTGCAGCATGGATTCCTCACCCTCAGAAACTGTGAGATAATAAGTGTATGTGAAAGCACTAAGATTTGGTATAATTTGTAACTCAGTTGGAGATAACTAATACATTGTGTCTGTTTTGTTTTATGCTCTCCACCAAGAAATAAATTTACTATGAAGCTAGTGAAGTTTAAATTTCTGGGCCCCTCACTTGCATCATCCCTTTGCGCAGCCCTAGGAGAGCCCTTAGCAATGTGTTCACATAGTCATATGTTTTTGTAAAGTTTATAGGAAATATTTTAACTGCAATTAGTTAAGGTTGGTGCTTCTTGCTACTTCAGCCTTCCTCTTGGGTCTGGTGGTGTGGCAATGGGGGAGGACATTTTGAGGATTTGACTAAGGGGAAGTTGATTTGAG